>NC_139004.1:600000-1167289 GCF_964374135.1 Grampus griseus
GGGTTACTATACAAATTGAGTCTTCTTTAATATTCAAAACTCTACTGACACAATTCAAGACATTAACAGAACCAAAGAGAAAAATCATATGATCATCTCAATAAATGTAGAGAAAAGGCCTTTGATAGAATTATAACCTGCTAATCCACACACTTTCAGCAAAGCAGGGTGTAAGGGCAGGTCCAATGCCACTATCGCTTCCTCTGTCTATTGAATGCTCTCTCCCCAAGATGAGGAAAAGGCAACTACATCTACCACCATCATTTCTAAGGCAGAGAAAGGATATAAAAGAAAATTTTGTAAAGGAAGAACTAAAACGACCTTTTTGCAGAACACAAAATTGTGCCCATGAAACACCATAAAGAATTTATAAAAAGCACCTGGTCTAAGACATTCACTCAGCAAACTCACAGGACACAAAGCTGATATATAAAACTTATTTGCATTTCTGTATTCTAGCAACAAGCAATAGGAGAATTGAAGGGAAAAAGTAAAATTTGCAATAGCATCAAATATCTAGGAGTGAATCTAAGAAAAGCCGTGTACAACCACTCACTGGAAAACACAAAACTGTGCTGAGAGGAATTAAACAAGACCTACGAAGTTATGCAATAAACCGTACTCACTTGGAAAGACACAATGTGGTTAAGATGCCGGATCTCCCCGAATTTATCTGCAGATTCAGTACAATCCCCGATCAGATTTCCAGCTACTTTTTAGGTATTGACAAGTAGATTCCCAAATTTATATGGAAATGCAAAAGAATAGATAAACTAATACTTTTTAATAGAAATTGGAAGAGTCATTTCATCAGGGGGCAGGGAAGCAGATATGAACTTGGAAGGTGAAGGGGGAAACCTTCTGAATCCCTGGAAACTTGTGTACCTGAGCAGGGTGGTGGTGACACAGGCATTTATGGAAATAAAATCCCATCAACCTGTACAATGGAAATTAATGCTCCTTAAACAACTCACAGGCAACTCAAAAACAAACAAGAGGAGAAGAAACAAAACCTGTCACAATGTCATTTAAAAATCTTTAGGATTGGTCCACAACGCATACACCACATAAAAACCTGTGATATAAAGCTACGGCAACATGTAAAGGAATGTTTATAATCTTAAATGATTATATTTGAAAAAATAATTAATGAGCTCCTATTCCTAGTCCAGAAATTAGGACAGGAACAACCCAACACATCCAGAGAAACCAGAAGGAAAGAAATCATAATAACACAGAAATCACTGAACTAGCAATGGAATCTTTTATTTTAAGGATTAATGACTGAAGAGCTGTTGTTTTGAACAGGTTCCTGGGATAAATGAACCTTGGCATGTATGGTCAGGACGGGAGAGCGAAGACCCATAAAATATGTCAGGATTGATGACGGTGAGAGGTGCAAACACGTTGGAATTGAAATCACAAACAAATATAAACGAGTCTTGAACAAGTTTATGTGATAATGAAAAACAAATGAGAAAATTCCTACAAGACACGATCAGTGTATTTCATAAACAGTGAACTAGAAAGTGGTCTCTGTCAAAGCACAGTGGACACTGCAGTCGGTGGGGAAACTTCGGAAGCTCCTCTGTCAAGGCCAAGGGTGAGGCCAGGCTGTCCACGGTGACAGCTCATGTGTCACGTGGAATCCAGGTCCAGGCCAGAGTGTGCGTCACAAGAAATGGAAAAAGGGAGAAACATAGCTGACGTTATTCCCTGAGTTCACCCCATTTGCTGATGAGCATACCAGAACTGAGAAAACAGTAAGATCTCCATTTATCACCAATTTCAATAAGAGTATCGGAAGAGCTAACAGGAGAAAAATCCCATTCACAGTCACATCAAAAACTGTAATATACCCACCCTTGCAGGGACACCTCTGTGCACATACACATGTGACACCACAGGGTGGGGGGATCACAAAGCATCAGTGGGCACATGAAGGAAGCCCCCAGATCAGTGTAAATGAATGCAAGTGTCACTATCAAAACGTAAGTGATTTCCCTCAAGTCAATCAACAAATTAAGTGCAAATTCAGCAAAATAAGGATTCTCGTAGGAGGTAATTGGCTCAGCCTAAAATAAATATGGAAAAGCAAAAGGCCAAGTAGAGGTGACAGACAACTTTGAAAAATAGCGAGTGGGCCTTGTCTCAGGAGGTGTCCAGACTTACGAGGAAGCTGGACTATTTAAGACCGGGTGGTCCTGACACGGGGACGGGCAAAAAAACAGGGCAATAGGACCAGTACCGGATCCAGAGACGTGCAGACCTGGCTGTGATGGGAGTGGGATTGTAGAGCAATGGGTGAAAAGACGTGTAACCAAGGCCGTAGGGCTGGTGGGTGGCTCTCCCTGTGGGAAATAATAAAGTTGATTTTTATCTCACACCAGCCATAGAAGTATATTTCATACATCAAGACCTAAATTTAAGAAGTAAAAGTCTTAGAAGCTTCAGTGACTCTTTTGATGACACCATGTTGTGAAAAGATCAGCAAGATAAGAACAGCACAAATATATAAAATAAAATGATATTAAAATTATATTTTATATTAAAAATAAAACCTGGACTTCCACTGCTGGGGGCCCAGGTTCAACCCCTGGTCAAGGAACTGAGACCTCACAAGACACGCAGCGCACCCCCTAAAAAATTACAAAATAAAATAAAATCTCTGCACAGAGACTCTAGCAAAGCGAGAACAGAAGCCACAAGTGTTCAAAGTTATTTGTAAGAAATGAAACTGACAAATACCTAGAATATCTTTTAAATTTCCTCAAAGAGATAAGAAAAGGAAAAACAAACACAATAGAAAAATGGCAAAAGATATGAAAAGGGAGCAAAAAGCCCAACAGCCAGCGAGCACTGGGGAGAGGCTTCACGGCGTGAAGTCGGCGGCACATCTGCACGGCGGAGGGGACTCGGGGTGCGAGGGCGGAATCGTGCGCTCAGGGTGAAGGCGAGGCGGCAGCTTTGAAGCTCCCGGGGCAGCATCTGGGGGCTGACGTTGCGAGTCCCTCACCACCGTGAGGGCGCACCTCCAGGTGCCGTGGAGAGACCCTTGCTCCCCTGCGCCCGAGATTAGTCCAGGAACTGCCAACCCCCATGTTTTAGTGGGGGGCTGGAAACTGTAGCTTTGAAATAACCAGCTGTTAAAGTGGATGAACTAGGTCTACATGCATCAGCAAGGATAAATTTAAAGTGTTAAATTTCTGAAGCTGGTTATAGGATGTTACATGCCATGCACTTAATTTATGGGATATTTAAATACACAGAAGGATACATATTGTTTTTAAACACATGCACACGCAGTAAAAGTCTAAAACGCGTGGAGTAACACACACCAACTTGAGAAGAGGTGGTAGAGACAGAGGGTTGGTCTGTATTTAACCGTGTTCATGATGCTTTATTCAAAAAAATCATGTCAGCAGCAATATAGTAAACGTTAGCTTCTGTTCGGTCTCAGTGGAAGGTAGTAGCTGTCTGTTGCTCTAATCTGCCTTTTTGTGTTTAACACGTTTCCCAATTCAAAATAAGGAAAATGTAAAGCAATAACCGAGTACTTTTATTAATAATTGAGGAAATTAATAATTGAAAGCAAAAGCAGGGGGCCAGGGGGTGGGGTCAGACCCCAGAAGCTTTGTCGCTGCACAGGGAGGGTTTCACCAAGGAGGTGTGAGCAGGGATGGGGGAGGGGGTGGGCAGGGCCCTGCTGAGACAGCTGGACTCCGAGCTCCTTGGATGGAGCCCCTCCTGGGGCTCGGGGTCTGCTCTCAGCCACCCCCTCCCAGGGGCCATTTCCCATCCACACTCCCCCTGGATCACGGGAGGAGAACCGTCCAGGGAAGCCTGGGTGGCTGGGTAGCTCAGAGCAAGCAGGCCTCCACCCCACCTGCAGCCCTCTCCAAACATAGTCCCAGTGGCAGAGGCGGCCCCAATGCTGTCCAGCCCGTCTGTGACCCCATAAGCAGGTCCTGCCTTCCCCACGCCGGGTAGAGGCGCCTGAGGGCCAGCTGTGGCCACATGGATTGAATGGGTGCACGGTGGCGCCCAGGCCTCTGACATTGCCCGGACCGAGACCGTGCGTCAGGGGGAAGCAGCCTCGCTTCGTAAGGGCAAGCTGGGGGTCTGGGGAGGACAGAGGGTTTGGAGTCGTCAGAGGTGACTCAGCTCCACCCTGAAGGGCGGCTTGTACGGGTCGGGTTTGTGCCCTGGGAGCCTCATTTTCTCATCTGCAAAATGGGACCGGTGTTTCTCTCACAAGGTTACTTTGAACACTTAAGTCGCTGGTCAACAGGCAGTGCTCAGCCCATGCTACTGAGCACTGTCTAGAGCAACAGCAGAAGCGCCTGGGCCTCGGGGCCCCAGCTTCTCTGCTGCAGATCCAGGCGGGCAAGGCTGCTGGCGCCAGGGGAGAGGGTGCCGCCTGGGACTCCAGCCCCACTTGATTTTCTCCTCCCTGCCGCTTGCGGACCAGAGTAAATGAATAGCCTACCATTAAGGGCCTCCAAGGTACACAGAAGAGAGAGCGGAAAAACCCCGGCCAGAAGGACCAGGAGGTGGCGGCGTGGGGTGAGCCTGGCTCCCACGTCCCCGCGTGTGAAATGACCCCTCAGAGGCCTCACATCCTGAGGCCTGTGTGACCCAAACTCATGCTCTCTCCTCCGGGTGCCGTTCCGGGCCTGGTCTTGCTTAGACTCACTTGACCCTGAGGACGGCCCCGAGGGGCAGGGGTCTGATTCCGCAGGCGAGGAGACCGAGGCACGGAGGTCACGGCCCGCGAGCGGCAGAGCGGGACCCAGGCCAGCTCCCCCAGTGTGCGCGGCTCCACACCGATCGCAGGACCAAGCCCAGCACGAGGGAAGCAAAGTCGGGAGAAGCTGGCTGCCGGGACTACGGGGACTCTGCCCTCTGCCCCCGGAGAGACTGCGTCCACTGGCTCCGCAGACAATCGCTCCTTCCTGGGTGCTCTTCCTCCGCCGGACGAGGATGTGGGGCAGAAAGCCCGTCCCGGGCCCCTTGGTGCCAGGACCCTGACTGTGCCTGAGACCCTGGGACGCGGATTCAGCGGGAAGAGGGCGAAGATGGAAGGGGCCTGAGCCCAAGGCCGTACAGTCGGGCTCCCCAGGCCCCAGAGCACAAAGGGATCAGTCAGGCATTGCCAGACTCAAGGCAGCCAGCGGAGCGGAGGACAGCTGCTCGGGATCCCAGGAAGCTGTCTGCCAGGCGGCCCAGGCCCCTGGGCAGCTAGCTGGGTAGAAGTCAGCCCCAGGAGGCCCATGGCCTGGTCAGCCGTGGGTGCAGCGCCTGCAACGTGCACGGACCAAGCACCCATCTGCTGAGTGTGTGGACAGGAGGGCTGGTGGGACCTGGCTGGGATCCCAGGTACCAGCTATGCTCTGGGGTCCAGGGCAGGACCCTGGGTCTAGAGAAGGACCAAGGATGGAGGGAGGTGCTGAGCTAGGACTCCGGACATTTGCGGCTCCTAGGCTACTTGGGCTCTGAGGATGCAGGAGAGGTGAGGCTGGGCCTGCGAACTCCGGGTCTAAGTGGATGACTCAACGCCCAGCCCCAGTGGTGGGGCTCATGTTTCCATCCACTTTCTTCTCCAGGAGCAGCCCAAGTACAGAGCATTAGGGATCTGCACCAAGCAAGTCCCAGGGGCTGATTTAGGAAACTGCAGAGGACAGAGTGGAGGAGACCACACGGGACTGACGGCGCCGAGCCTGCCCAGTGGGGAGCAGGGGTGGTAAGCTGGTGGGACAGACACAGCACAGATCCTCACCCACTGGCGGTGGCGCGACACCTCCCCAGGAATCTGTATCTGCCTTTGGTGAAAGACTGCTTTGCCATTGTCCCAATTCTAAATAAGCCGATTAACCGACCACTGGCCGGTGGGCTACCTGCATAATTTAGAGGTGAGTTCATTAAAAGTGCAAAATCAATGGAGTCTTGACCAATATTTCCAAGGAATGAAACAGATAATAGGAATATCCACGCATTGCACGAAGCACGACTGAATGCTTCTTCCTGAAACTTGTTCCGATTGGTGCAGAGCGGTGTCTGTGTCTCCTGAGTGCGTTTGTGATGTGGATTTCAAAGGCTTGAGGGCCCCTCCTGGGAGCATCTGCTGAGACTCACACTGAGGCAGGCTCTGCGTGAGAGCTGGGGCTTTAAAAGGTCAGTTCTGGTCCAGGGGAGGAGCTGAGGGGCCCAGTGTCCTACTGGGAGGAGGAAGTGACACAGAAGCTCGGGGAGCAGAATGATGGGCACTTCGGGTGGCCAGCAGCGCGGGCCCAGCCCTAGCAGGAGCCCAGAGCGTGTGCACAGAGAGTTCACATGTCCGCCACCCCCGGTCCGGTCCATCTTAGCTTTGTTCAGGGTACCGGCTCTCACGCTGCTCCTTCGGGCCGACTTCCAGTACCATCTCGTGGGGCCCAAGGGCTGAGCTATCTGGATTACACTGACACCTATGACATCACAGAAACAGACTCTTCCGGCTACAGTAAAATTTTCTTGTAAAAGGACATCAAATATCTGCTTACACTTGAAGAAGTTTAAACAAGAGTCTTGCACAAATGCAGCGTTCTCTTTGGCCATTTTCCGCTCTGCAGTGGTGTTGAGAACCTTTCTCTGGCTGAATATCATCATATCTTTGCTTCCAAATAAATATGTACCAGAAAGCAGCTTCTGCTCTGCAAGCACCACTGCTCAGTCCTAGGCCGGGTCAAGGCGACCCTCCCCAGACGAGCTCACCAGCTAAGTTGTCTGGAAGTGGGTGTGGATGAAAATTGGGGCTGCCAACCCAGCTAAGGAAGATACCACAATGGCGGTGGGTCAGGGCCCGTGTGATACTGAAGGCGAGGTCTCGGGGACCCTCCCCAGAAGGTGGAGGCTCACCCCCCTCCCTAGGGACAGACGGCAATTTATAACTGGGAAATCGCTGTCTTTGGTTTAGAATGTCCCTTAAAGGGTTTCTTCTTCAAGGTGAAGAGAGCGGCACAGGGATTTAAGGGCGTTTTGGTATATTTAGGGATCAGTTAGTCCACAACCTTGAGTAAAAGTATAAATTATCTTAAGATGGTCATTATAGTCTGCCTGAATCGTGATTTTCAGCCATGCTCTCTTCCCATGGTGGTCGCTGTGGCACAATTGTGTCATTTGGTTTTAGTCAAAAGTTTTTTGGAGCCATAAACTTTTCCCCAACTTTTTATTGTGAAAAAATTCTGGGGCTTCCCTGGTGGCGCAGTGGTTGGGGGTCCGCCTGCCGACGAAGGGGACACGGGTTCGTGCCTCGGTCCAGGAAGATCCCACATGCCGCGGAGCAGCTGGGCCCGTGAGCCATGGCCACTGAGCCTGCGCGTCCGGAGCCTGTGCTCCACAACGGGAGAGGCCACAACAGTGAGAGGCCTGCATACCGCAAAAAAACCCAAAAAAACCAAATTCTAATGTATAGAATGACTGTTGAAAAAAGGGCACAATGAATGCAATTTAACTTCCATCCAGATTCAACAATTGTTACTATTCTGCTGTGTATGCCAACACACAGATATGCATACATATAATTACATGTAAATATAAATGTATGTAAAATGTAGATATTCAATATACAATATAATGCCTGTGATGCAGACAAACGTATATTAATATAGTTAAATAGTTAAGTAAAATGTAAATATTATAAAATATTAAATTATAAAAATATGCATCCCTAAGTATTTGAAAGTAAGTTTAGCCATCACGATATTTCGCCCCTAAATATTTTAGGATGTTTGTTCTAAAAGTAAAAACAACCTCCTGTGTAGCTATGATACCAGTATGACCACTAAGGAAATCAACAATTCCACATCTAGGATCCAGTCCACATTCAGATTTCTCTGATTGTTTCAAGGATGTTTTTATAGTCGTTTGGTGCTTTTTAAACAAGGATCCAGTCTAGGGTTACACATTGCATTTTGTTATTTCTCTTTAGTCTTTTTCTAACCTAAACCAGCACTGTCCACATATGCAAATATAAATATTCCAGCAGCCACATTAAAAAGTAAAAAAGAAACAGTTGAAATTAATCAATTATATATTTATTTATATGACTTGTATGACTCTAAATCATGATGATGTGAACATGTAATAAACATATTTTAAAAAGTATACCTTTTTCCATGCTAAGTCTTCACAATCTGGTGTCTTTTACATCTGCCGTAGATCTTGGTTGGGACTGGCATGGACACGGTGGTCTTCCCACTGGGAGTCCCTGGATTTTCAGTGGTGTTTATTTTCTGCACTTTACTTTTCAAAACAAATTCAAGGTTCTCTTCAGTCAGACAACTGACAATCGCGCCGTAAGTTCAGGATCTGAGGACGCTTTGTGCTGCTCCGGGCTGTCAGCGGTGGGGCCCTTGGTGTGAGCAAGTGTCTCGTGTCGACATTACCAGCCTCCTCTCAACCCCTCGCCGCCGGGTGAGATCATGGCAAACAAAGGGGTTAAAATGGCCTTGCTGCTTTCCAAACTCTCAGCCCCAAATATGCACAGTAAACAAAGAGCAAGTTTATTAAGTAACTGATCGTTTTTAAAGAAAAGCAAATTAGGAAACTCGAAGTCTCTCTAAAAGCTACTAAATAAGGGCACCCGGGGCACGCCAGCGAGCGCACAAAGACCGCGCTCCCGCCTAGTTTACGTTTCAGTGGGTGTCAGGTGAGGGATCGAACGTAACCTGAACAATCTGAGCAAGAAGAGATACGGAGAGATTAAAGCTGGAGGGCGACCAGGGTGGCTAGCGGGTGGGGTGGGGCCTTCGGGAAGGCCTCATCCAGGGGGAGCATCTCCGCAGCAGTTGGAAGGGAGGGGAGGGGAGGGCGTATGGAGTTCTGGGGAGTGGGTCCCAGATAGAGGACCACACGTGCAAAGGCCCTGAGCTGGAAAGGTGCCTGGAGTGAGCGAGGGGTACAGAGGAAGGCGGTGGGCGGACAAGGGGAGGAGGGGCCACTCCAGGGGCGGGACCAGCTGGACGCTCGGGGGACACAAACACACAGCCTGTTCTAGCAGCCGTGAGATCAGATGCGAGCACCAGGGGGTGATGCAGATGGAGAGGTGGAGACATCCAAAGACTGGGCCTTGGGTCTCCAATATCAGGGCCCAGGGGAGATGAGAGCCCAGGGAACGAGGCTGAAAAAGGATGGCCGGGGGAGGGAGATCCCAGGAGTGCGTGGTATCCCGGGAGCCACGTGAAGAAAGAGTTTCAGAAGGAGGGGATGGTTGACTGGGGCTTAAGCCTCTTCTATCTTTCCAGCGAAATAAGAAGCAAGGTCATGGTCTCAGCCCCAGGAAAGGAGAGGTGCCGTCAGAGGCCCGATGAGAGTAGAGGTAGAGCATCTCCAGCTGTCATTCCCTGTCTTTATCGGCGTGGACACCACCCCAGGCCACGCCCTCCTCATCCCAACCTTACGTGGAGAGGTCGGGCTCCTCACTTTCCCCCCATCTGCCAGCCCTTTTGGCCCCGATTCAGCCCCCTTCTGCCGAGTGCAAACTTAGCATCTTATTCCCTTGCTAGAGAGCTTCCAAGAGCTTTCCAATCACCTAGTTCTCAAGTCCAGAGTCCCGGCTTCCCGTCCAGATCACCTGTGAAGAACTGGTTTATTCGTTCATGTTACCTGTCCTGCCCCCATCGTGACTCCCTGCCGCCGGGTTAGCTCTGCACGGCTTTGTTACCTGTGTGACTTCTCGCCTTTGCAAACGCTGCCCTACACCTGTCCTCTGCTGCTCCTGTGGCCTCTAGTCTGCCTCTCTTCTCTAACTTATTACACAAAACCCCTATTTTTTGTGTCACCTATGTCGGTATTTGCATTCATTTACTCCTTCAACAAAAGTCTACAGAGTACGGCTTCTGTAAAAGAAGAGAGATTCTTCTAAGCACCGGGCCAGTTTTATTTTACACAGTTCTCTGTTTACCATCCACATCTTGCCTCTTTAACTAGTCTATACATTCTTACAATAAGAATTACAAAATTTACTATGTAAATTACATATTTAGCTACTTGGATTATAAGGTTACAAGAAAACCCAAGAGGGAAGCAATTGCACAGGAACTATCAAAGAGGAGATACAATATCAAAGGTACCCTTACAGAGCATAGGAGAGCTGTCAGCGAAAATAAATCACTTCCTTCATTGTGTTGGCTCAGTTCCTGCTAATGTAGCCTGGCGCCACTGATAATAAAAGTAATCCGATTTTTTTAAGGTGGGGAGAGGGAAACTTTACCCAAACCTTAATGTTAAATTTCCACAGACCATTTCATTTTATGATATATAGGCACTGAGATATTCTCAATTGATTTAGCAAATAGTGAGTGAGAATTTGCCAATGTTTGGCCAGCAAATGTTCCCCAGTCTGGCAATCAATGTTGGTTAGCTCCCGGGAGAAGACATCAGGTGGAGCCAGGAATCTGAGGATGGTGGCATTAGTTGTCTTCACTTTACCCCCCTTTTCTCTTTCTCCTTGATTTCAAAACGGCAACTTGTAATTATGTAACTGAAAATAACTTCTGCAGACACATGTGTTCTTTCCTGTGTAAGCATCTCCTGGGAATCGGCGTCTTTCTTCCACAACAAAATGTGCATCTTTTTACACTTGAGAAACATCAGGGAAGAAGCCAGACCCCCACCTGGTTGCCGACCGCTTTCCGTGCGTCTGTCTCTCTGTCCGCTGCGCTGTCCCTCAGCCCCTCGTTTCTTCCCAGTGAATATGCACTTACTGCATTTTCCTCTGCCTCCTACTGTGTAACTACATATATACTTACATCTCACTCTGTTTATTTAAAAAGTGTTTTTCTGTTCATGAAACTAGCTGTGCTTTTGGTGGAAGATGTAGACAATATATAAAATATAAAGAAGGAAAAAATGAAAATTACCCATGATTCCACTACCTTCTAACATTTTCTAGACTTTAATAATATTATTGCATAATAAGATTATATAACAGGTCCAATGTATCATGGCACACATTTTCATCATGAGGATTTTTCCACGGTAATAAGTATCCCTTACAAAACATGATTTTTAGCTATGGTGTAATATTTCACTGTATGTACAGTTTAATCGATCCTTGTGTCAAACCATCTACCTGCTTCCTGATACTTAGCTATTAAAACGTTTCAGAAAGAAAGTACAGCCCTGATCATATTTTTGGTTGTTCTCTAGGATAAAGTCTTATATGTGAAATTCCTAGAAGGTTCTTGATACATCTTGAAAATTTGCTTTCCTAAAACCTGTACTAAATTATTCCCTAAGAGTTCTGGGATGACATTGTTTTTACTGCACTCGGTTCCTTCCTAGTATTAGACCAAGAAATACGAAAGCTGACAGAGCTATTTCTTTAATGTGTTTCTCATCTGCTCCTGTGGCTACGGCTGCTTCTGGCAGATGCGTCCAGGTCCACACCTCCTCCTGCCTTCCCTACTCTGGCCATCGGCGCTCCGCGCGCCCAGTTTTCCTAACTAGGAACCTCGGAATTGTCCTTGACAACTGCGCTCCCTCGTCCCCCACGGTGACCCCACCGACCACGCTCTGGATACTGCCGTTTCCCTCGCCTGCTTCTCTGAACTCTGCCTTCCTAACTGGTTTTTCCATCACCGTCTAACCTGCCCTTCTTAGATTCCTCAGCGTACCCTTGAAAAGTAGGTACAGTTATGAGATCCTCCCGTTTGATGCTCAGGAGTACAACCAGGTACTTTAATATGTCACGGAGTCGTGTCAGCTTGCCATGACTTCACGCCCCCTCACCCCTGCGCTCCAGCCACACGAGCCAAGACTGCCCTCCCCTGCCCTCTCACTTTGTCCCTCCTCTGCCTTTGCTGGAATTCCCATCCCTTTCCTCGCTGGGAAACTCAGTTCACATATTCCGTCTTCCCGCAGCTGACCTGACTCCTTCAACCACGAAAACCCGTAACCGAGCTTCCCGTTGGTTGTGTTTGCCGACGTGCAACGCGACTGTCTTCTCCTTGCAGCTCTTGGAGGTCAGTAACTGTGTCCCTTGTGCCAATAAGAGAGACTGGCACCTGCAGCGTGTGCTTCAGCGTCTGTTCGTTGTGTTGTTCTGTGCGCTCTTGAGTATGCATAGCGCTGCCTTCACCTGGCCCCGTACGCGAGCCCATGTGCGTTCACTGACCATGGTTTTAAACCATGCATAAACTTTAATTTAATCCTTAGCAGGTTATTTGGATTGTCTTAAGAATCATATCAGTTCCATTTCTGATCCACTGCTTAGAAGTGAACGTTTTAAAGGCAGAAAAATCAGAAGCTTGCAGATGCTCTGTCCAGAGGACCCCAGACTGGGAACAGCCAGGGCTGCTCATAATTCATGGTCAGTTGATTGGATATTCTGTCTCATCCTTAAAAATGTTCAACACTTAACGGGAATTCCCTGGCCGTCCAGCAGTTAACACTTGGTGCTTTCACTGCCAGGGCCCAGATTCGATCCCGGGTCGGGGAACCAGGATCCCGCAGGCCACGCGGGGTGCCGTCCCCCGACCCCCCACAAAAGCAGTTAAGTCATGAGAAACTGGAAAGACCCAGAGGTTGCAAAAGACAGCGACTTCTGGCGTAAAAATAAAGATTACAAATGGGTCCAGTGAATAGTTTCCGTTACTCGTAAGATGTTATGTGGTCTTTGGAGGAGGACCATTCTGTGGTCAATTCAGCTGTTTTCCATACTTGGGTTGTGGTTTTCCTCTTGAACTTGAACTTGCTTTGCAAATGCCAACCATAGCAGCTTTTCTTTTCTTTCCTTCCCCTTTGATCACAACCCTACGTGTTCTAGGATGGATGTGCTAATATGAAAGGTTTAATGGTTCTACAACAGGAAAACCAGCCTAAAATAGTTTCCTTTGGCCAGAATTTCTCCTTCTCTTATCACCAGTTGCACCAAGGTTTCAGATGGCAGCATGTGGTTTACTGCGTGGAGCTGGGTTTCCATCAACGTTAATTCTGGTGAGCAGATCAATGTCTTCCTGGATACTAATACCCTTTTTTAGATTAATACTCTAAATGTATGAACCCGTCTTATCAGATAACTTAAACAAGCAATCTCTGTGCATTAATTGCTATTGAGGGTTAATGTTATTTTTAAAATGAAATCAATATAATCTCTATTGCTCATTAACTGAGATGTTCTGGGCTCAATTCTGTTTTGTTTTCCAATTAAGTTCTATTATTTTTTCTTATTGGCCCTTGAAAAATAGCTGTGGAAACAAACTTAATGGTTCTGAAAATGTCAGAGTCAACCAAACACCCTAATGGAAAACCCTATATATTTGAGTCTAAAAGGGATCCAATGTTCAATTATTAGAAATTGCAAGGTGCTTTATTATCATATATCCAGCCCTTATTCTGCACTTTTTAAAAAATTGAGTGACTTAATGTAGAAGTCAGATAGAGCCTTTCTCTTGGCTCATTTCATTCTCTGAATAAAATCAAAAGCCTCCCAGCACTTTTTCTTTTTTTTCGCGGTACGCGGGCCTCTCACTGCTGCGGCCTCTCCCTTTGTGGAGCACAGGCTCCGGACGCGCAGGCTCAGCGGCCATGGCTCACGGGCCCAGCCGCTCCGCAGCACGTGGGATCTTCCTGGACCAGGGCACGAACCCACGTCCCCTGCATCGGCAGGCGGACTCTCAACCACTGCGCCACCAGGGAAGCCCTTCCCAGCACTTTTGTTTTTGCTGGTACACTTGGGGCCCTCCACGGTGAGGAAGGGCATTTCCCAGAGGATGTCGCCGCTGGAAGCTGGTGCCCCAAGGATGTGCTCGAGGCCCAGCCTGTGTCCCTCTCCTGTAGGCTCTTGGTTGGCCGAGCAATTATCCCCAGAGACACCCTCATCCTAATCCTTAGAACCCGAGACTTGTCACCTCATGCAGATGTGATGGAGGATTTTGAGATGGGGACATGATTCTGGATTGTCCGGGGAAGGGCCCTGAATCCTACCACAGAGAAGCAGGAGGGTCAGAGAGAGGACAGGTGACGGCAGATGTTAAGGTATCCAGGAAAGCGGGCAGCTTCCAGAAGCCGGACAGGGCACAGAGTGGACCCCAGAGCGTCCTGAAGGAGCCTGCTCCACCATGGCTAGATTTTAACCCGGTGAGACCCATTTCAGAGTTCTGACCTGTTAGATAATAAATGTGGGCTGTTTTAAGCCACGAAGTTGTGGTCATTTGTCACAGTAGCAATAGCAAACTAACGCAGGTGGGAGGGCTCTTCAGTGTGTGACTCTGGACCATCGCTGGAGCTGGGCTGGGCCTCGAGTGGCCCATTCGGTGCCTTGAAAGAGATGACTGACCCGAGAAGGTGAGAAATTTCCTTCTGAGAACGTTTTTAATAACGTGGCTCACAGTTTTGGAAACACGGGTAAAGCCCTGCCCCAGGACGTCTCTAGCTGAACGTTCTAGAACCTGCCTTTTCTCAGACACCGCCCACCAGTAGCAGGCAAGGACGATGGTGTTTCAGGATCAGATTTACCTGGCCTCTTCCAGGAACACGGTTTGGACTTTCAGAGGGTGTAGGTAAGGGGAAGCGATGAGGTGTGATTTTCCGGGGATTGGTCTACTCACCATCTTTACTTTTCTTCGGCTGCTAAAGTTTTGTTTTGTCTGTAAACTAATAAAATCCAATGTTTTGGGGGCAGGTCTGCCGTTCACCCGACACGGCACCTTGGTGTGAAGCAGAGAATTGACAGCCATGTTTCTATTCACTCCAGAGCTTCTGGACCAGAAAGTCTTCAGGGAGAGAACTTTCTGGACCATTTTATCAAAAGGATAATCCAAATATAGCAAGATTTAGCCCACACAGCCTGGTAAAGTGGGGGCTGGGGCCGGTTGTCAGCTCATGTCCCCTGGAGACACGTCATTTAGTCGCTAGAGGGAAGACCAACGTCATAAAGAGGGAGCACACTAAAACAACAAAAGCAGTGGGCCTTGGGGTGAACCCCAGCCTCGGCCGAAAAGTCCCCCTCCTGCCACAGACGAGGCCTCGGGTCCCCAGCTGCCAGGGACAACGCTCCCCCCAGGCCCTGTCCCCATGCTGAATGGACGTGACGTGCTCGCGGCCCAAGTTGTCTGAGCCGTGAGCCAGGAGTGTGACTTCGGACAGGTCGCCTAAACCTTGGGAAAACTCCACCAACAGGGACTCAGAGACAGCACGATTCCTACCACCCTGGGGATTCATTCAGGGATGCAGGAACAAGTCTTTACCCAGAATCCTTCCATCTCCAGACAGGAGCTCACACAAGGTGCGTGTTTGCTGTACTTCAGGCCTTGTAGTAAGCCCTTTGGTTCGTTCGTTACGGCCCTGTCATGGTTCTGAGAGGAGAGGTGGGTGCGGCGTCTGGTCACACCTCACGTGGGAGCCCCTGCCTGCAGCTCATGGAGCAGTAGCTCAGACGAGAGATGAACCGGCCTGCAGAGCCCTGCCCAGCCCCACCAGCCCCTCACCAGCCTCCCCGCAGCCTCTGCACTCACGCGCTCACCGCCATCCACAAGCTGGTCTTTCCTAAAGGAAACCCCACAGTCTTTCTCCCGGCAACCTCAGAAGAGATGGGGTGATGGCATGGCCCTGTAGTCGCTGCTGCATTTAAACTGCCCCCCCCCCACTTCTTTACAAGACAAGACAACTGATGGCTTTTGCTTCTGTGCTTGTTTGGGTGGAGGAATTGCACAGAAGCCTGAGGTGCTGAACGGCCAGGAACAGTGATGAAATCCTGGAAGGGAAATCTGATGCCCTGGCGCACCTCAGCCGGGGTCTTCAGCAGGTGTCAGCTTGCTTGTCCAGGTAACAGCCCCAAGAAACCAGGCCCTGCTCCCAGACATCTAAGGGCCTGGGAAACATCCCCATCATGCTGTCCAGGCACTAACTTTAGTTTGTCTGCAATTCCCACTGACTAGATGTGGGAATGGCATCAGGATGTACAGGACAGAGGTGCTGGGAAACTTCTGACAGTAACCTGGGTGCAGACACTGCTCTGACTGCTTGTTCAGGCTGGTTTGCTTTTGTCTTGGTAAACAGTTTTACTGTGTATTTGTTTTAGTATGAAAATAACTTTTCAAACTCATTGGGTTAATTAATTAATTATTAATTGCTGCTGCCATTTATTGCTGCTGGCTATGCACCAGGTGGTGCATGGGACGTGCTACACGTCTCATCTCTTTAATCCTGCCCACCCCTCCAAGGCGTAAATGTTATTATTTCTGTTATCTGGACTGGAAAACAGAGGCTCAGGTCCCACCGAAGCCAGAAGTTACACTATAGAGAAGTAGCAGAGGTGGGATCTGAACCCAAGTCTGTTTGTGCAAAGCGGTGCTCATCCCTGGTCCCACTGTTACCGTGCCTCTTACACACGAGGTCTGTGTTCCCTGAAATACTGAGGGTGGTGTCTTTGTGGAGCCCAAGGCAACCATTTCTTTTGCTTGCTTGCTCTTCAGAATATCAAATGTGGTCACGTGATTGATAGGATTTTTTTCTTTTAGATTCAGTGATCTCCAGAAACATAACAATTTAAAATGCATACGCGTATCCAGAGAGACCCAGGCTCTCTTTCCCCAAAGTACACACAGCCCAAGACACTTACCATCGTGTGCAGTGGGCTTCAGTGTTTCATCCCAGAGACTCTCTATGGGAAGCAGATGGGAGGGTTGAGTGAGAGCTGAGTCAGCCTCTGGCTCTAAACAGGCTGTCACCACGGAGCCGTTGCCACTGGTGAGGAGCCTGGGGACCAGATGGGGTGAAACTGCCCTTCTCTGCTCTGGCGTCGAGGAGTCCTCCCCTAGATACGGCTCTTCTTACTGAAGGCCAGGGAGTAATGTCTTCACAACTCACCATTTACTATGTAAAATACAAACGAGGGGCCCCTTGCACAGACACAGTTCCCAGGACTGTTCCATTCATGTATTATTTGCGCTCATCGCAGCCTTTAACTTTTCCCATGTGGACCCAGTGGTACATAGCTCTGCTCGAGGCTGTGTCTGACGGCCTGGATCAGAAGCATCTCACTCATGATTACAATTTTAGAAATCATGTCCCACTAAATTGTAGCTACCTTAAAGTCAGATCAAATTGAAGCTTAAAAGAATACTGCTTACAAAGCACTCTGATCAGACGCTTCCTTGTATAATCCACCTGTTTTTGTATGAAAGGCAAGTGACAATAAACAGTATCTCCAACAAATTATTTCTATTATTAGAACTTTCATAGTGTGTTGTATTTCTAAATACGGCCGGATTCTAAAGTAGTAGTTAAATAAAAGGTTTGACTATGTTGAATCATATCAATCTCCCTTAATCTACTCTGCTTGTTTTCCCAGAATAAATTTCTTTAAAAAATGGATCAATAATTTTAAGAGTTGATGTAATTTGTATTTTTTGTCTCTTTTTGAGGGCAGATTGGTTGACCTCGAGCTAATTTGTCCAGCGTGGTAGCCACTCAGCTACGTGTAGCGGGCGAACACCTTAAAGGGGGCTGGCCCAGGTCGAGAAGTGCTCTGAATGTAAAACACGGACCAGATTCTGAATGTAAAACATATCAATGGTTTTTAAATGGACTGTTTGCTGAAATGATAGTATTTTGGATATGTTGGGTTACACACACAATATATTATTCAAGTTAATTTTACTTCTTTCCTTTAAAAAATGCAGCAACTAGAGAAAAAGCACAGGTGCCTTACATTTGTGCTCTTGTTCTAGTTCCATTAAACAGAGCTAATGCAGAGTCACCTAGAACACAGAGCCCCTTTCTGGGCTTTCAGCCATCTGAAAAAGCCAGAGTCATTCCTTTAACGCAGTTTCACTTTTAAGAATTCAGTGGAACCATCACTTACTAAGTCGTACCATTTAATTGTAAATCGTAACCTAATGGCAAGAAGCATGTAATTCACCTTCTAAACAGGCTCTGTTTACAAGCAGGGAGTGACTTTCTCTGGGAAGGTTTGGCTTCATAAATTTTAATTGACAGTAACCCTAATAAACTAAGGGGGATTAATTTACAATTACGGTTTATAAAGAATAAGCAGTAGAAAACTCTGTGAATGTGCTATAATATATGATGCATATAAATTAATACTACAGTGTTACAATGTTAACTTGCATTATTCTATATCTGTCTTCATGCTTTCCTTCTTGGCTTCTGGTAAATTGGCAGAGGTTTAAAATATGAAATTAACTTCTTAACAACCGGGCATAATTAGTTATAACACTCTTCGATCAAATCATTAAACACGCACACATGCAATGACTTGTAAGAATAATTCACTCTGGTTTCGTTGCGGGTCGGATCTCCTTGTCTCACCGTTTCCAGTTTAGCCCAGATGAGCAGGTGCCCTTTGAGATGGAGTGAGGTTCCCGCAGCCTCTCTGGCAGCCATGGAGGAGCTTGAAGACCAGCGGGATACAAGCGTGTGTCACCTGTGAGCCTGTCATTTATGTGTGATGCTCTTTTTGTTGTAACACTGCTGGTTCCTTTCCACACTTGTACACACACACAGGTCATCCCTTCGTGAGTTTCGCTGTCATTCACCCTGCTATCTGCACAAGGCTCCTCCTTCTTTTCCTCCTTTAAAGACAAACGTCCAAGTTCTCCATCTTCCTTGACAACAGTACGTTGAGAAAGAAGAGGCGGGGAAAGTTAGGTCAGTTTAGTAAGCATGATCAGTTAAGAAAATGAGCATCAAGTGTAAAATACCCAGGGTGGTTTGTTAAAAAGCAGCTTCATGAAACGACATGCTTTAATGTTTCGAAAAACGATAAATGCTCCATTAAATGGTAGCTGTCTCATTATAGACTCAAACATTATGGCAACAGATGAGGTTTATCTACAAACTTAGTTTTTTTTTCTTTTTTTGGTTCATTAAAAAATTAATGTCCGAAGAGATTGGTTCAAGATTGCGGAGTAGAAGGACGTGCGCTCACTCCCTCTTGTGAGAACACAGGAATCACAACTAACTGCTGAACAATCATCGACAGGAAGACACTGGAAATCACCAAAAAAGATACCCCACATCCAAACACAAAGAAGCCGCAGTGAGACGGTAGGAGGGGCGCAATCACAATAAAATCGAATCCCGTAACTGCTGGATGGGTGACTCACAAACTGGAGAACACTTATACCACAGAAGTCCACCCGCTGGAGTGAAGGTTCTGAGCCCCACATCAGGCTTCCTAACCTGGGGCAATGGGAGGAGGAATTCCTAGAGAATCAGACTTTGAAGGCTAGCGGATTTGATGTCAGGACTTTGACAGGACTGGGGGAAACAGAGACCCCACTCTTGGAGGGCACACACAAAGTAGTGTGTGCACCACGGCCCAGGGGAAGGAGCAGTGATCCCAGGGGAGACTGAACCAGACCTACCTGCTAGTGTTGGAGGGTCTCCTGCAGAGGCGGGGTGGGGGTTGCTGTGGTTCACTGTGGGGACAAGGACACTGGCAGCAGAAGTTCTGGGAAGTACTCCTTGGCTTGAGCCCTCCCAGAGTCCGCCATTAGCCCCACCAAAGAGCCCAGGTAGGCTCCAGTGCTGGGTCCAGTGTTTGGCCTCAGGCCAAACAACCAACAGGGAGGGAACCCAGCTCCACCCATCAGGAGACAAGTGGATTAATGTTTTACTGAGCTCTGCCCACCAGAGCAACACCCAGCTCTAACCACCACCAGTCCCTCCCATCAGAAAACTTGCACAAGCCTCTTAGATAGCCTCATCCACCAGAGGGCAGACAGCAGAAGCAAGAAGAACTATAATCCTGCAGCCTGTGGAACAAAAACCACATTCCCAGAAAGATAGACAAGATGAAAAGGCAGAGAGCTATGTACCAGATGAAGGAACAAGATAAAACCCCAGAAAAACAATTAAATGAAGTGGAGATAGGCAACCTTCCAGAAAAAGAATTCAGAATAATAGTAGTGAAGATGATCCAGGACCTCAGAAAAAGAATGGAGGCAAAGATCAAGAAGATGCAAGAAATGTTTAACAAAGACCTAGAAGAATTAAAGAACAAACACTTAGAAGAATTAAAGAACAAACAAACAGAGATGAACAATACAATAACTGAAATGAAAAATACACTCAAAGGAATCAACAGCAGAATAACTGAGGCAGAAGAACAGATAAGTGACCTCCAAGACAGAATGTTGGAATTCACTGCTGCAGAACAGAATAAAGAAAAAGAATGAAAAGAAATGAAGACAGACTAAGAGACCTCTGGGACAACATTAAACGCAACAACATTCACATTATAGGGGTCCCAGAAGGAGAAGAGAGAGAGAAAGGACCCAAGAAAATATTTGAAGGGATTATAGTCGAAAATTTCCCTAACATGGGAAAGAAAATAGCCACCCAAGTCCAGGAAGCACAGAGAGTCCCAGGCAGGATAAACCCAAGGAGAAACATGCCGAGACACATGGTAATCAAACTGACAAAAATTAAAGACAAAGAAAAATTATTAAAAGCAACAAGGGAAAAATAACATACAAGGGAACTCCCATAAGGTTAACAGCTGATTTCTCAGCAGAAACTCTACAAGCCAGAAGGGAGTGGCATGATATATTTAAAGTGATGAAAGGGAATAACCTACAACTAAGATTACTCTACCCGGCAAGGATCTCATTCAGATTCAATGGAGAAATCAAAAGCTTTACAGACAAGCAAAAGGTAAGAGAATTCAGCACCATCAAACCAGGTCTACAACAAATGCTAAAGGAACTTCTCTAAGTGGGAAACACAAGAGGTGAAAAGGATCTACAAAAACACACCCGTAACAATTAAGAAAATGGTCATAGGAACATACATATCGATAATTACCTTAAACATGAATGGATTAAATGCTCCAACCAAAAGACACAGGCTCGCTGAATGGCTACAAAAACAAGACCCATATATATGCTGTCTACAAGACCACTTCAGACCTAGGGATACATACAGACTGAAAGTGAAGGGATGGAAAAAGATATTCCATGCAAATGGAAATCAAAAGAAAGCTGGAGTAGCAATACTCATATCAGATAAACTAGACTTTAAAATAAAGAATGTTACAAGAGACAAGGAAGGACACTACATAATGATCAAGGGATCGATCCAAGAAGAAGATATAACAATTATAAATATATATGCACCCAACATAGAAGCACCTCAATACATAAGGCAACTGCTAACAGCTATAAAAGAAGAAATTTACAGTAACACAATAATAGTGGGGGACTTTAACACCTCACTTACCCCAATGGACAGATCATCCAAACAGAAAATTAATAAGGAAACACAAGCTCTAAATGATACAATAGACCAGATAGATTTAATCGATATTTATAGGACATTCTATCCAAAAACAGAAGATTACACTTTCTTCTCAAGTGCACATGGAACACTCTCCAGGATAGATCACATCTTGGGTCACAAACCAAGGCTCAGTAAGTTTAAGAAAATTGAAATCATATCAAGCATCTTTTCTGACCCCAACACTATGAGATTAGAAATCAATTACAGGGAAAAAAACGTAAAACACACACAAATGGAGGCTAAACAATACGTTACTAAATAACCAAGAGATCACTGAAGAAATCAAAGAGGAAATTTAAAAATACCTAGAGGCAAATCACAATGAACACATGACCATCAAAAATCTATGGGATGCAGCAAAAGCAGTTCTAAGAGAGAAATTTATAGCGATACAAGGCTACCTCAAGAAACAAGAAAAATCTCAAGTAAACAATCTAACCTTACACCTAAAGGAACTAGAGAAAGAACAAACAAAACCCAAAGTTAGTAGAAGGAAAGAAATCATAAAGATCAGAGTAGAAATAAATGAAATAGAAACAAAGAAAACAATAGCAAAGATCAATAAAACTAAAAGCTGGTTCTTTGAGAAGATAAACAAAATTGATAAACCATTAGCCAGACGCATCAAGAAAAAGAGGGAGAAGACTCAAGTCAATAAAATTAGAAATGAAAAAGGAGAAGTTACAACAGACACTGCAGAAATACAAAGCATCCTAAGAGACTACTACAAGCAATCTATGCCAATAAAATGGACAACCTGGAAGAAATGGACAAATTCTTAGAAAGGTATAACCTTCCAAAACTGAACCAGGAAGAAATAGAATATATGAACAGACAAATCACCAGTAATGAAATTGAAACAGTGATTAAAAATCTTCCAACAAACAAAAGTCCAGGACCAGATGGCTTCACAGGTGAATTCTATCAAACATTTAGAGAAGAGCTAACACCCATCCTTCTCAAACTATTCCAAAAAATTTCAGAGGAAGGAACACTGCCAAACTCATTCTATGAGGCCACATCACCCTGATACCAAAACCAGACAAAGATACTACAAAAAAAGAAAATTACAGACCAATAGTACTGATGAATATAGATGCAAAAATCCTCAACAAAAGACTAGCAAACATAATCCAACAACACATTAAAAGGATCATACACCATGATCAAGTGAGACTTATCCCAGGGATGCAAGGATTCTTCAATATATGCAAATCAATCAATGTGATACACCATATTAACAAATTGAAGAATAAAAACCATATGATCAGCTCAATAGATGCAGAAAAAGCTTTTGACAAAATTCAGCACCCATTTATGATAAAAACTCTCCAGAAAGTGGGCATAGATGGAACCTACCTCAACATAATAAAGGCCATATACGACAAACTCACAGCCAACATCATCCTCAATGGTGAAAAACTGAAAGCATTTCCTCTAAGATCAGGAACAAGACAAGAATGTCCACTCTCGCCACTATTATTCAACAGCTTTGGAAGTCCTAGCCACGGCAATCAGAGAAGAAAAAGAAATAAAAGGAATACAAATTGGAAAAGAAGAAGAAAAACTGTCACTGTTTGCAGATGACATGATACTATACATAGAGAATCCTAAAGATGCCACCAGAAAACTACTAAAACTAATCAATGGATTTGGTAAAGTTGCAGGATACAAAATTAATGCACAGAAATCTCTTGCATTCCTATACACAAATGATGAAAAATCTGAAAGAGAAATTAAGGAAACACTCCCATTTACCATTGCAACAAAAAGAATAAAATACCTAGGAATAAACCTACCTAGGGAGACAAAAGACCTGTATGCAGAAAGCTATGACACCGATGAAAGAAATTAAAGATGATACAAACAGATGGAGAGATATACCATGTTCTTGGACTGGAAAAATCAATATTATGAAAATGACTGTACTACCCAAAGCAATCTACAGATTCAATGCCATCCCTATAAATTAACAATGGCAATCTTACAGAACTAGAACAAAAAATCTTAAAATGTATGTGGAGACACAAAAGACCCCGAATAGTCAAAGCAGTCTTGAGGGGAAAAAAATGGAACTGGAGGAATCAGGCTCCCTGACTTCAGACTATACTACAAAGCTACAGTAATCAAGACAATATGATACTGGCACAAAAACAGAAATATAGATCAATGGTACAGGATAGAAAGCCCAGAGATAAACCCACACACTTATGGTCAACTAATCTATGACAAAGGAGGCAAGGATATACAATGGAGAAAAGACAGTCTCTTCAATAAGTGGCGCTGGGGAAACGGGACAGCTACATATAAAAGACTGAAATTAGAACACTCCCTAACACCATACACACAAACAAACTCAAAATGGATTAGAGACCTAAATGTAAGACCAGACGCTATAAAACTCTTACAGGAAAATGTAGGAAGAACACTCTTTGACATAAATCACAGCAAGATCCTTTTGGATCCACCTCCTAGAGTAATGGAAATAAAAACAAAAATAAAAAAATGGGACCTAATGAAACTTCAAAGCTTTTGCACAGCAAAGCAAACCATAAACAAGACGAAAAGACAACCCTTAGAATGGGATAAAATATTTGCAAACAAATCAATAGACAAAGGATTAATCTGCAAAATATACAAGCAGCTCATACAGCTCAATATCAAAAAAGCAAACAACCTAATCCAATAATGGGCAGAAGACCTAAATAGACATTTCTCCAAAGAAGATATACAGATTGCCAACAAACACATGAAAGGATGCTCAACATCACTAATCATTATAGAAATGCAAATCAAAATTACAATGAGGTATCACCTCACACCGGTCAGAATGGCCATCATCAAAAACTCTACAAACAATAAATGCTGGAGAGGGTGTGGAGAAAAGGGAACCCTCTTGCACTGTTGGTGGGAATGTAAATTGATACAGCTACTATGGAGAACAGTATGGAGGTTCCTTAAAAAACCAAAAATAGAATTACCGTATGACCCAGCAATCCCACTACTGGGCATATACCCTGAGAAAACCATAATTCAAAAAGAGTCATGTACCACAATATTCATTGCAGCACTGTTTACAATAGCCAGGATGTGGAAGCAACCTAAGTGTCCATCATCGGATGAATGGATAAAGAAGATGTGGCACATATATACAATGGAATATTAGCCATAAAAAGGAACGAAACTGGGTCATTTGTAGAGACATGGATGGATCTAGAGACTGTCATACAGAGTGAAGTAAATCAGAAAGAGAAAAACAAATATTGTATATTAACGCATATATGTGGAACCTAAAAAAATGGTGCAGATGAACTGGTTTGCAGGACAGAAATAGAGGCACAGATGAAGGGAACAAACGTATGGACACCAAGGGGGGAAAGCGGCGGGGGTGTGGCGTGGTGGTGTGATGACCTGGGAGATTGACATATATACGCTAATATGTATAAAATGGATAACTAATAAGAACCTGCTGTATACAAAAATAAATAAACTAAAATTCAAAAGAGAAAAATTAATGTCTGAAGTCGCTGGACCACTGTCTGTGGTTTACATGCCAGACTGTTTGCAGGAGAGGATGCTGTGGTTTAGGGCAGTGAGATTTAGGGGCCCCATGGCATTTTGTGTTTCCACTGGGAAGAGACAGCCACGGTCACGCAGCTTTTCCAGATGGAACCAAAGCGACAGCATGCAGCAGGCTCCTGGCCCGGGCTCAGCCCCTCTGAAGTATCTCTCTGGACAGCAGTCCCACTAGCTTCACTGAAAAACTCCAGCCTGAGAAGAGCACGTGGACCCGTGCCAGTGAGGACGGGCCGGAGCTGAGCAGGGATCTGGGCAGGGGTGTCCCTCTGGTCCCCCGGGTTCAGGGCGGGAGGCTGGGCGATTCAGGGGCCCTTCATCTGCCAGGCGGCCTCCCCTTTCTCCTCCTGCCCTTCTGGCTACTCTGCCTGTAGTGCATGTTCACAGAGAAGCCCCCCGAGGCTGGCCCGGGCGGTGCAGAACGCGGACCCCGAGGGGCTAAGGCCGCCCCCGCGCGTCCCGCACACCCCGCCCCCCGCTCTGCCTGCACCGACCGCGCTGGCTCAGGGGCCTCTTTGTCGGGCTGTGCTGGGTCCTTCTAGCAGGAAATCCCTGATGGTTCCTTCGGGAGGGACAGGCTGGGAAGGCACTGCCATCTTGGGCCCTGACATCACTGCCGGAGTTTCCCTTTCTCAGTTTTCAGACTCCGTGGCTGCGCACACGTATTTGCTGAGCAAGGCAGCACCTCGGTCACCAGCTTCCTGCCCCAGCTTTCTGCCCCGCCTGCACTCTCGCTCTGACCAGGGCCACGGTCTCTGTTCTCACTGCTTTTCTCCAGGAGGACCTCTGCCCCTTCCTGACTGTCTGCAGCCCCAGCTTCACGTCCAAGGGGACCTTTTCCCAATCACTCAGGTTTTCCTTCCACTTTTCCTGTTTCCTCGGCCGTCACTCCCTTGGATCCGGGCCCTGCCTTCCGCGGGGCCTCCTCGTCACCTGACCTTCCGAGGGCCCGAGGTCATCCTGACCCCCCATCCTGCGGGATGAGCCCCGGCCTGACGTCAACTTCTCCCAGCAGGATGGTGGTCCCGTCTGTCTCCCTGGGTGGGGCCCACACTCTCCTGGCCCAGGCTTCCCGGGCTCTGTGAGCCCCTCGCCTCACATTTCCTACAGAACCGTCTCCCCTGATGGTCAGCACCGCCCACTCTCAGGCTGTGGGGCCCACCTCCTCCATGAAGCCCCCCGGGTGGGCGACCCCAGCCCCCAGGCCACCTCTCACTCCTAACTCAGGGCTGTGAGTGATCCGACTTCTTTGGCAAATAGCTGGGTCCTGCGTTTTGACACTGCTTCAACTTCCGCCTTGAGAAATCAGTCTCCTACTGCTTACTTTTCACCCGTGTACATCTCTCTCCCCACAAGAATATACTCATGGAAGGAATTCCTTGAGGCTCTCAGATTCAGGGATCTTTGTTTCAGTCCGGGCTCACCATCCAAGGCCCCGGTCTGTGTCCCTTGATTCAGTTCTTTCCCCGTGGACATCCGTCAGAGTTGGTTTATTAAACAGATTATATGCATCATGTTCCAGTAAGGTAGCAAAATTTCTTCTAGTTTTTTGTTTTCTCTGTAAAATTTTCTTTAAATGTTATTTTTTATTAACTATTCGTTTTTGCTCCATGATCCCAACGACTACTTTCCAATAACAGAAAGGGTCTGGGAGGGACCCCCTTGGTTGCCCTGGGGCAGGAGCTGAGGGAATGGGGTTGTTCCTGGGGACTCGGGGGCTGGAGGAGGGGAGGGTGGGGAGAGCCCGGTGAGGATGGGCAGCGAGACAGGACTTGGGACAGAAAAACTTTGAGACTGTTTGTCATGGGGGCAGGCGGCTCCCCCTGCACGGCGAGCATCTTCAATAGAGCCGACGGGTGGTTTATCCCGGGGAGGTAGAGTTTGACACGTGGGTCCACGGATGTGGAGGCGGGAGGGCTGATCCTGTCTCAGGGTTGACGTCTCCCGAGATCTCCCTGGTCTTTGCAGGAGAGACACGAGAACAGTTTACCGGGACAGGCCATCTCACAACCCACAAAATCCTCTCATCATGGTCGAAACCCCACGTGGCAAGGGAATTGTATCAACTCCACGTTCAACCTTAAAAATGGAGATTCAGAAAAGGTGAGTCCTACGTTAAAGAGCAAAGTGTCCAAGGCGTGGTCTTACTCCTTTTATTTGAAGTCCTGTGTTTTATCAACGGCATCCTCTCTCTCCTGTTTCTCTCTGCTGTCACTGAGCTGGGGGGCAGCAGACTCTCCTGTCCTCACAGCATTGCCTGGGGGCATTGGCCAGTCTGATTCTTCAGCCACTAAAATGCTTGGCTGTCTGGTCACCTTTAGGTTTCAGGATGTACGTCATCAACTGTGCATCCAAAATTATCCACATGGGCTAGTTCACATTCTGCCTTTGTTAAGGCTACTCTGGGGTCCCTTATTACTCCGTCACTTTCCATCATTTTTTAAAATATTTTGGGTCAAATATACAATTTATAAGCAATTATGACATCATTTTAAAAATCACTATTTTAAAAATTCTATTCCACTAAATTGCCTTATAGACTGTTTCTTTTTTCTGTGTCAGTTGCCTCCACGTACCTGTAAACTTCCTCACTCTCACCAGCTCTTCTAATTCACACGCTGGTGGTCCCCAGACCCCTGTTTCCAGGTCCGTCTTGAGATAATACTCAGAGGAAGGCGTTTAAAATTGTTTTCTTCAGATGATTTAATTTTGGCCTAATCCTCGTGGTTAATTTCCTATTGGAGAACATCATTTATCTTTAAAAATGCAAATTATTATTCCTCTTTTATTTTTCCTTAAATATACTAGAGAGAATCAGAAAATAGACACCATTTTATGCTCTATCTCTGATTAACATAAACTTGCTTTAAAATTAGTACTTGTTATTTGTAGTAGGAAAAATTTGTAAGAGCCAATATGTCCAACTTCTAGAGAAATTGTTAAATAAATTATTAACGTTCATATTATAAAGCTTTCAAACACATAATGAGCTTTATGAAGAGCAATTCGGCAACATTTACGCTCTTTATCACAGAAATCCAGTTCTAGGAACCTATTCTACGGAAATTCTCAGAAATAGTGAAGGACTTACATACAAGGACGCCTCCTGAGCGTGATTTACATAAAGATAAAACACTGGAAACAGTTCACAGAATAATTGTGTAATTAAATACTATCAAGCCATAGAATCATGTTTTTGCAGATTAGGTATAATAAAAGTGCTCGTTATACAACGTTGGACGAGAAAAATGCACAATATAAAAATATACAGACAGAGCTTCCCTGGTGGCACAGTGGTTGAGAATCTGTCTACCAATGCAGGGGACACGGGTTCGAGCCCTGGGCTGGGAAGATCCCACATGCCGCGGAGCAGCTAGGCCCGTAAGCCACAACTACTGAGCCTGTGCGTCTGGAGCCTGTGCTCCGCAACAAGAGAGGCCGCGACAGTGAGAAGCCCACGCACCACGATGAAGAGTGGCCCCCGCTCGCCGCAACTAGAAGAAAGCCCTTGCACAGAACGAAGACCCAACACAGCCATAAACAAATTAATTAATTAATTAATTAATTAATTATATATATATATATATATACACACAGTCTGATCCCAAGCTCCTTGAATACTCACTAAAGGGAGCAAACTACTTTTCATATATGTGACCTTATTTTGCTTAAAATGAGAATTGCATTACTGTTATATTCTTCTGGTTTTCGTTTTTAATATAATAATATAAATGGCATGTATTTTTCTAGCATTTATTCAAACACAGAAGGTATATAGAAAAGAAGAGCTGCCCAAAATAACCCCTGAGCACACAGCAGGTCGAGCTCGGGGAAGGCCGTGGGGATTGGAGTCAGTGATGCCCATCTGAGGGCCAGACCCTCTGGACTCCTCGCCAATTAACATTGCACTGTGTGAGCTGGTGTGTGGGGTGTGAAGAAATGAGGAAGCTTTCATCAAGAACGATCTGGATTCTGCAGCCCCCTTTACTCTGAAGCACCAGGGAGGAGAGTGTGGACACCGGGCCGAGACTTGAAAGCCTTCTGCGTTTAGTCACCAGCAGAGAGAGCTGTGAACAGTGAAGCCAGTGGAGCAGAAACAGATGGCTCTGATTTTCTTTGAAATGTAGACAGATTGAGGAGGAAGAAGTTTGGCACAAATACATGGGGGCTTTAGCCAAACTGAAAACATTTGAGAGATGGTATGAAACACTGGAGGAACATGAAAGTGCCCGAACACTCCCACCGAGTGTGATGTGATGGGGACCCGAGAGGACGGGGAGCTGGGAAGGGCGGGGCCGCGGTTCCCATCCTGGACAGACGGACGTGGAAGTCACCCCCGAAAGTGAAGGGACCTGTGTGACCTCGTCGTCTCCATGCTGGAAGCCGTGAGGAGGAGAGGGTCTCGTCTTCAAGGGCCCAGCTTCCCCACCCCGCACTCTGACCCTCTCTCTGTGACCGGGACATGTTTAAGTTGCCTTTTGTAGAAAGCAAGGAACAAAACACTTCTTCAGCCCTACTCTCCACAGTGAGCAGAACCAGACAGAAGACGAGTGAGGAAGTAGAGCCCTCAACACCACGATAAACCCAGAGAGACACGCAGGACCCCCCAGCCAGCAACAGACACACGTGCCCCCAAGTGCGCACGATGGTGTCCAGAGCAGACCTTAAGTCTCCATAGATTTTAAAAGGTAGACATCATACAAAGTAACTTCTACAGTCATGAAGGGGTGAAGTTAGCAATTAATAATAGAAGGAAAACTGGTGAAATCACAGACGTGTGGAAGTTAAGCAATACACTCTTAGTCAACGGATCAAAGGAAAGCATCACAGGGGAAATCAGAAAACACTTAGAGATGAAGGAAAATGAAAGCACGACATGTGACAATTTTCTGGAGACGCTCATCTTAGCATATTAGGGTTTTATCAGTTTGGGTGCTTTGCTGAATAACTGATCTATTTCTGTTATGATAACAAAAATGCAACTTGAGTGCCTTAAACAATAGCTAAAAAATTATTTTGAAAAATCTAGAGATAGTTCCTCTGGTGAGGTTTCATCTAGCAGCTCAACTGACAGGATCAGGATTCGGGACGCAGTTTCTCTCTGTTCCGCCAGTCAGCTCTGTCCAAGCAGGCATGTTGGGCCTCATGGTCACAGGATGGCTGCAGATGCTTCCTGGGCTCCAGGCTTCCAGGCTCAAATCTAGCAGAACATCCAAACTCTTGTCAACTGAAAAAAAATGCACAACCTGAAAGTTGAGAATTATGTTTTGTTCACTGCCCTTACTGAGGACTATACCCTGGCAAACAGCCTCTCTGATCACCCTGAGGGACTGTCCTAAAGAGGTAAGGGAGGAGCCAGGATACAGGAGTTTTTGCTGAAAAAAATGTAGTAGGACATTGGGCTTCCCTGGTGGCGCAGTGGTTGAGAGTCCGTCTGCCGATGCAGGGGACACGGGTTCGTGCCCCGGTCCAGGAGGATCCCACATGCCGCAGAGCAGCTGGGCCCGTGAGCCATGGCCGCTGAGCCTGCGCGTCCGGAGCCTGTGCTCCGTAATGGCAGGGGCCACAACAGTGAGAGGCACGCGTACCTCAAAAAAAAAAAATGTAATAGGACATCGAAAGATGACTGTTAATCACAAAAACAGACATCTCAAGTTAGTGGCCTTAACTATGTAGGGCCAGCGTCCTGTTTTTCTCCATCCTGAATCCCCTATGGTGCGCCGTCAGGGGCTGCAGTGGCTGACGGCTTGAGGGTGGACAACATCCGTTGTTCACTGAAATGGCAGGAGACAGGCCCTGGGTCATGTGTCCACCCCTCAACCAAGGTCTGTGGTCAGGACACTGATTGGTTAAAATCAATGAAGGACCCGCCTCTGAGCTGGGAGGAGGGGAGGGGGAGTTTCCGGTCCCATGTGACCTGGGAAAGCAGGGCAGTGGCCAAGAATCTGAAGAGGGAGTGGGTGTGGGCAAAGAGGACCCGATTATTCTACAGGTGTTTAGCCTTTTAGACTTTTTCTACATACAGAATATTTTTTTCAAAATGGTTTACTATAAATATTATTTCTTTTGTGATCTTCTTTCCTAGTTCAAGATTATATGACAAACTTACTAGAAAATGTTTTCAACCTTTTAATAATAAGATGTGATTTTCATTAGGAAATTTGTATTACACTCCATGATAATGTCATACAGTGAAGACTTCTAAAGGTGACTGAATACTTTTTTTCCAGTTAGAAGCCACGTGGACAAAATAGCCAGGTACATTGTGTGACACGTATAAAATAGCTTGCAAGTAATCATGCAGTGTCCAAGAGGTAAACGTGGCAGCAGCTAAGTCCGAACAGTTTGACACGGGGACAGTAATTTTTACAGAAAGCTTGTTTTCTCGTTTCTAAGTGACACAGATGGAAGTGAAGAATTTTAAAATGCAATAGTCCATATGGTACAGGTTCTGGAAAAGAAAAAGCAAAATGAAATATCTCCTTTCTGTTTAGGAAATCATGTTCCAGAAATCATGTCCTCCAGAGAAGTAAGAAATTGTGTGCTCGTGAGAACAAACTGCTATTTCAGTAGGTGCTGGGAAATGTTTGTTTACAGAAGAAAAGTTTTAAAGGAATGCGTATGGGTTTGCTAGGGCTGCTGGGACAAGTACCACTGATGCGGACTGGGGGGGATAAATGACAGAAGTGTGTGTCCCCGCGGTTCTGGGGGCCGCACGTCTGAGATCAGCTTTGCTTCCCCCAAGGCCTCTTCTTCCTCTGTTTTCACATGGACTTTCCTTCTGTGCATGTCAGGGTCCAAATGTCCACTTCTTATAAGGAGGCCGGTCATCTGTGTTAGGGTCCACTCCTGTGGCCTCATTTTAACTCCGTTTCCTCCTTAACAACCTCATATCCAAGTTATGGCCACCCTCTGAGATCCTGGGATGGTGCTTCCAACATATGAATGGGGGCACCGTTCAACTCAGAGCAGAGCAGAGCAAATAACATATCAAACCACAGGAAAAGAGGGGAAGAAGGGATCCCCTAGGAAGGTACTGAGAAACCTGGCCTTCCCTGTAAAAGTGGTTTTGGAGCCCATGGTTTGATGGGACTAGGGCCAACCCGCTCGGGGGTGCAGACTGGGCTCGCCTGGGCCTTCCTGACACAAGGCTGGGCAGGGGTCTCTGTGACGCTCCTCAGCCCTCCCGTGTCTGTGTGTGGAGGGTCCACGAGGCCACAGGCACCATGAAACCCTGACTGCCACCCCTCCCGGTAAGTGAGCCCGTGCCTGGTGAGGCGAGCTCAATGACCATAGCATCCCACGTTTAGGTGGCAGCAGAACGGCTCTCCTGTCGTGTGGCCGCTGTGTCACAGAAAGCGCCCTTTATCTGGATTTCCTCAATGCCGTTACCATCAATGGGGACAAACCTCTGACCCAGTGCCACTGTCCTGGGACTCGGCTGTGCCCTGGAATCTCCTCGGTGTCTCCACTTCCTGCTGCCAGACCCCACCCAGACACCCTGCTTCAATTAGTCTGGGATCGTGGCCTGGATATTGTTTTTTTGTTTTTTTTTTTAAAGCTCCCCGGGTGATTCTAATGAGCTTGAGAACCACTGTTCTTGATCAGTCCCCATAAAGTCTCTACTTCCTACTCCAGGGCGCCTGCTTTGTATCAGCCTCTGCCTTTGCACTGGCCGTCCCCCTGCTGGGCTGTAAACTGGTCCAGGGCTGGGGTGTGCCTGGGCTCTTCATCTGGAGCGTCTGCTGCTTAATGCACACCCATCACATGGAGGCTGTGAGGCTGATGAGGGCGAGGATGTCTTTCCAGACTCATGGTCTGTAGATGCTGGAGATGGGGCTGAGGTCCAGGTGGTGTGTCTGACACCTAAGACCAAACCTTCACACTGTGTCACACTCTCAGAAAACTCACTTAGACACATAAAGTTGGCTTTCTGGTGTTGGGGAGGGAAATGACATGAAATGGGGGAACTTTTAGATCCTTGGATAATTGGTGAAAATCTTAATCATCCCAGACTGTGGAACTCAATTCTAATGAATACTTGCTAGAAGGACATCTGCATTCTACCTCAAAACTATGACCAAAACCTCTACAGAATTAAGACCTTTCCCACTAGAATATTCATCTGGGTTTTCTTCATACAATAAACTTATTTTAAAAGCATTTTCTCCTTAAAATTTCTGTCCCCACAAGTCTGACGAGGAAGTATAATTGTTTCCCTATGAATGAATATTTTCATTCATCCTGTGCCCTGGATGCCATGATCAGCAAGAGGGAAAAATAATAGAATTTAAATAAATTCTTAAAACCAAGTTAGTTACCCAACTTCATAAAGAAACAGTAATCAATAAAGAAGCTTAAAGAAAAGTTAGTTAACCAACTTCATAAAGCTACCATAATCAATAGTGTGTTGTATTGGTGAAAACATAAAGAAATGGAATAATGGAGCAGAATAGAAGCCAGAAACAGACGCACACAAATATAGTCAAGTGATCGTTGACAAATAATCAAAGACAATAAAATGGACAAATGATAGGTGTTTTCAAGAAATGGTGCTAGAACATCTGGACATCCACATGCAAAAAAATGAATCTAGACACAAGCTTTACTCCTTTCACAAACATTAATTCACAATGGATTATAGACTGAAAGGTGAGTACAGAACTGTAGAAATCTCAAAAGATGACAAAGGAGAAACGTAGGTGAAGCTGGGTTTGGCAATGATGTCTGAAAATGGAGGACATCAAAAGCTCGATCCGTGAAAGAAAAAACTGGTAAGTGGGGCTTCATTAAAGTTAAAAACTTCTGCTCTACAAAAGAGAGTGTTAAAAGCATGACAATCCAAAATACGTGAAGGATTCTTAAAACCCAGCAACAGGAAAACGAACAACCTGATTTAAAAATGGGCAAAAGAACTGGACAGATACCTCACCAGTAAGGTTTACAGATGGCAAGTAAGCCCGTGAAAAGATGCTCCACATCGTACATCGTTAGAGAATTACAGCTGAAACAGTACACGCTCGTGAGAACGACTAAAATCAAAGCACAGAGAACGCCAAATGCTGGCAAAGATGAGGAGCAGCAGGAGCTCTCACTCACCGCCGGTGGGAATGTGAAGGGCTGCCCTGAGGTGAGTACATGGCTTTACTGTACAGCCCAGCAGTCCCTCTTGCAGCGTCAGTGCCTACATTAAGCTTTTGATGCCGAGCCATCCATTTCAAAGACATCCAACTGGATTAAACACTTTGGCAGCTGACGACACAGCCACTAGCAAAGCAACCAGCTAAGGAGCCAGGCCACCCCACCGTGAAGTTCCCCTTTTAGAAAGCCAACTAGATCTCTGACAGCTGAGTTACCCCACCTCTCCTTTCCTGTGCCCTGATTCCCACCGCGAAACCCTGGGCATCCCAACTAGACCCAGGTGAGTGCCCCAGGGCATTCCTAGCCAATAGCATCACTAGCAACACACAGTTGGTATTGACCCAAATGAGCTGAAAACTTACGTCCACACAAACACCTGCACATAGATGTTTACAGCAGCTTATTCGTAAGTGACAAAATTTGGAAGCAAACAAGATGTCCTTCGATAGATGAATGGATAAACAAAGAGCAGTACATCCAGACAACAGACTCCAATTCAAGAATAAAAAGAAACAAGCTATCAAGCAATGAAAAGACATGGAAGAAGCTGAAATGCATATCACTAGGTGAAAGAAGCCTAGGCACTGTATGATTCCAGCTACATGACATTCAGGAAAAGGCAAAACTATGGAGACAGTGGAAAGACCAGTGGTCCTCGTGAGTTTGGGGCGAGGAGAAAGGATGAACAGGTGGGACACAGGGATTTTCAGGGCAGAGAAGTGATCCTTCTCTGTGATGCTGTGATGGGGAGATACACGGTATCACGCATTGGTCAAAACTCTTCGACTGTGCAACACAGAGCGCATCCTGGTGTATCAGTATTGGTCCATCAACTGTGACAAGCGTGCCGTCTAATGCAAGATGTCCACAAACGGGGAGCTGTGGGGTGCGGGCCCATGAGAACCGTCTGTACTTCCTTCTCAATTTTCTGTAAACCTAAAACTCTTTAAAAATAAAGTCTATCAATTAAAAAAGTGAGCCCAATAAGTCATTTGTTTTTCTTATCTGAAGTGTCGAGATAAATACTATACCTGAAAGTAATTTAATTTCCCATATTCTTATATTTAAAAAAAAAGAATGAAATTCAGTATGTTCATTTGGGCTGTGAAATTAGAATGTTTTAACTTGAATCTTCAGTGTGAGTAGTTTGCTTCACACCATTTCAGCTCCGAGACCAAGAAATAGCATATGTCTACTTTTATTTTCAACCCTCAGTTTATTTTTGGCATATAGATTAATTTCCCAGTAGAAATTTATACATACATGAAAAGATGTACTAGAAATTTATATTAGAAACCTCACAGTTCATCAATTAAGATATCCTGAAGAACGTTGACTAGAAAGTAAACAGTCCCAAGATCGCAGCTGGGGTCACGAGAGTTCCTCTCCGAGACGTCCAGTGTGGATTAAAAGAGATGATGTGTGTGACCCAGTTAGCATGGTGCCTAGTATGTGGGAAGAGTAAAAGGAAAACCACGCGACCCCGACAAGATGGTGCGTGCGGTGAAATTCCGTGGCCCAGAGCGGCTTCTGGAAAACTCTTCTGTCCTCAGCTGCACCACCCATCCCCCCCTCCCAGAGGGCTCGGCAGGCACCTCTGTGTCCTTCAGACCTTGTGTGTCTCGTTTCGTGGCTCTGAGTTAGCAGGGCACGCGTCTTCTGCATCCCGTTGTGAAGGACCGCTGCTCTTTGGGGAATTAGCTCTTTTCTTTCGTGGTCTGTTTAGAGTTTCTACTCTTCCGAGGTCAGTTTAGTATTTTGTATGTTCCAGGAAAGCCATGCATTTCATTTCATTAAGTTTCTTGAATTTATTTGCATAGAGCTGAGCAAAATCACATTTTATAATTTTTTGGAAAATATTTATTTTTAAGAAGGTAATTACTAGGACATACCACACAGTCTGAAAGGTATAAAGTGATACGCTGTACAAAAACGAATCTCCTTTCTACTTCTGTACTTAGGAGCCCTCTCTGAGGGTCGGCATTACAAGCAGCTTATTTTATCAACTTACAAAATTATTCTCTGTACTTGGCCTGCAATATCCCCGTAAGTATAGCTGTAATGTCAAATCTTATGTCAGAGGTTTGAGTTCAGAAAATATATTCACTGTGTTCTTCACTCTTCACGAAGTTGCTGATCCACAAGGCGATTACCTGCCTCCTTTGCCCTGCAGAACGCTCCAGCGTTATGCTAATGCCTTCATATCCCCCCATCCTGTTCCCAAAGGTAGCCAGCTCCTTAGAGGGCTTCCGATTTAAAGACCAAATCTCAGATGGCAGCTCAGGGAGATCAAGAAGGCAGAGACCCAATGTTCTACCCTCAGGCAGTTGTATTTAACCTGCTGAAATTTACCTCGTATTGAGAGTTCCGATAAAAACCAAAGCCCTTCCATGTTGTGTAACATTCGGGGGTTGCGTGGGAATCTTTTGAATGGCTTTGCTCAGTTAGGTAAGGCCAGCCTAGGGTACCCGTGATCGGGCACCTGAAGGAACACAGCAGGGGAAGTAAGTAGGGTGAGTGGCCAAAAGGAGCTTGCTTGTTCCTTTTTTTTTTTTTTTAAGATCTGTAACCAACAGCATGGTGGAATTACTTGTTTTTGTTCATCCTTTAGTCAAACAAGTATTTAACAAAAGATTTAATATTGAAAGAAGAAGAAGAAAGGAAACCAGAAAAAGTTGCGCTAAAAGGATGTTCCCGAGCGTTAGTGAAAGTTAGGATGGAATATTTTCACTCAGAATACTTAGCACACATGGCTGTGGAAGCCATTCATCTGAACCAGAGATTCCAAGCTGTGAGCATTCAGGAGGTTTGGGAGCCAAAGGCTCAGGTGATAAATGGTTAAAACTGAACACGCTGTAAGGATTCAGGCTGAAGCAGACGCAGAGGAGCCTGAGGACCAGAGCCTGGGGACCTCTCGCTCCGCTGACCAGCCACAGGAGGCCACAGAGCACTGACGGGGGTGTTGGTCACTCGAACTACTCAGAAGTGCATTCCAAATTCTCAAAGCCTTGTTCAGTCTTTAGTTAATTGTTCAATACCTTGCTCGATTTTTTGCCTGGATGTGTTCTGTGACAAATGAGGAAAAAATCACATTTTCTCTTCCCTTCTTAAAAATCTTTTAAAGGGTTTTATTTTTAGAGAATAGGGAGAACTTGGCTGGCACGTGCCAATTTCGGTGATCAGCCCCTGGAAGTGATTTCTGAGTCTTTGCGAAGGCTCTTTCCCACCCTCTTACAAGCCTTCCTGGTGCTGGGACCTGCCCTGGGGCTCCCACCACTGGGACGAGGGGTTAAAGAGCCCCCTGCACGCCCCCTGAAGCAGCAAACGGTTTGCCTTTTTACACAAAAGCTTCATAAAGAGTTTTCCATGTTTAAGTGACATATGAACCAAACTCTGCAAAGGGCTCCAGAATGCCTTGAAAATCTGGGATGCAGGAAAGCGCCCTGAGCTCAGCTCTGCGCACGACGACTCTCACGATTCTGCACCAGTGCAACTTTCCAAAGCCCCGCGTGTAAAAGTAGAAAAGGTCTGTTTTTAAATTTTAATCACTTATTTTTAAAATTCATTCCTACAATTTAAACAATTGCAGAAGGATGTCACAATGGGAATTCTCCCTCCCAGCCCTGGCCCCTCTGCCAGGTGTCCTCCCGTGTGGGACTGAGCGTTGCCCCTGAATGGTTTCTGAAGAGGCGCTGAGATCCTCACAGCCATGACTCCCTGCGTTGGAAACACCTGCACAGCTTGTAAAGCGCAGATACCCGGGCTGCACTGCATAGGCTGAGATGGGCTGGGTGTGTGATTCAGAGCTGGAGAGGGTCAAAATCTCCTGCAAATCCAGAGCCTGCCGCGGTGTAGACCACGCGGTACACTGGATACAGGCCTGGCTCCAGAGCGGGGCTCCCAGCGTGTCCAGGGCGACCACACACAGTGCGCACCTGGAGGGCTGCTGGTCAGGATCTTGCCGATAATACAAACTGTGTCTCAGAGAACCAACTGGAAATCTTTGCTGGGCAACGACCGAGTCAGGCATCACTTAATTATGCCCCCACTTGGTAGCACACGTGCGTGGCTAGGGGCTGTACAGGTTTCATTTTTCATCCTCACAAGCACCCCGGGGGTTGGGTACCATTGGGACCATTGTCATTATTTCAGAAGTGAGGGCACTGAGGCCGAGAGAAAGAGAGAAAGTCACTTGCTCAGTTTCACACGGCTTGGAAATGATAGAAGTCGGGTTTGAACGCTAATCTCTCTGTTCAATGTCTGTCCTCTGCATTTCACAGGCTGCCCGCCTCGCATTGAAAGGTGCAGTGGAGAAAAATCAAGTCTCAAGGCTTAGGAAGCAGTAGTTCTAACGAAGACGACAGAAATTGGGAACCTTCAGTCACGGCCACAAAACGAAAGTCTTAAGTGAAATGTTTTAGGTCAGATGGTGACCAGCCAGCCTCAGTCCCTCCGAGGACGGAGCAGGATTAAAGGAGAGGGGATTCAGAACGGCCCCGAGAAGAAGCTCCTCCGGTGGGCAGTGGGCGCTGCTTCCTTTGCGACCACGAGGAACCGGCCAGGTGTCGCACGGGGAGTGGCGGCTCCCACAGCAAAGAGCCCATGTTTAATCTTACTGGAAATAGGACTCTGGCCTTGGTTTCTTAGGTCTCAATTTTGTCATCTGGAAAGTGCATAAAAATGTCCAAAGGAGGGGAGATTACCAACTTGAGGAGACAATGCAGTCACACATGTGAGCGACAGGCACGCGACAGGTGCTCCGTAGGTGTGAGCTCTGTTTTCCCATTTCGTTGGATAACTTACAGAGCTTCTCCAGAGGTTCAATGTTTTTGTTTGTCCTTAGAGCTCTAAGGTTGTGTGGCGAGAGAACTTCGAACAAGGGCTTATGGCTCTGAACTGCGTGTCAGCGCAGGTTCTGGGGACGCTGATGACGCGGAGACTCTCAGGGGGGCGGTTTATGGGACCCGCTGTGTTTTCTGCTCCTTTTTGCTGTGAACCCAAAACTTCTTAAGGAGCGAAGTCTAGTTTTTAAAAAAAGAGAGAGAATTTAACCATAAAGAAAAGCTGAGGGAAAGGGTTTCTAAAAAGCCTGTGGCATCTCACCACAGACCACAGACCCTCTGCTCCCTCCGGCAGGTTGGGGGCAGACTCACATGACTTACCAGTAGAAAAGCCCACAACTGAGGGTCTTGCCCCCACTCGCCCCGGGCTTTTGCCTGTGTGCGCAGGTACCTGCGTGCATTTTAACCCGAACTCTGGGCGGGACTTTTTGTGCCCCCCCCACGCCCCGCTCCGTATCTCGGTCTCCCTCGTCTGTGACAGTTTACCTGGCTCTTCCCAAGTTACAGTCACCCTAGTAGCTTTGCTTAATTCAATATTTTGATGTTTTTTAAACACACAAAACATGTTCAAACACTGAAGAATCATGATTCAGTGACTTCCCCAAAGCCTTAGGCAAACTTCTGCAGGTAACACGAGCTTATGAAGACAGCTTGGGAGTGGCTGCGGCTGGCAGGGGAAATCTAATTAGATGTGCCGTGCGGCTTCACTTCATTCTAAGGAGAGCAGCACCTCGGGGCCAGGTGGGAAGGACAGCAATCGCCTCACCTTATGGAGGAGGGCGTTTCATAGACCTCAGCATCGTTCACGTTTTATAGCTGGCGTCCAGCTCCCTGTGGAGACAACACCCATGGCTGAGATTTCACACTGCTCCTCTAGTCCCTCCTGGTCAAAAACACAACGACCCAGGGCTTCCCAAACCCTTGGCGTCAGGGTCTGGGCGTCCTGAATGTTTATACTCCAGGCAGCGTGTCGGTGTTTCTTGGGGTTTTAATTGTTTGACTCCTTGGAGAGCTGAATACACTCGAGCTGACTCATCAAGTGCGGAGTTAAATGCAGCCGCAGCCTCGGGCCAGGGTCCCACTTGGGCCCGGCCAGCATCGGAAGCGGTGTGAGTGATCTGTGGCCAGAAGTTCTAGGTTTCCTAGTGAAGACGTAAAAAGTGCACGCCTTCCCACCTGGCAAGAGCAGATAAAACTCAACCAGCTGCCGACCTTCAGTCTCCGGCTCACCACCCGCTCCGTCTGCTTTTCGTGACATTGACTCACACAGTTTTACCAGCCCCAGCCCTCCCCGCTCCTTCTAAAGTTACCAGGTGAAGGGACAGGGCCCTGCAGCGGAGGTGACAGCGGGGCGGCTGGGACCTGCCTCTCCGTGTTGAGCCTCAGATCCTTTCCTGGGTGGATGGAGGTCTGAGCCCCATCTCTGCCTCTTCCACAAGCTCTCACCTCCTGAGCACCTGGCCCAAGGAGAGCAGTGATGCTTTCCCCCAGGACCTCATCACTTCCCATCTGTTCTGAGGTTTCAGTTGTCACCACTCTCTGTAGTGTCCTTTCCCCTGGCTCCTCCCTTCCTGCCTAGACACGTTCCACAGCCTCTTCCATCAGGACAATTTGGGTTTTGGCTTTCTCTCTTCTTAAGACACTGCCCTCCTCCGTCCACTGTCAAGCTTCTAGCAGGAGTGATACACACTGTCTCAAGTCTCCATCGTCCTGTTTTTGTTGGTAAACAGCTTTGCTGAGATCTAATTCACATACTATACAATTCGCCCACTTCAAGTGTGTGATTTCAATGGTTTTTAATGTATCCACAGACACACTGTCTATTTCAGAACATTTTCACCACCTCGGAAAGGAACCCTGCACCCCTCAGTTATACTCTTTTAGCCCCTCATGCCTCCCCTACAGCCCTAAACAGCATTTTTACTCTGCAGATTTCTGAGTCTATAAACTTCCCTAATCTGGACATTCCTGTGGATGAATCATATACTGTGTGGTCTCTTGTGACTCACTTCTTCACTCAGCATAATGTCCTTGAGGTTAACCACGTTGTAGAAAGTCCCAGCACTTCATTCCTTTGTGTGGTAACGTGACATCTCATCTTGTGGATACGCCACAGGTTGTTCATCTATGCATCAGTTGTTGGACATTTTAGGTTATTTCCACCTTTCGGCTATTATAACGCTATTATAAACATTTAAATAATTTTAAAAGGATGACACTCTCCCCCTTTATTTTTCCCTTTTTCCCCTTTGGGAGCCAGACATAAAAGACTAGTCCATTAAAAAACCAGAGTGTACGTGGGGAACATTAAATAGTGACCACACATGCCTAGGAAAGGCTCAGAAGGTACCTGAGAAGAACTTTCTACACCTCAGCTTAGTCCTCAGTATAAAGAGAGCCTGCACAGACACACAGACACACACCATAAAACAATAAACAAAATGACAACAAAACCCAGCAATCCCCGAGGCAGGGAGTAGGGTCCAATTTACAGTTACCACATCATTCAGTTCAAATGGCCAGTCTCCAAAAAACTCACAGGGCACACAATGAAGCAGGAAAGTACGGCTGATATAAAGGAAACAATAAATCAACAGAAATGATCTCTGAGAAACAAACATGGGAGATATACTAGATAAAAACTTAAAACAGCTGTCATAAAGATGCTCAAAGAACGAACGGAAGATGTGGGGAAAGTCGAGGAAGTAATGTCTGAACAAAATGAAAACATCAATAAAGAAATTGAGATCCTAAATAGACATCAAAAAAGTTCTGAAATTGTAAAGTACAATAACGGAAATGAAAAATTCACCACAGAGTTTCAAAAGCAGATCTGAGAGAGAAGAAACACTCAGCAAACTTGAAGATAGGACAATGGAAATTACTGAGTCTGAGGAATAGAAAGAAAGAGTGAAGAAAAGTGAACAGAGCCTAACGCACCTGAGGAAACCATCAAAAGGACCAACACACTCATCGTGGGAACTCCAGGAGGAGCAGGGAGAGAGAAAGTGGCAAGTAAGAGTTACATCTGAAGGCACACAGGCAAGAAGAGAGAGAAGTGGAATATTTAAAGTGTTCAGAGAAACCAAAAGCACAGGCAACAAAAGAAAAAACATAGACAAATTAAGTAATTTTTTATATTAAAGGACATTATCAGTAAAGTGAAGAGACAACCTACAGAGTGGGAGAAAAATTTTGCAGATCATACATCTGACCAGGGTTTACTATCCAGCATATACAAAGAGCTCCACAACTCAACAACAAAAAGACAACCAACCCAATTCAGAAATGGGCAGAGGACTCGAGGAGTTATTCTCCATTGGTTCAGCATCACCCATGTCCCATCTCTCAGAGAAGCTGCTCCACACAGGCAGGGGTGAGGGAGGGAGGGAGAGCGGGCAGCTGTGCAGGCCGGGGAGGACGGGGCACTGAGGACCGGGAGGGGCCCCACCCCTGCCCAAGGAGGCCCCTCACAGGACACGTGGATGGAGTCTCGGGGAGAAAACAGACATTTGCAGGAGGAGGCTGGGGGATGAGGCAGGACATTCGGTGCAAAGGGATGGCACATGTACCTGACGAGGGGAAAGCTTGTGCTGGGTCAGAGGAGGGTCTCAGGAAGTTCGTGGTGGCCTTGGCTTCCTGGGTCCTGCCTGTGTAAATGTCTTTATTGTATTTTTATTCTCAAATGGCAGTCCCACTGGGCACAGAGTCTGGAGTCAAAGCCGTTCCTCCTCAGTGTTTCGAAGTCCATCTAATTCTCATTTCTTTGTAGTAATTTTCTTTCTGGAAACCTAAGGGATTTTCTTTACAATGAGCAGATTAGAACCTGCTGCTTAAGACACTCTACTGAGGGGACTGTTCCAGGGGTGTGGGCTGCATGCCCGTCCGAAGACAACTGATAACGCACATCACAGATACAGATAGCGCAGAGTCCAACGTGGAAATAAAGGGACTCCGCTTACGACAGCGCTAAAGACGGCAAAAGGCCAAGGAGTGACCCCAGCAAGAGATGTGCAAAACCCACTTGAGGAAAACCGTATAACGTTCTGAAAGTACAAAAACAGTTGAGCAAATGGTAAGAGATGCCGTGATCGTGGGTGGAAAACGTGTCATCGTGGGGATGTCGATTTTCCCTGAGTAGAAGTCAAAGAAAGACCTCAGTGAAACGCGTGGAGGATGGTTTTTATCTAAGGTCTGGGAGCCTGGGCGGCGGGTCCCACGGCGGGTCTCCTGCTCCGGTGTCCCCGCAAGTCCTCACATGAAGCTGGACCCGGGGAGCCCCGTGCCGCTGGGTGCTGAGCTCTGCCGTCTGGAGCAGGCAGGGCCGTCTGTCTGGAGCTGTCACGTTGCTCGGGCTCGGGTGCGGTGGGTCCAGAACCTTCCACGTTTCGGGCTGACGTGGGCCCGTCCTCAACATCCTCTGGAGCTTCACCCAGCCTCGTGGACGGTGTGTCCCCGCCTGGCGGGAGCCCAGCACCCACCCTGTGCAGGCTAGGGTGGCTCCCTGCCCATGTCCTGAGCAGCCTGACCTCGCGGGTGGTGTTTCCTCCCGGGGACGTGCAAGTGCCGTTAAGGCTCGCGCGTTTCTGGAGTTCACCCTCCTTCTTTCTGGCCTTTGGCTCTGCAAAGCCCAGGGGCTTGGGTGGGATTGAACCTGGCCCCGGCCACCCCCCTCGCAGGGTTGCCCCCTACAACACAGCAGTTCCGGCAGAGAAGGGGACCCTCTCCAGCTCTGCCACTAATTTTCAGGAAGCAGACTCATGAGAGCTGCGCTAAGAAGGAAAATTGGGACCGTATATTCACGGCTTCTTGTATTTACATAAAGATGTCCTGGCCATTTACAGACGCATCACCAAGAGTGGCCTCTCTAGGGTGTGGAGGTGAGGCGGCTGTTGAGGGAACGCATCATTTCAGTCCTTCCATCCACGTCAGTGATTATCAAGTCCGACCAAAGCTGAAAAGTCAGCGCTGCTGGTTATACATATGGAAAAGAATGAAGGTGAATTTCTATCTCACACCATTTGAAAAATCAGTTCCAGGTAGTACAAATAAATATGAAAGACAAGCGTATACATTGTTTAGATGATTATATAGGAAAATACCTTTGCAAACCTAGAACAGGGACAAATTTATTATAAAAGACAAAAACGCACAAATGTTAAAGAAAACACTTGATAAATTGGATCACATTAAAATTTAAGAATTTAATTTTAACTTAATTGATTAAATTATGTATGTTGCTCAAAAGACAATAAAAAGGATGAAAAGAAAGATAAAAACTGGGAGAAAATTAAATTATTTTTATTACATAAAAATAATAAAGAATTTGTGTACAGAACACACAAAGAATTTACAATAAAAAGACAAACAACCCAATAAAAAATTGGGCAAAAGCCTGGACGAAACACTTAACAGAGGAGGAGGAAACATGTATAGCCTACCGTCATGAGAAAGATGCTTCAGCTGGTTGGCAAAGGCCGGGCAAATGGCCCCCAGGGAACCCACTGCGCTTTGGCCAGACTGGCCAGAGCTGAGTCAGGTGGGGCCGGGGGCAGAGGGAGGGTGTGTGGGCCCAGCTCCGTGCACCGCCCCATGTGCGGGGCGTGAACAGGCAGGTGCTTGGAAAAGATCTGGGATGACCTGGTGAACTTGAACGCACTTACCCCCCGTGCGGCAGCAACTCTATTCCCAGAGGAACCGTGGCCGGTGAACCAAGACACGTTAGCACCCACACCCGCGCAGCTCTGGAACAGCTGGGGACCTGCAGTTTACAGAAGCAGCACAGTCAGCAAGAGGCTGGGACCTGCCGCAGCGACGGTCGACACTGAGCTGCTTGGTGAATGCAACACGGATGCGTTTCACAGCACTTCAGTGAAAAAGAAGGTTGCGGAAAGATGCACAACATAAAATTCCAGTTAAATAAAGTGCAGCGGAAAAGCAGACCAAAATGTAGAGCTGCGCTATGTGTGCGTACGTGTTCATATGTAATATCTATATTACATCTATCTATCATCTATCTAACCATCTACCTATCCAACGATCTATCAGGAAGGCAAGGAAATGATCATCAGAATATTTCGGATGGCAGTAAATTGGGTTGGAGGGCGGGTGGAAAGAGAAAGTTCAAAGAAGCTTCATCTGCATCACTGGGGATGTTCCATTTCTTAAGCCCTTTGGAAGATACATGGGGATTTTTATTACTATTTAAATAGAACATGGATATTATATTTACTATTTTATGTGAAAGATACATCTCACAAAGACAGTTAATGGCGTAAAGTCTCAAGTTTTCTTAGCAGATTTTTTTTTTCTTTTCCTTTTCAGGGCTTATGTCACTGTCTTATGGGAAGAGATTGAAATTAGACATTTACATATCCACAAATTTAGATAAATTGGAATGTTAAAAAAAAGAGATTAATTTGATGCCCAACAGTATCAGTGATGGACCCCCTTCTGTTCCGCAGCATCCGTCCCGCTGCATCCTCCCTGCTTCACCTGGAGTCGGCTCTGGGCGCAGGTGAGACAGCGTCCGCAAAACCCGCACTCGCGGATGCGCAGGTCTGCAGGCCTCCAAGCCTCCTGCAGCTTTGTCCTGTTGGCCCGGAATCCGGCCACATGTCAGCCTCTAGTCACAGTTGGCGGGTGACGCGTGGACAGCAGTGCCTCCCGGGACACGCCCGATGTGCCGTGTGGACACCAGCACTGTCTGCGTTTTGTCACCAGGCGACAGCGCCAAGGAGATTGGGTGGAAGCCGAACGATTCAATCGATGACGTCCGCGGTGGAGAGACGAGATTGTTTCCACAGTGAGACCTCAGCTTCTCACATTGCATGTATTTCTTGAAGTGGAAACCCAGGAGATGCCCCACTGCACCCTTTGGCGAAGCCCTGGCCCTGGAACACGAGCCCGGGCCGGCGACCCAGACCTGGTGCACAGCTGAGGCGGAAACGTTTGTTCGCAGGAGTTTTTGAAGTCTGTTTGGAGTAAAGCTGAGCTGAATGTCCTTTGTGCTGTGCTTTCTGGCCTAGTTTACACGGCCTTTCTGGGAAGCCCTCCACTGACAATGGCATTGCTTTAGAGAAATGATCAAAGAAAGTGTCTCTAATCGTATGGTCTTGATTTCTGTACAGCAGTAATGAGCCTGCCAGCCGCTGCCACTGTAGGAAACTATAAATAATGCTGCGTCCCTTTGATCACCAGCTCTTAACTCTCATCTTATTTGCTTTCCAGAAACAAGCACTCGCCAATAATGGTAGGGATTCTAAGCCACTTACATTGGGAGACTGCATGGGTCTACATGTTTGCTCCTGAACTGAACAGTTACACTTTTCAAAAACATGTGAATGTTTTCAGAGCTGTGCCCACGAGGGCCCTGGAGGGACGGGGCCACGCGTGGCGCGTCTGCCGGGGCCCCCGGGACACACAGACCCCCATCCTGTGCCCTCCTGGTCGGTCCCCACATTTCTGTCACTGTGTCTCTGTTTGACAGAAATTTATTTTTGAAATTATTAAAAATAATTTTCATCAATCGCTGCTCCAGAAGGAGACTTTGTGGCGACTGGGCCGCTTGGTCTACTGTGCGACGGACGTGGAGGGTGGTCAGGCGTGTCGTTTACCTGTCCTCTGACCCCTGAGGACATCCTGCTTCCGTCCTCTTGTAAAAACAAACAAGCAAAACCCAAACCACCTCTCATCTAGAAAGTGTGTGGTTTTGATCGCACGTCTTTTTGGGACTCTAGTCTCTGTGTGGTTCTGAGGGGACCCCATGGGAGAGATGGCTGGTCTCCAGTCTGGGCTGGATGTGGGCAGGTCCCGTGTGGCCGTTCTAGACCCTGCAGGGGAGGTGCGCTGCAGTCAGGCTCCGGAGAGGCCCCTTCTGGGTCGGTGGGAAAGGAGCGAGGCACAGCTTGCGTTTCCACAGCCTCCTGTCCGCCCCGGGCGTCTGCCCTCCCAGCTCCGTGTCTCTGAGTCTCTCTCGCTGAACAATCCAGGTTCTCTCTTAACCTCCTTACGGATTCCCACCCCAGCCTATCATCGGAACCGGGGAAAGAATTCCAAAACAGTTCTTAACAACAAAAACCACAAACATTCTTCTCAACAAAAGACGAATATATCCCGTAGGACTAGGGCTGGGAATAGAGAAAGTGGAATTTGGGTGGGGGACCAGTGCCCAGGTCATCGCTCTGCAGAGCTGGGGACTGCATCTCACCTGGAGGGTGGCAGTGTCACTTAGGAACCCCTCCCAGGGCTGTTCAGATCCTTTGCTGCCCTGAAATTTGGTTGTGCAAAAATCTGATTCAAGTAACTAGACTCCTGGAGGTGGGGAGACGCCTTTTGCTAGAAGCAGACTCGGTTTCATTCACTGCACTGGACTTGATCACAGGGCCCTGCTCCACGTTCCTGGCAGGGAAGATGCTTCGGGAAGGACCACCAGGGTTTCCTGAAAGTTCTGGTGTTCAGGGGTCACTTGAAGCTTTGAAAACACACAGACTTCTGAGGTCACCACCCTCTGAGGTGGTCTCTACTGCTGAAAATCTTGAAAAAAATTGGGAAGGAGAAATCCTGTCTTCATGTGAGGTTTCCAGTCAGTTCGGTTCCAGACCAATGACACTCGCATAAGCATCTGAGAGGCAGCTGGTTGGCGGGGCCAGTCCCACCTCCCTCAGAATCTTCTGGTGTTCACTGGGACCCCCACTATGCATGCCATGGAATGTTCTAGCATAAACTCCATGGTGAAACCCAAACAAGCATTGATCGGGTCTAGGGACCAGGACACACGGCCAGGAATTTAAAGGGCGAGCTGTGTTCTCAATAATCCAGGAGTTATTGAAGAGACTTTATCTGTAAGAGGACAGTGAAACCTGAAACCCAGCAACCGTGGTCGCGGAGCCCACATCACTCTCAGAAAAGTGGGGGTCTCCCCCATGTCGATGGAATTTGAGTTCGACTCCTGAGCATTCCAAGACACAGTGACCCTAGAGGCCACGAATATTCGTTATTTCCAGGTTCACCCCAAAGTTTGCCTTACATAACCCACGTTAGAGAACTCGCTCTAAAATGTGGGAAAATGTGGTAAACATCTCACTTGGCCCCAGGCGGGATTTCCAGCCGTGGAAGTAAATACAAGCTCCGGGTCAGAATAAAATCACGCACAGGGTCTGAGACAAATCTGACAGTCTTGCTTTTCTCTGTGTGCCTTGATTCTGTGAAAATGGATGAATAGAGGAGGATGCATGGTCCAGCACCTTGAACTGCGTATCCTTTTGGGTCAGGGATATGATGAGCAGATATAAGATGACCGGGAAGAAGGGGGCTTTTGAGCAAAACTCAGCCACGACTGCTGGATGAGAGGCTCCACCTTGAAAAATGTCACTGAAAGAGAGCAAGCCTTGAACTTTGTCACTTTGCCTGTCAAGTTAAACAAGGAGAAGGGAGACCCAAAGATGGGGAAGGACAAAGAAAGAAGAAAAAATCAAGAGTAGAAGAGCCACTAGCTCCCTGGGCTCCCAACACTCGTTACCAAACTTCTGCCCACCAGCCAGCTCACCCCTTACCCCTCACCTAAGCTGCTGCCTAAAAGACAAAGTTTTCTTTAAAACAATGCCTCCGGGCCAAAGGAAGAAACTAGAAAGGTAGAACTACTGAAACGTATGTATTTATTTTTCCAATCGTACAATGTCTCTGGTACTTTTCTCTGCCACTGGCCAAGACTAACTTGCAAACCTTTGACTCTGCAAGAGAGACATAATATATATTTTTTAATTTTATTGAAGTATAGTTGATTCACTATTGTGTTAGTCTCAGGTGTATAGCAAAGTGATTCAGACATGTATATGTATGTATGTATATATATATATATATATATATATATACTTTTCCAGATTAAGCTCCATTAAAGTTATTATAAGATATTGAATATAATTCTCTGTACTATACAGAGTGAGTCCTTTTTGTTTATTTTATGTATAGTAGTGTGCATCTGTTAATCCCATGCTCCTAATTTATCACTCCTCACCTCCCTTTTGGTAACTATAAATTTGTTTTCTATGTCTGTGAGTCTGTTCCTGTTTTGTATTATTTTTTAGACTCCATATAAAAGTGATATCATTTAATATTTGTCTTGAGAGAAATAATATTTTTAAAAATTTACTAGGCACCCATTATATCAAAAGCATTATTTCAGGTGTTATTTTTTTGCCTTAGGCTTTTTTTTTTTTTTTTTTTTTTTTTTTTTTTGCCGTACGAGGGCCTCTCCCTGTTGTGGTCTCTCCCGCTGCGGAGCACAGGCTCCGGACGCGCATGCTCAGCGGCCATGGGTCACGGGCCCAGCCGCTCCGCGGCATGTGGGATCTTCCCGGACCGGGGCACGAACGCGTGTCCCCTGCATCGGCAGGCGGACTCTCAACCACTGCGCCACCAGGGAAGCCCTCTGCTTAAGTTTCTGAGGACCTCCTTCCGGTTTTGCGTGGAGGCTGCACAATTTACTTTCCCACCAACTGTGCACGAGGGTCCCAGCTTCTCCACACCCTCACCAATGCCTGTGTCTTTCGTGGGTAACAGCCATCCTAACCGCTGGGGTTTTGATTTGCATTCCCCTGATGACTAGTGACGTTGAGCCCTCTGCAGGGGCTTAGCCTGGGTGTATAATCCGTTGTCCTACGGCGCCCCCCGCCCCCCTGCACACAGCGGGGGACACGTGACGTCGTGGCTCGGCGTGTCCCCGGCTGTGAATGTTCTGACAGGTAGTCTGAAGTTGGAAAGTCAGTCCCCTGCGGCAGAGAGGTGAGAGGGCTGGGGTGGGGGGCACGGGCCAGCCGGCCTAATCCATTCCTCTCCTTGCCTGGCTGCAGACGCCGGTCAAAGCCGCCGGCTCCCTCAGCTGCACCCTGCTCTCCACGCTCGCAGCCACCTGCCTAGGCGCCCCTCCTTTCGGGCACATTCCGGGCCCCTAGAGTCCTCGGAGCTGCTTCCCAGCCTGGGGCTCCTGGAGGCGCCCCCCCCCCCCCCGTTGGTTTTGTTTTGTTCTGACCGCTGCTCCAGACCCACACTCGCCCGGAGTCGCAGGAAACCCGTCTCCTGCGGCCCTGGGGTCCCAGTCGCTCTGCTGTGTGCTCAAGGGGGAGCCACCAAACGTCATCGCCACCATCACAGTCGGTTCCTGCTCAACCTACGGGCTTTTCTCCTGCATGTGGCACCAGCTTTGTGAGCCGGCATCAGTGGGTGAGCTTCTGGGCCTCCGTGCTCCCAGGCTTCGGCACACCAGCCCCAGAGCTCTCCCGGCCGAGCCGAGCCCAACACCCAGGCGTGATTTATATGCGTCTCTGTCCTACAAATAACCCCAGTTTCTGGAGCTTAGAGCAAATGAGCTGCAATTTGCGATTTAGTACACAGTAAGCACGCAGATCAAAGGAGCATATGCTTCCCAGGGAAAACCAGGGCATTTGGTCCCATCTTTATATGTGCAGGCACTGTGAAAAGATTCCTCCTTTAAATGAGTTGAATGGGTGGCATTAAAAAGAAATCCAGTGAATTAGTTTTACTGACCTGAAAATGGCCCGGTTCCATCCTATTTTGCTCCTTTATTCTAATTTCTTTTCTTGCAAAGAATATACTTTCCTCTTAAACAACTTTCCCTTTAAGTAATTGGCTTAATTCCTAAAGAGATGTTGGAGTTACCACTTGGGAGCTCTCTTGCTTGGGCAGACTTCCTACAGGCCCCTCTTACGGCCACTTGTCAGAAGGCCTTTCTGCTTTCTGTGAGTATCGGCGGTTCTGGCCCCTGCCCCGCCCCGGCCCTCTGAATTCATTCTGCGAAGACTCCAGTCCTCAGGTCCACACAGCAAAGAAAGTTCTGGGTGTCCTGGGCCCCAAGGACCAGGCCAAGCACTGCCCTCAAGAGTCAGTTCCCCCAGCTCCCCAGCTGGTGATGCAGGTGGGGTGAAGGCTTTTATCCGTTTCCTATTGTTACCGTAACTAAATACCAAAACCTAAGTGGCTGAAGACAACACAAACCTATTACCTTAGAGTTCAGTGGGTCACAGGTCCAGGTGGTGTCACTGGGCCAAAATCACTATGTCAGCAGGGCTGGACTCCCTTGTGGAGGCTCCGGGGAGGACCCACGCTTTGCCTTTTCCAGCTCCTAGAGGCGCCCACAGTCGTTGGCTTGTGGCCTCCTTTCTCCAAAGCTGGCGACGTCATCTCTGTCTCCGAGCACAGCCAAGAAAGGGTTCTGCTGTTAAGGACCCAGGTGACCACACTGGGCCTGCCTGGATAATCCAGAATAGTCTCCCATTCCACCTGCAGATTTCCTTTTTTCCTGCTAAAGTAGCGTCATGGGTTCCAGGGGTGAGGATGTGAACACCTTCGTGGACCGGCACCCCACCTGGAGGAGGCGTGGTGAGCCAGGCTGCCTGTCGCTGCTCCTGCTGGGAGCAGTTCTCAGCCAGATGCCTGTACTTTCTACTTGTATCCAGCTCTGCCCCGCCCCACATCTGTCCTCTGTCCCAAAGCTCCTTCCTTGCTGTTATTGCCGTCTACATTTTTCTTTAAAAAACTCGTTTGCCTTCAGGTATGATTTTCTCTCCACTAGATGCCTCAGAGCCCATCTCTCTGAGTCTGCAGTCCCCCAAGGAGAGCTCTCGGTGGTCCCTGGGGCCAGTTATCAGTGGTTGTTCCCACACCAGGCAGAGCCCAGCTGGCTCTCCAAGCACATTTCCCGTGGTGAGGAGAGGAAAGAGATTGCTGCCTCTGGGATGTTATGCTCTGGAGCACATGCTCCCAACCCGTGTGAGTTTAACACCTTTGGAAAGTTCAGGGGCGTCTTCCTATGTGTGTATCGGTAACTTTCAGAATGCATTGATGGTTTAATGCGTGACTCTAAGTTATTGTGACTTTAATCATAATTATAAAAGAGTTTGGACTTTATGAGTCACGAGGGCATCTATATACTTTGAAAGACGGGACAGGTAAGAGATGTTACCTATTTGATCTGGGGACTCTGCTTGCTGTGAAGGTGGCTTTGTGGGCACCAAAGATGAACCTAGTTGGCAAGATTTTCCTCGAGGGTGGCAGGCAGTGTCCCTGGGCTTATTCATTTTCCTGCATCCCTCATGAAATGACCCCAATAGTACAGTCTTCCCCAGGCCCTCTCTAAGGAAAAGCTTTCCAAGCTCTCTCCACGGGAACAGTTGAGACAGGGTAGCTGTGTAATTTTGCCCCTGAGGCTGTGTGGTGTGGCACAAGGCCGCCCACCCAAGAGGCGCGGCCCTCTTCCTTGGTGGTCATGTTAGGGGAAGAGAATCTGCACTTCCAGAATACTCACATGCCCAACAAGAGGCGTGTGCCCTGTCCTCCCATACAGAGCCGACCTCTCTCACCCTCTCAGGCGGTGGGACCCACATAAAAATGATGTGTTCCTGGTGAGGCGGCCCCCGCTCCATCTCACTGTGACCTCTGGTCTCACTTTCCAAGCCCTACTTATCTGGTCTGACTTTGAACTTTTTCCTTTCATTTGTGCAACTGTCAGCTCAAGGTACTTTCTGTGAACTGAGATTTTCAAGAGCCCTGCAAGAACTGTCCCTTTCCTCCCTTTTTGCATCTTGGTAAATTTAGACCTTTCTTTCCTCTTGAAATTTCACCTTCACCCATTCTCTTCTGAGAACCCATTATGGGCTTGACGTGAAAAATGGACTTCAGTGAAAGCTTATGAAATCATACTATATTTATGATTTTTCCCTTTGATATATTTAACCATTAGGCCATGTAAAGCTGTAACAGACTCGCAACCTGCCTTATAAAAACATTTCCTCGCAAGATCATGTTTGCCTGAGATGGTTTTCCTGCCTCTACAAGACAGATTTTTTACATGCCTTCACATTTTGTAATAAATATTCTTCACTCAGTGTTTTCGCTTCCACGTGTGGTACTGACTCCGGGGGATGTTTTCCAGTTAAGTGTGTTTCAGAGTCTTTATTCTCATGTTTCCCATTAGACTTCCCGTGCTTCTCCTGGCAGCTCATCCTGCGTGTTTTTAACGAGCGGAGTGTTGGTGGGAGCTGATCAGTGAAGTAAACCCACCCAGAGATCAATTCATCGGCCTGCTTTTACTTACTTAACACCACAAACCTAAACAAAGGAGACACCAATTTCAGATTTTCTGGCCTCATTTTAAGGGTGTTCGTGATACTCTGCACTCGGACGTCAGTCCTTGGAGACAGTGCACCTCACCGGAGGTCATTCAGAAGGTTTGTGATTATAGAGATGTTTCAGCATGGGCAAGCCAAGCTTTGGGGTCTGCTTCGAGCTTTCAGCTCCTAAAATAATCCTGTGAAGTAAGTAGAAAACATATCTAACAAGGCTAAGTGATTTGCCAAGAGTACAATAAATCAACACGAGCCAGGGCTAGGTGGGTCTTCTGGAAACAAGTTCAGGGCCTCAACCACCTGAGGTGTGGCCCCAGGGCCTTCCTGGACCTCCCAGCCAGGTGTCTCCGATGAGCACTTGAAGACAGCATGGACTTCTCGGCTGGGAGGCCCACAAGGCACAAAACCAGCCTTTTGCCTCTGGAGTGGATGCTGGGTCTGCGCACTCGACATGGAACCAGAGCTGCTTTGGCCGTGATCCCCTGACCCCCTTCGAGAGCACGGAGGAGGAAGGACGGAGAAGTGAGTAAACCAGCCTGACCCCAGTGAGCTGGACTCTCCCAAGGACAGTCTGTAACTGTGACATGAAACCCAGGGGACATGTGGCAAGATGGAGTGTCGGTGACTGTTTGGTGTTTAGAACCATGGGGAACCTTGTTTATTGTTTATGTGATTAAATTCTTTCTCTTCAGCTTACCATCAGGAAAAGTGCGCACATGCACATACACACACACTCACACGCGCACGCACACGCATGCACGTGCACACGCTTAATTAAAGACCAGCACAGCCACTGCCTCCACCGCTTCTGATGTGGAAATTAATCTAAAGACAGAAGACAGGACATAAATAAAGGGACCAAACAGACACACGGTTGTCACATTTGTTTGCCTCGTTCCTATTTACTCCCTGTTTCTGACTGTCCTGGAAAATTCCTCTGATCAAAAGGTTATCAGGACAAACCATCGTTATAGTGATTGAGTTTTCAAGTTTCCTTTGAATAAAAGTCCTGGAGGATCCCATGCGCAACAACCTGGACAACCTAGAATAAATGGATAAAATCCTAGAAATATACACTATTTTAAGACTGAATCAGGAAGAAATAGAAAATCTGAATAGACTGGTTACTAAGTCAGTAATCAAAAAACTCCCAACAAACAAAAGTCCAGGGTTGGATAGCTTCACGGGGGAATTCTACCAAACATTTAGAGAAGAGTTAGTATTGCTCCTTCTCAAACTATTGCAGAAAACTGAAGAGGAAGGAACACCCCCAAACTCATTCTAGAAGGCCAGCATTACCCTGACGCCAAAACCAAAGACACAACGAAAAAAGAAAATTATAGGCTAATATCTCCGATGAATACAGATGCAAAAATCCTCAACAAAATATTAGCAAACTGAATGCAACAATACATAAAAACGATCACACATCATGATCAAGTGGGATTTATCCCAGGGATGCAAGGATGGTTCAATAGCCACAAATCAATCATCCACAGGTCAAATGTGATACAACATATTAGTAAGATAAAGAATAAAATATCACATGATCACCTCATAGGTCATTTCATGATTTAAAAAACTCAACAAAGTGGGCATAGAGGGAACATACTTCAGTATAATAAAGGCCTTTTATGACAAGCCCACAGTGAACATCATTCTCAATGGTGAAAAGCTGAAATCTTTTCTTCTAAGATCAGAAACAAGACAAGGATGCCCACTCTCGCCACTTCTTTTTAACGTAGCATTGGAAGTCCTAGTTACAGCAATCAGATAAGAAAAATAGTAATAAAAGGCATCCAAATTGGAATGGAAGAAGTAAAACTGTCACTACTTGCAGATGACATGATACTGTACAGTCATGTAGTTATATAATTATACAAAAAACTAATAGAACTGGGCTTCCCTGGTGGTGCAGTGGTTAAGAATCTGCCTGCCAATGAAAGGGACACAGGTTTGAGTCCTGGTCTGGGAAGATCCCACATGCTGCGGAGCAACTAAGCCCATGTGCCACAACTACTGAGCCTGCGCTCTAGAGCCCACGAGTCACAACTACTGAAGCCCACATGCCACAACTACTGAAGCCCGCGTGCCTAGAGCCCGTGCTCCACAACAAGAGAAGCCACCACAATGAGAAGCCCATGCACCTCAATGAAGAGTAGCCCCTGCTCACGGCAACTAGAGAAAGCCCATGTGCAGCAACGAAGACCCAATGCAGCCAAAAATAAATAAAATAAAAATAAATTTAAAAAAACTAATAGGACTAGTAAATGAATTCAGTAAATTTGCAGAATATAAGATTAATATATAGATATATGTTGCATTCCTTACACTAATAAAGAACTCTCAGAAAGCGAAATCCAGAAAACAATCTCATTTAAATTCAAATCAAAAAGAATAAAATACCTAGGAATAAATTTAACCAAGGAGATGAAAAACCTATACTTTGAAAATTCCAAGACATAGTCAAGAGAAATTAAAGATGATATGAATAAGTGGAAAAATATACTGTGCTCATGGATTGGAAGAACTAATATTGTTAAAGTTTCCATACTACCTACAGCTATTACATCAGGGAAATGCAAATCAAACCACAATGAGATACCACCTCACACCTGTCAGAGTGGCTACTGTCAAAAAAATAAGAAATAACAGATGCTGGTGAGGGTGTGAGGAAAAGGGAGCCCTCCTGCACTATTGGCGGGAGTGTAAGTTGATGCAGCCACTATGGAAAACAGTTTGGAGGTCCCTCAAAAAATTAAAAATAGAACTACCATATGACCCAGCAATTCCACTCCTGGGCATATATCCAAAGGAAACGAAAACACTAATTCAAAAAGATACATGCACCCGTGTGTTCACTGCAGCATTATTTACAATAGCCAAGATAGGGAAGCAGCCTAAGTGTCCACCATCAGATGAATGGATAAAGAAGATGTGATGTATCTATACAATGGAATATTACTCAGCCATAAAAAAGAATAAATTTCTGCCATTTGCAACAACAAGGGTGGACTTGAAGGGTATTATGCTTAGTGATACAAGTCAGAGAAAGACAAATGCTGTATGATGTCACTTATATGTGGAATCTAAAAATAAAACAAATGAATGAATATAACAAAACAGAAACAGACTCACAGATACAGAGAACAAACTAGCGGTTACCAGTGGGGATGAGGGGAGGGGCAAGATAGGGGTAAGTGATTAAGAGGTACAAACTACTAGGTATAAAGTGAATGATACAAAGATGTACTATACAGCCCAGGGAATAAAGCCAATATTTTATAATAACTTTATATGGGGTATATTCTATAAAAATATTAAATCACTATGTTGTACACCTGAAACTAATATAATATTGTAAATCAACTGTGCTACAATAAAAAAGAAAAAAAATAGTGGCTAGAGAAATGACTGGTGATTTTTTTCTCACCGCTCGCCTGGCTTTCTAATTTTGTGGCAGGTGTAGAAACGTGTGGTGCATTCCTTCCCCTGGGTGGGGAGTGGGGGTCTGGACACAGCTACCGCCTCTGGGGCCCGCTGATCTGGGTTTGAATCCTGCTCCGCTCACCACGCTTGCTGTGTGACTTGTACCCAGTCACTGTGTGCCTCGGCCTCCCCACCTGTAATGTGGGGGCATCAGGAGACGCAGTGGTTGTGAAGATGATGAATGAGCACCCGGGTCCATGGAGCAGGGCCTGGCACACAGGGAGCTCTGCCCCTGTCACTCCCTCTGCAGGAGGGTAGGACCCGACGAAACTTAGATCAAGACGCGGGTTGACTACGGAACGATTTCATCAGCACAAGTCACTGGCTCCGGTTCTCAGGCCGGGTTGTCGCCCAGAGGGTGGGGCCCGTGGGCACCCGGGACCCTCCTCGATGGCAAGCATGTCCCGTGATGAACACTCAACACACTCACAGGCGGAAGTGAACCCTGTGGTTCTGGTTCAGAAAAGGGGACATGTTAACTGGGACGTGGGTTTGAAATGCCTGAGGAGCAGACGAGCTGGGTAGTTGGTCTGAGTCACAAAGTCCGGGGAGGGCGGTGCCCAGTGAGTGGATGCCCACATCTCAGGGGACCTGCAGGTCCAGCAGTGGGCTCTCCCAAGTGTGCATGCACCAGGGTGGTGCACAGGGCTGGGCAACCGTTTCCTTCCCCAGGAGGTTCCGTGCAGCTAGGGTGAGAATCAAAGAACATGGCCCCTGTGAACCTGAACCCCAGGGTTACTACTCACTGGCTCTGGAAGCTCAGGGAAATCCCTCAACCTCCTGGAGACCTCGGTTCTCATTTGAAAAAGAAGGAAGCAGTGGGAAAACGTTTACCCACAGGCTGTTGTGAGGATTTAATGGGATGATAGGGGAAGATGCCCAGCACACTCTCTGTGTGCACTTAGTGCTCACTGAGTGCTAAATGCTGGCCTCATTTTACTGTTAACTTGAAAGTCAGTGGGTTGTGGAGGAATGGGGCCCGAGCCTATAACTCTTTCCTCCAGTTTTCAAAAAAAAGTAGAGGGCTTCTACTGAGAATCTGCCTGCCAATGCAGGGAACATGAGTTCGAGCCCTGGTCTGGGAAGATCCCACATGCCACGGAGCAACTAGGCCTGTGAGCCATGGCCGCTGAGCCTGCACATACGGAGCCTGTGCTCCACAACGGGAGAGGCTGCGATAGTGAGAGGCCTGCGCACTGTGATGAAGAGTGGCCCCAGCTCACCGCAACTAGAGAAAGCCCTCGCACAGAAACGAAGACCCAGCACAGCCAAAAATAAATTAATTAATTAAAAAAATTTTTTTTAAAAAAAAAAGTAGAAATCATCAACTAAGCAGAAAAGAGCAAGAAAAGACACCTGAGAATGAAGCAAATCTCCTAGCATATCCTGGAAGAATTACAGTCGCAGTGAAGGTGCAGACTGTTTCATTTAAAGGAAATGTATATTAATTGAACTCTGCAGAGTTTAGACTAGGAACATTGAACACTGTGGCCAAAAGCGATTCTGAGTTTCTTATTCAAAGTCAGAGTCGTTGGTACCAGCCTTGTTGGGACGAGAGCTTACAGCTTCCGTTTTCAGGACAAGTTGGGAGGGCCCGTCCCATGTGCAGCCCTTCTGCCGGGAAGCTCAGAACCCCCCTGGAGGTAGCCCTCGGGCAGACCCCTCAGTCACAGGGAGGGTCCAGGCAGTATCCCACCCCAACTAGAGATGTCTGGCTTTGCTTTGTGGGTAAAATCTAAAGGCCCTTTATCCTTTGGTGAGCGTTCTCATCTCTCCCTCAGGATGCGTGTGTGAGAGGGGATAGGGTTCCCTCTAAGTGTTTCCACCTGCACGGCCCAGAGCTCAACCCATCCTGTTTCAGTTACGGCCTCAAATAATACACATAAACACTTGATACATCAGGGCAATTTATGTGGTCTGCTTGTCTGCCTTTCCCCAAGAAATTCCACTCAAAATTCTCCCACATTTAGAGTGGGAAGAACAAATCCATTCTTGGGGTTACCATGAAAGTATGCTATTCATCAAAGAAATTCATATTGTCTGAAAGTATGGTGATTCACATCTGTGTGTACATCACACTAACATCGACATTTACGAGAACAGTCGGAATGTTCCTGAGTGAGCCCCGCATTGACTTCTCACGGTCACCTGGGTTCCTGTGCGTGAGCAATGCTTCTCAGACTTTGCCAGAATGTTTGGTGCCTGTCTGTAAATTGCATATGTGAATTTCTACAAAACATCTCCATTTTCCAGTTTATTCCTGAAGTAGTTCCCATACTGACATTTATATTCAAAGCGTTAAATTTAGTAGCATTAACTATGACCTTAAACTCTGAATCAGGAAAAGATTAATTTCTTATTCCTTATTGTGCACACGAGTACATGATTTTAAGCTTTCAAAGCATACATGTATTGTTTAGCATTACAGGTCTTTACACTGGGAAAGGAACTCAAACATTACTTAGTTGGACCCAACAGTAGAGTGTTAACCGTCTTCCTCAGACTGAGGAATCTCACGCTCCTGCCTCAGTGCCAGGGGGTCCCTCCCTCAGAGGACAATTGCCTCTAGACAATGGGGGGTTCAAATGTGAAAATTCGGGAGTCTGGGAACTGAGAAAAGAAGACGAACTTTCTGCCGGCGAGACTGTCCTCAGCCCCTGCTCCTTGCTCCCTCCTTTTCAGGCTATTGTAGATGTTGAGCTGCACCCTGTCAGTGCACATCCTTTCCCATCCTAAGAGCACTCTGCTCTAAGAGTCTCTAAAACTCCCTGCAGGCCAGGTCCCTTGAGCTATGGCTCCAAACCCACCATTCGTCACGGGAATTGTGACCTCCTGCTTTCCAGTCTCCACGGCTTTGGGTGACACGAGGTATTTCTGAGGTGCTTTGACTCAATTACGGGATCAACTTCATCCCCATTTAACTCATTATCAGTTGTGTTTTGGTTGATCTGATTTGGCCTCTCCCATTTTCAGATTTTTAAAAAAAATCTAATTTTATTTCTCTATGGATTTTATTTTTAATAATAAGTTCATAGCATTTTCCCAAAACCAACAATGCCACATAGAAAACATGCTTTAGACTAAGAAAAAAATAAACATACTTTTCAGTCCTAAAAACAGAAGTTTATAACGGCAGCGGAATGCCTGTGATCACTGATTGCCAACGTTAACTGGAGAATCTTCCGTTGCCATCGATGTGTCCTGCGTAAATGGATAATTAAACTGCACCTTCTCCATCAGAGCTCCCTTATTGCTTCAACAGCCCCCCTCTTCCGTAGCCTGCCCCCCAGGAGAGCGCTGGGAAGCCAGCCCTCCCATCAAAGGAGTCCGACCAGTGGCACCTGCTGGTTCCCGTGGATGCGCGCCCCCAATGCCTGGTTCCCAATATGATGGGGGATCCTGCCGCCCCCAGGATCCTACTGCTGCCAGACCACCATCAGCCGCCCCCGCCCCGGCTGAGCGTTCAGAGTCCGCGCACCCCATCCCTCCACGTTCAGATGGGCAGCGCCCTGACCCGCCCCCTGACCCGCCCCCTGACCTGCCCCCTGACCCAGTGGGAACGCGCCACGTCCTCTGACGCTGGACACGAACACCAGCGTTTGGACGAGGTTGTGGCTACAAGGCGTCTTGTGTCCACTTTCAGCCGTCCCCTATGCCCTGTGGGGTCACTGTCACTCCTTCCTGTCTGCTTTGAAAGCTCAGGGGCCTCGGGGTCACCCAGGTGACCCCACAGGGCAGGCTCATCCCTAAGGGCTGGGGACCGAGGCTGAGAGGGGTACAGGGAGGAGCGGAACGGACTTGGGTCCTTCTCAGGGGTAAATCGGCTCCCTTCCTGGAATACTTGTTCGTAAACCTCCGTTTGGTGGATGGCGAAGGACTCGGTGGCTCTCTGTGGGAAAGGACGAGCCCCGCAGACACCTGGGCGGGACCTGAGCGCCCCCACCGGCGCCCCCGCGGCCGTGGCCCCCAGGAGCACCGGCCCGGGAAGGACATGGCTCCAAGGCCCTCTCTTTGTTCGGCTTTGCACAGCTGAGAAAGCTTGGGGTTTTCAAAAGAAATTTCACTAAAACATCACAGGAGGACAAACAACGAATGAACAAAGAAGAGACCAAAAGCATTAAAACAGCCTTCAAAATTCCGCCGTGGAGGCCTCAGGGCTCACCTCCTGCCAAGCTCGCCCGCCGTCCGGCAGGCAGAGCCCTTCCCGAGCGAGTCCCCCGCCTCTGCCCCAGCCGCTGTGTTGCGGGAGAGGGTCCTGCTGCCGAGGAGAGCGGGCATGAGACCAACGGTCGGGGCCACAGCCGCAAAATGCAGCCGCCCCCCGTCACCTCTGGTGGGCCCAGGACCACGCCTGGGAAGTGATGCACTTGGACCAGCCCCAGGGCCTTGGTCAGTAAGATGGAAATAAGCATAGTGCCTGCTGATGGGGGACGTGAGGACGGAGTGAAAGGACACATGGGCAGTGCTGGGCACAGCACTGACCCCTGATCAGCCCTCCCGCAGGTGGGCTCTCACTGTCACCAACAGCCAATGTGAGCCTGACTTTCCTGCTGCCCCAGCCTGGCTCCTAATGGGCAGTGGCAGTGGCATATCAGGTGTGTGATGGGTGCTGGACCCTGGCCTGGGCTCTGTTCCAGCCGCCAGTGACCAGCCGGCCCTCCCGCAGCTCATGGGGGCCCCGCAGCCGACGTTATTTGTTCAGGAACAGGCACGGGACCCAAGTGAGATCCACCAGGACCCAGTAGACTCAACCCTAGCACTTTGGTTGGTCTGTTGGAAGGAAGTTTCTTTTTTTTTTTCTGCTGGGGTAAATGAGACTCATGTGGCCGGAAGATTCAGCCAGCCCCTTGAGACCACCAAGGGAGGGCCCACCTGACAAGTGAGCACCTGCAGGGGTGCAAAGCCGAGAAACAGAGACAATCGGTGGTGGTCACACTGAAGCTGGGTTTGCCCTTGGGCTCGGTGGCTCTGGGACACAGTTGTAGAAAAGTATTTGGTGGCAATAGAGCTGATTGGTAGCTGGTGCCTGCTCCAGCTAACACTCTGGCCTCTCCACCCTGTGTTCAAGCAAATAGCGGATCCAGATAAAATCATCCCAATACAATATGAAGAATAAGCCAAAAGAGTACGAAAGGATGCGCATAAACATGACACATTTTTAAGTAGAAGGAAAGGAAAATTAGAAGCAAAGAGCAAAGAAGAATACACTTAAAAAGAAGAAACACTGCAGGCAATAAAAGAAAATTTTAGGAAAATACGTCTCCATTCTCGCAAATAAATTGAAGAATAAACAGATTTTGGGGGCAGTTGGTTGAGAAATACCCTAAAAAAGAGATACAGAGAATATCAAAGGAGATTGCAGAACCCAGAAAGGCAATTGAGGATAACAACATAACTGCTAACGGGAGAAAAATGGATAGTTTAGAAAACACTGGAATATACACCCCTGAACACAGTCAGTAGTATGAGAAAATCACCCAGACTAAGGGAAATAAAAAGAGCTAGTGAAAAAAGATAAAATGAAAACTATATAAAGCCGGACAGAAAAGAAATAAACTGAGTATAATTGGTGCCTGAAGACTGAAGAGAATAAACAGGAAAGTAAAAGCACTCAAATATGATAGAATGAAGCATTTCTAAAATGAACATAAGACCTGCAACTGAAGGTGCAAAGGGCACACGTTGTACCAGGAAAAAGTAATGACACCGAATTACAAACACTGAGCCATATCTTGGTAAAGTTTTGGAGACTTAAGGATAAAGAGTAAACATCCAGCAAAAAGCAAGGCACCTGTGAAGATGAACCTTAAACTCCTCTTACAGGAACACTTGGTGCTTCAAGACGAAGTGAAAATGCTCAAGGGTCCAAAGGGGTAACGCGTGGCCTAAGTGTGACTGGCAATTTCTACACAGTTAAATTTTACTTCATCATATAAAAACTTAGACATATAACGGCCCAAAACATTTTTGGAAAATTACTTGGTGATTGTATTTACTGAGAGAGGAATTAAACTAAAAAACGCAGGGATTCAGAAGGAGCAAAATGAAAGAACACGTGTGGACGTTATATATACAATTACAAGGAGGATCAAATGTACCTATTTAATAGGATCAGACCAGCTGTCAATTTTCCAAAGACTGTACTTTTTAGAACAGTTTTAGGCTCAGAAGAAATCAAGAAGAAGGTGTGGAACCTTCCTACAGGCGCCTGCTTCCAGCCCGTGCAGTCTCCCTGCTGGCAACATCTTCACCAAGGATGAGCTATATCGACACACCATAATCGCCCAAACCCATACTTTACCTGAGGTCCACTCTTGGGGTCTACGTTGCATGGCTTTGGATGCATGTACAATGACAGGTATGCATTACTATAATATCACACACAGCAGTCTCACTGACCTAAAAGCCCTCTGTGCTCCCCCCTTCATCCCTCCCTCTTCTCCACCCCCAACCCCTGGCAGCCCCTGGTCTTTCTACTGTCTCCATAGTGTGACTTTTTTGGGAATGTCATATAGTTGAGATCATACAGTCTGGAGCCTTTCCAGATTGGCTTCTTTCACTTAGTCACATGCATTTAAGGTTCCTCCACGGCTTTTCATGAATTGATAGCTCATTGCTTTTTACTGCTGGGTAACGTTCCATTGTCTGGATGGACCACAGTTCATTGATCCATTCACCTGCTGAAGGACATCTCGGTCGCTACTAAGTTTGGGCCATTGCGAATAACACTGCTATCAATATCCATGTGCAGGATTTCGTGTGGACGTGAGATTTCAACTCCTTTGGATAAATATCAAGAAGCGTGACTGGTGCGTCACCTGGTAAGAGCACATTTAGTTTCGTGAGAACCCACCAACTTGTCTTCCAGAGTTGCTGCACCGTTTCACACTCCCGTCAGCAAGAATGCGTCCCTGCCGCTCCATTGTCCTCCCCAGCTTTTGGTGCTGTCAGGTGTCCGGATTTTGGCGGTTCTCCTAGGAGTGTAGCAGTGTTGCATTGTTTTAATTAACTCTGTCAGTGTTTAAAACTTAATAGCAAGTCTGGTGACAAACAAATTATCAAGGAATGAGGAAAGATAAGGTGAAAAACTGAGAGAATTAAAGTGACATAGGAGAACATAAGTATTATACTTCTTCATACAGTAAAAGTAATTCTAATGTAGCTTAAATATCTGGAAATGCAGCTGGAAAGAGCCGAGAGGAAACTTCAGTGCTCTTATGTCCTCATATGTAATATCGGGGAATCTATAAAATTACATTTGTTTTTTAAATCCAAAGTTTAAAAAAAAATTACTGAAAGGGTAAGTGAACGACAGGGAGGATGATTTTGGTGGCCAGAAAATTTGAAATCGGGGCGGATGGAGTTTTTACAGTTTTATGTCAACTTTAGCCTCCAGCTTATAGCTTATTTCTGTATTTATTTTGGTTTCACAGAACCGAGAAACTCCTGTTACATACAGATAATTCCCTACAATCGAATCCTTTTAAAAAAATTTAACAGCTAGGCTTAGACTCTCAGGGAGCTCGGATCAGCCTGGCCTGGAAGCTTGAAGTCCAAGTACTGAACGTCTGTGTCAGGCTGAACAGCTACATTCCCAAGTGGACACACTCTCAGCTGAGAAGGAAGCCCTGAGCAGATTGCCCTGCCAGTTACCCAGTGTCATTTGATGGAAAAACGCCTTTCAAATATGCCCATTCAGCTTGGGCTGTCGTAACAAAACCCCACTGATGGCGCAGCGTAAACGACAGGCATACTTGTTTTTCGCAGTCCTGGAGACGAAGCCCAAGGTCAAGGTGGGCAGCTGGCATCCGGTGTGGCCCCTCTCCTTGCCGCCTCCTCACCAGGTGCTCACGCGGCCCAAAGCATCCTTGCCGTCACTCCTTCACCCTCTACGTAACTCACGCTGAGCTGCTTGTTTTCACCTGTCAGACTGGCAAACGTCAGGAAGCCTGAAAACGTTCCCTGTATTGTGCGTGTGGATACAGGAAAGGTCTGCTGCAGGTGGGCATGCGGTCTGGGACACCCTTGACAGTGGGCGCCTGAAACCCCATCACAGCTGTAACTCACCCGCCCTCTGACCCAGCAACTCCACGTCTGGGGATTCACCCCACAGGAATCCTCGTCCCTATGTTCCATGAGGTCTGGACAAGCTTATTATTCATTGCATCCTTGTCTGGCAGCAAACGTTTGGAGAAAATATGCATGTCCCATGTGAGAGCGGTTAAATAAATGGGTGTTCGCAGAGAACATGGACCGTGAGATAAACAGGGAGAAACCTCACGCAGACACACAGGGAGCCATGCCCCAAACTCGCTGCAGAGCTCCCTAACAGAGCATGACTTAACAGTACGTGCCATTTATTTTTCTAAAGAGAGGGGAACATGCATAAAATATCTCTGAAAGGATAGACACTTCAAAGGCGGATCAAGGACAGGCTTGTCTTTTGATACATTTCTGGGTCAATTTTATTGTCATAATGTTTACTTTTTAAAATAATTTTTATTCCTTATTTCAAAGTTAGTTTTTAAATGTATGAAATGAAGCAAATAAAAAATAATCCTGGGCTTCCCTGGTGGCACAGTGGCTGGGAGTCCTCCTGCCGATGCAGGGGACACGGGTTCGTGCCCCGGTCCGGGAAGATCCCACATGCCACGGAGCGGCGGGGCCCGTGAGCCATGGCCGCGGAGCTTGCGCGTCCGGAGCCTGTGCTCCTCAACGGGAGAGGCCACAGCAGTGAGAGGCCCGCGTACCGCAAAAAAAAAAAAAAAAAAAAAATTCCTTCGTAAGACTGGCAGACCCTGTGGGCTCTGGGAGGTTTGGATCCGTCATCAGTGTGGTGACTTCTGTGCTTCTTTGAGCCACCGATTTAGCCGTCAGGCCATGGGATTTTAAATCTACTGGGTTTATTTGATGCTCTATTAAAAATGATCTAATACATGAAAAGTTCTCCCTCTCTTGTCTTTGTTTACGTAATAATAAAAGTCCCTCTCATGTACTGCACGAGAATCCCACAAACATGCAAATTACATTTTCGCTGCCTGAGTCTCACTATTTCAAAGAGTAACTGAAAGTTTTGCCAAACCCGTCATCTTAACCAGCTGAGCTGTACAGACTTTATAATCCCATCGTCCAGACGAATCAAGAACAGTGAACATCTTTTCTCGAGTTTGTGTTGCATCGTTTTCAAGTGCCGTGTTGGGACCCACTGGTGAGTTTCAAAGCTTGCTGGGTCACAAATAGCTTTTTGAGAAAATGAAGTACAACAGAACACAACAGAGTAGAAAATAGCCACGAATCACACATAATACAAGCGTATGTTCTGGGCTGTGGTGAAAACTGCATTTCTTACATTCCAGGTGCTGAGGGTTCTGAGAACACAGTGATAACGGGACTCTAACCCTTTTCCAGCCCTAATAGGGTTTACAGTCCATGGGGGAGAGGCAGGCAGTACAGAAGCAAGAAAGAAATAAGCCAGAGCAGATTATAAACAGTGCCTGGAAGGAATGAAGGAGATGCTGGGCGGAGGTACTGGGGTGGTAACATCTTACTTACATGCAGGACCCACAGACGGCCGCTCTGAGAGGCGATGTTTAGTTCCACGTGGAGGATGCAGGGAAGCTACGCGTGAAGGTCCCGGAGAAGCAGCTCTAGGCACAGGGCACGCAGGTGTGGACCCCAGGCCGAGGAACAGTAAGGGGTGTTCTAGGGATGGAGGCCTTGGGAATGTAGCAGGACAGGGAAGGAGAGAGATGAGCTGGACCAGGCCAGGAGTCCCGGGCCAGGGGAAAGGATCCGGTTCTAAGTTCAGCGTGAGGCTATGGAAGGACTTTCAGTTTAAAAATATCATCCTGGCTTCTCAGCCTTGGATGAACTGGAAATAGGTCAAGGTGGCTTCTCCAGGGGGCTTCAGGGGGGCGGAGAAGAGGGGTGGAGGAATCTGCCCTTGACTTGGAGGTGGGCTGGCCGGGTGCCAGTGCAGGGTAAGCAGCAGGGAGACGTAAGATGACCAGCCTCACGGCTTTGACGGCTGGTGACACCAGTACAACTGGCTGCGTTTTTGTAGCCATCTGCTTGTCAACAGACTTGATCAAACGTCAGTGGCGTGACGGCGTGACGTGCGATTAGCTTTGGCCTCGAGGACTGTGCTTCATACGTGATGTGCTAACTTCACTTCAGATGACATTCTAAGCGTATGTTCACTGTCACATTTAAATGTCATGTATACGGTTGACCTTCGAACAGCACAACTTTGAACTGTCCACTTACGCGTAGATTTTCTTCAGTAAGTACATGTACGTACTGTAAATGTATTTTCTCTTCCTTATAATTTTCTTTGTTGTAAGAACACAGTAGATAACACACATAGCACAAAATATGTGCTCACCGCCTGTTGATGTGATCAGTAAGGCTTCAGGCCAGCAGTGGGTATTCAGCAGTTAAGTTTGTGTGGGGTCAAAGTTACAGGCTGCACAGAGGTAAGTGCCTCTGACCCCAACATGGTTCAAGGGTCAATTGTTCATAGATTTCGTATGACTTTGAGTTATTCGATTTATGCTGAAAAAACTTAGAGCCTTATATATGCAGAGTTTTCTTTTGACCTGATAGCTTCAAATGATGTTTCATGTTGGCAGAACCCATAGAGCTATTTTCTAAAACTCCATAAAATAGTAAGAACTTGAGCAATTTGATCATCTTGGAAGGTGACTCCTCATGAAGAATACGTTGTGGCTTATTCCTCGTTTCTCGTCACGTTGGCTTTACGTCCTGTGCTGGCCGCGTGGACACAGCTGGAACATCAGTGCTATGTGCTGTGATGCGTTACTGAGCTGGAGTCTGGTTAATCTTCCACATTCATTTTCAATTTTAAAAAATATTTTTAGCTTTTAATAATAATCTGTTTCTAATTTTAAGCAAAAATTTTTAAATATTTTAAAAACAAAAAATGATGAAAAAGTACCACTTATAAATATTAGAATGGAGATATCCCAGTCTCTCCACGTTTATAATAATTCTGTCCTATATATCATAGTGAAAGAAAAAAACATTCCAAACTGCACTTAAATGGTACCTTATACCAGGACTTCAGGAGAACACGTGGTGCTGGGTTCAGCTATTATCAGGGAACAATTATGAACTGAAGAATTCCTGCCCGAGCAGGTGCCCTGGGCATCCTGGCCTTTAGTAGAGAGGATGCCCGTGGGCCGCTCAGGCTGAGGCATCCACGGACCTCCACTTAAAACAAGATCAGTGCAGGGTTGCACTTGTTAATCACCAATTTGTAGATACCAAGTTCAATTTTAAATATAGGTATTGGGAGAAAGCAAATTTTAAAAGGCTTTTTTTTACAAAAAGGACTTAAACTAGAAGCCCAGCCATTACATCTGAGGACGCTCGCTCTTTCCTTTGGCTTTCAAACAGTTAAAAATCTATTTTTCAAAATTAAATTGGAAGAGGATGTTTGCAGAACCACTGAAGCACATCTCACAGCCCAAATGTTCCAGGGACATGGTTCAAAAACCACAGAAACACACAGTGCCTAGAATCAAGACATTGATAAGTTAGGAGGGTAGAGGGCATGTTAGAAGCTGCTCCGACGACCCCCTCCCAGGCCCCCACCCATCTCAGGGGTGTTCGGGCTAGGAGCCAAATCATGTCTGCAATTTCTGTGCAGTTTCAGAAGGGCAAGCAAAAGAGGGGGCGGCCCAGATGTTGCCTCGCTCTGACTGCTGGCCCTTGGGCAGATAGAGTCCCCCCGAGCTCAGTTGCCTCGTCTGCTAACACCAGTCCCGCAGGGCAGTTCTGAGCAGAAAATGAGGAACATAGTGTCACTGGCCCCGGACACCGCCTGGCTTGTAGGAAGTAGTCACTGACTAGCAGACGTGTTAATCGATCAATCGACAGGGAGTATTCTGTGTCCCCGGATGCAATGTCGAGTATGAGAGCTGGAGCAACACACCAGGTGGCCCGCAGAGGCCTGGCCACCAGGAAGTCACGTCCACGACGGGGGAGGGTGGGGAACGCAAAGGAGAGGACGGCGGTCCTCGGGCCAGGCGGTCCTAGCCCCAGGCGGTCCTGGGGCTCAGAGTCGAGGGTTTTGTCTAAAGAATAAAGCACTGAAACTCGTATTCAAATGTCACGTGCTTGGTCCACTACTTCATCTCTGAGCCGTTAGTTTCTTGGGGCAGAGCTGGGCTGTGGTTCTCAGTTAAGGAGGGTTGGAGTTGGCAGTTGGGAGCTGGATTCAGATGTACCTGGGAGACACGCCTGGTCTCTCTGTATGTGAACTGAGCCCAGTGTCAGTGCAGGTCTGAAGGAAGAGACCATGGCCAGTGACCAAGATGGGAGAAGGGACTGGAGAACCTCCCGCACTATGTACACAGACAGCCCTGAGCTGAGGCCCAGCTGCCCCTGACTGGACCCTGGAGGTCTCTGGTTTTAACTGTTTCCTGTTCAGTTAGTTCGTTCACAAGAGTGTTTTCTTAAGTGCTTTTCACCCATGAGTTTCAACAGTTTTTTCCAATGATATTTAACCAACTGACTAAACAATTGTTTTCCTGAGTTCAAACTTAGGTTTTAAGAGCTATAAACAACACCTGATATCTACTAGTCCTTGAAATATATGTAGGTATGTGCAAATATGCATGTGCGCGCTATGTGTAGTGTAGGCATGTGTGTATATATGTACTTATGTGTGTGTGTACCTGTGCATATATGTAGACGTGCAAGTGTGCATATGTGTATACACGTAATTGTATTATGTACATATGTATGTGCACGTGTGTATGCATGCACACACGTATGCTGTGTATGTGCTGCGTTGTAGGTATGCGCACACATACACACATGTGTATGCATGTGTGCATATATGTATGCACGTGTGTGCACACGCATGTATTTGTATGTGTGTGTGAGTGTACGTGTGTGACCGCGTCTGTGTGTATGCATGTACACGTGTGTATGTGTGTACATGTGTATACGTGTATGCATGTGCATATAAAGCGCTCTATCCCCCTGCCCCCCGAGACATATGTGGTTCCTTTTTACCTGCGTGAGAAACCCCTAGGCCCCAGACTCTGAACCCGTCCTTCAGCACAGCTGTCAGCATCCCCACTCCCTTCCCGGGAGGCTTAACGTCTGTGGAAGAAGCTAAACTGCTTTCACACCTACGGAAACAGGTTAAGCAGACCTCCTTGTCTGAATTCCTCCTGGAGAGAATAGAAGTTAAGTGCCCAACGCCCAGGCCTGCCTAGGACTGGGGGTGACGGGCCTTGTGCCGTCCACATGGGGGACAGGTGGGTAGCCTGCAGTTGGCATCTGACCTACTGGATGCCTGTGTGCGTAACCCGAGTTCCAGAAGAAAAACAATCCCCGGGGAACCAAGCCAAGGGGTGGGGCTGAGGAGCAAAGGACGAGCCTGGACCCGGGCAGCAGAGCTCGCGGCCCCGTGAGCCGCCACCCATGCGGCCTGTGCTGCTGCGTTTGCTCAGCGCTCTGGCCACAGGAGACACTGGATTCCCGAGGGCGGCTCCACCCGGCCCACTGCAAGTCATCCCGTTCCCTGGGAGGCACGACCCCTGGGAGCCGGGCGGGCAGTGTGGGCATCCCGCCCCACACACCCTCGTGCCGCAGGCCCTAGCCCCTCACTTTCAGGACAGCTGCTGCTCCTGGCTTCACTCGGCATTTCTCAAGCCGTAGGGGGACTCTAAGTGGTCTGTCTGCAGGGAAGGTGCTGTGATCAAAAGGACAGGATGATTAAAAGAAGAGAGAGAGAGAGAGATGGCTGGAGTCCAGCTCTGAACGGTCTCCTCTCAACCATTTTTAAGTGTGCAGGTCAGTGGCATTAAGTACATTCGGGGTACTGTGCAACCGTCACCACCGTCATCCTCAGAACTCTTTTCACCTTGTAAAACTGAAACTCTGTCCCCATTAAACACTAACCCCATTCCTCTCCCCCAGCCCCTGGAAACCACCCTCTGTCTCTGAATTTGATGATTCTAGGGACCTCGCATAAGTGGAATCATACGATACAGGCCTGTTTGCAATTGGTTATGTCACTGAGCATGATGCCTTCAAGGGTCACCCATGCTGTAGCCTGTGTCCGAATTTCCTTCCTTTCTAAGGACAAATCGTATTATATTCCATTGTGTGGATAGACCACATTTGTTTATCCATTCACCCACTGATGGACACATCCCAGCATTGGATATGGTTAATAATGCTGCTGTGAACATGGATGTGCAAATAACTTCTTGCTTTTTAAATCCCATCACTACTGAACAAATCTCACCACGTGACATTCAGCTGCCTTGTCAGGGTCCTCAGAGCCACGGTCAGGTCTTGTCTGTTGTTTCTTTTTATGATGACTGTGGTAGGTGATCCTCATTAAAGATGGTTTTGATTACTCCTTCCGACTTTCCGGAAGTTAGGATGGGTCATTAACTGGGGCTTTCTTGAGAATTGTCTTTCCGGTTCCTTTAAGGTTTACACTAAAGTTCTGACTCGTATCAGGGATGAAAATGTTGATTGAAAATGAGTTAGAGTGATGTGTCTAAATGAAGAAACAAAAATAAGAGTTTGAATATGTGTAAGACAATGATGCTTTCTTGGCTAGCTGAAATGGGTCTGAAAGCCTAAATAATCAAAGATCTGGGCAAACAAATGTAGGAAGGAAGGTTTATATGGGAAATTAGCAGCAGGGGAACACAAGACCAGACAGGAACTTTCAACCTAGCAAGAAACGTAACAGGATATTTATGTAATTTCTTAAAAGCACACTTTGTTATTTTTTAAAAAAAAACATGAAATATGTATCAAAGTATAGATAACCCACGAGGATTTCAGAGTTGGTATAGCTTTTCCTCACGGTGATAAACAGAAGCTTTATGGGCCCAGCGTTTACCTGATGCTAGAAGGCGCGTAATTCTTGCGTCCTGGGCAAAGCGGGGCTGGTTTGGATGCTGCGGGCAGGGTTCAAATCCCTATCTGCTACCGGGGTCAACCACTTCCCCTTCCTGAATCTATTTCCATTACTGTAAAATGGAGAAAATGAGTTTTTATAGAGCTCACAAGGATATTTCGAGCATTAAATAGCACGTGTTTTAAAGTGTCTGGCCCACGGCCTCTCCTTCCCATCCCTGAGAGGTGGGTTTCACTGGTCAGCCAATGACGCCTGTGTCGTCAGCGTTGAAAAAAGTCATTTCGTCTGAGCCAAACCAGTTCAGTTGCTAAGTAAGAAAAAAAAGCTACTTTCACAAATGAATGATTCAAGAAAGAGGCCCCAGCAGATGTGCCTTTGCTTTTCCACCAAAGGTTTCCTTCTGCTGGGCAGGTCAGCACGCTGAGGCCAGCTATGTGAAGGGAACTGTGTGAGGATCTGTTTTTTCCTCTGGGTTCTTTGGCATTCGGTCTTTTACCAAAACACGTGTGTCTCTGGAGCATCCTTTGGTCCCAGCTGCATTTAAGCGAACCCCTCCCGCGCTGTGTGGTTCTCTTGGGGGCGTAGCTGTCCCGTGATACGTACAGCTGTGTCGACATTTTGCCTTCCCACGCCGCTTGCAGCTCTTCGCATCGTGTACACAGCGAGGAAATGCAGGATGCCGTTTAGTGGAAACGCTCTGGTCCATCCACTTCTTCGTATGATAACCTGGAGACGTGTCTGGTTGCCAGTGCTGAGCCGTGAAGCAGGTACCTTCCTCGGGAGAGAACTGCTAGGTGTGGAACATGGGGAGGACTAGCCCAGAAAACCGGGACAGGAATCCCGGAACCTGCGTCCTAAACTCATCTTACCCCTGGCCGCTTGCTGAATGACAGCCACCGTGAGCGAGCCGTCCTGAGCGTGTAACACCGTTTCTAATGTCATTTATTCGGTGCAAATTGAGTACAACTGAGCGGCTGGTGCAGGGATGCCAAGGACGGACCAGGGCAAGAGCCTCCCTTCCCCGACACCTGTCAGGGAAGATGGATAGTAAACAGTGGGTCACAGGTGCGTCAGGGTCCCGATAGGATGAAGCCCAGGTGCTACAGGACCACGGCTTCAGCCTTATCGACTAGGAGGTGGACTGAGTGGGCCGGCCTCACGGAGGATCACTGCGCTGAACCCATCTTGCCCAAACAGCTAAAGCCTACTGGAGACAATTCCTTGGGAACCCAGTCAGCACACCTCCTGTGCAGGGTGGTCTTGGGTCCCGGGCTGGGACAGGGTGGTGGGGTCTCGGGGGATGCTCCTCGGGCCGGCCGTGTCCTCCACTCCGAGGTTCCCAGACTGGGAGACCAGTGGTCCCTGTGATCCAGGCAGGGAGGTGCAGCCCCGACCTGCCCACTCCCTCACGAGGTGGGTCTACAGGGGAAAGAAGGTACCAGGTGCCCCATTAGCATATTTTTAGAACAACTGCCGGCAACCCAGGCTTTGATCTGCGGGCTTTCTTGTCTGAGAATGCCTGCCGTCCTGGCAGGAAGTCAGCGGGCTGTTGACTTTACTGGCAGATAAACAAGCCTCCTTTGACCCACAGAATATGGCAGAAACCGATTTCCTTCCCACCGCCCGCGGCGTGAGGCCGCCCGAGATGGAGGAAGCAGAGGGCTGAGCGTCGCGTGGATTCAGAGCAAAAGTCAGGGCTAAGCATCTAGAGAAACGCTCCCCGTAGAGGCAGGAAGGAGTGGAGGGCGGCAGAGGCTCTGCACGACTCCTCAAGTGAGGCCGGGGGCAGTCCAGGAAGGAGAGAGGGATGGACCTGCTCCGCTGGACGCGTGCTTTGCAAGCACTGACGGCCATTTCCGCGGCGGGTTTCCACTCTGCGTCTGCTCCATCTTATTTGGTGAAATGATTGTAAATGAACTTGAAAGACAAAGAAGCATTCGGTGACGGTGTAACGGGTACATGGAAAACTAAGACTTGGGGAGATAATCATAAAAGCAACTTCTATTTTTGTCCCTCTTCTACCCACTTGAAGCTGCTCATCGAAGTTTAATGGTAGCGGCCCCCGCTTCCCCTGGTGAAACGTCGGGCATCTCCATGACGTTCTGTTCACTGTTTAATAGAAAATCCCACCAATACCGTAAGATATAAAAGCAAACTTAATTAGGCAACTACAATGCTCGGTCCTAATGGTAAACAGGACTTGATGTTCCATTAAATCTCCAGCCCTTCCCCCAGCCGGGTGGGTGGGGGCTGCCTCAGGGGTTGGGGGCAGGGGAGAGGGGGCCGGGAAGGGGCTGGTTCCTCTCTTTCCTCCACTTTGCTTATCAGGCTTCTGACCTGGCTGCGGGCAAGGGCCTCCAGGGCACGGCGGTGAGGAAGGGTAAGGAAGTCTGTGTCCATTGATGCTGTCACACAAGGCGTCAGGGTCACTGAACCTGGAAGGTTGTATCTTTGTATCCCCTGTGGGCATTTCCACGGGTTCACGGGGGAGGGGCACAGAAACATTTGCTTGTACTTCTCCAAATGAAGATGGTATCTTTTCTCTGAAGAATTCCAGGAAAATACTCAAATGATTAGGATAATTTTATTCGGTGGCAAAATTGAGGCCATGTCAACAGAGAACAGGGAATGGGTTACCCATGTGGACTTAGAACAGGGACCAACCAGGTTGGTTCATTGTCTACGTCCTGGAGAATGGCCGGCCCAGCTTCTGTGTGCGTGGCTGCCGTGTCCCTGTCCCTCTCCTGCCTGACCCTGGCATCCCCTGGGGAGAGTGTGGCCCAGCCTGTGGCCAGGATGCTGAGAACGGGAGGGCCCTCAGTCCTGCCAAGGAGGGTGTTTGTGGCATGAACCGCAGAGCTTCGGTCCTAGTCTCCTGTAGGAGTAGTGAGTCTCCACTTTGGAAATGGGAGGATGTGACGACAGCATAGGATATGGGGGAATTTATGAGGCTAAGGATTGAAAGTACCCTTCACGTAGCCAAGGTGAATGAACATGAATTCCTTCCCTGTTTCTCTAAAAGAGCTCACCATGAATGGGTGGCATTAGCACCAGTCACTGGTTAGGATGAATAGTACTGTCAGTATTCAAAGTCAATTGCTTTGTAGATTAACCAGGGGGTTATGGGTTCATCTGAACCTTTATCACCATCTGACTTTGCTTTTTGAGAAAAATGTTACAAGTTTTAACCAACTGTTTCTACATGAAATCTTGGACTAAAAACTGGCAAATGTAATGTGTGTGCGTATATATATATATGGGGAGAGAGAGAGAGATTACATATATGTGTGCTCTCTATTTATCTATCTACCTAGATCCATCGGTCGATCAACAGATAGAATTTTGTTACCAAAATTCCCAAGCCCTTCTGCTCAAAGCCCCAAGGAAATAAATGACATTAATTAGAAAACAGATTGCACCCGTATCAGCTATCTGACGGGTCTTCAGATGAACAAATACCCGAAGAACACTTAAGAGGGTTGGGTTTCTGCAGGGCAACCTGGAGAACGGAGGGGTCTTGTCCGGGCTTACTCTGGGCTGGAACCGGTGAGCCGGAAGCTCCGGGTCCATGCTTCCCCTCCTGGCGGATCACCTCAGGCTGCTGGGGAGGCCCATCTGTGCAACCTGGTGACACCACGCGGGGCCCGCGGTCTGTCCTGCCGGGTGGGGTGGGCAGACCTCGTGCAGGGCAGCCCCCAATGCCAGGAGCGCTCCCGGGAAGAGCAGACCAACCCTGGGCTTCCCGCGGGCCGCGCGCTCCAGAGCGTTCTCTGCGGTAACCCTGATCACAGAGGCCTGGGACCGAAGGGCCAGGATTTGTGGCGTGTTTGTCTGGGGTGCAGCCCCCTCCCCTGTCTCCTTGCCAGTTATGTCACCCGCTTGTCCCCCCAGCAGCTGTCCGTGTGCCAGGCAGCCCCACCCCAGTCTGGGGCCCCGGCCTCTCTCCCTTCTGTTTTCCCATCGGAAGCCAGTGACCGTGGAATGCGGTCTGTTCGGCCTCAGTTGTGTCAAGTGGAGTCACTGCCTTCGAGCCGGTGTCACCGGGAGCGTCCTTCTCTACCACTGCAAACCCCTGTGGACTTGCAAGTGTGTCCACTGTTTCCTGACAGCCCTTCTCGTAGAGAAGCGGGACAGGTGTCTGCCTGGGGTTGAGGGAAGGGACAGAAGCCAGGGAGCCGAGCTCTGGGACGTCCCGTCTCCAGTTTCCCAGCCACTCGATAGACGGAGCCTGGGGAGTGGGCCTGGCGGGCGTGACACCTACCGGGCGCCCTGCACTTTCACAGCTGCCTCCTGGCAGAGTTGCCGCCCAGCTTGTTCAGCAACCACTTTAATCATTTTGCTAAAATCTTGACACTTGCTCTCACGAGCAAGTTGTTACAACAGGTTTCCGTTTCTGCCTTCCCTTGTTTCATGCACACACACATACACATGCACACACAAGGCACACACATGCACACACATACACAGGCACACACACACACATACACAGGCACACAATGCACATATGCACACACATACACAGGCACACACAGAGATGCACACACACAGGCACACACACGTACACAGGCACACACACACGGCCCCTCCCTGAAGCCAGCCAGGCTGCACACTGACTATTCCAGCCTCTCCTGCAGGACAGCCCTGTCCTGGCTCAGCCCGCCCCGTCCCCCTCCACCTGGAAGAGGGCACAAGGCGGCCATGGCCTTCCCCCAGCCCCCCCTTTCCCCCACCCAGCCGGCAGCTCGAGGGGCTGTGGCGTCGCCTCCAGGCACCACAATAGCAAGTCCCCTCCTGCCCTCCCACAAAAGAAAGAAAACATCCTCGCGCCCTGGCCCTCGGCCAGCTTTCCAAAATAATTAAACTTCCCTCACGTTCAAAGAGACTGTTCTCCAAGCCCGCGGGGCCTCCGCGGCCGTGACCGGCCTGCCCTCTAGACCCTCCGATGACACGGCCGGAGACCCGCAGGCTGACGAGCAAGCCTCCCGTGACCCGTTTCCTGTTGTCCGGGCGGCTGAGGCCTGTGGGTTCAGGGACGGGGGCGGGGCCGCTGCTGAGGCCAGAGGTGCGTCCAGGGTCATCGGCCCCTCGGGATGGGCTCAGCGCGTCTCCAGGGCAGCGTCTCTGGGCTGCTCTGCTGGCGCCCCCTCAAGTCTGATGCTCAGCATCTTCTCCCCGTTTCCTCCTCCTGGGCCTCTGGCCTGTCGACAAACACCACCAAGCAGAAGCCCCATTAGGCGTGGGAGCCCGGCTCGCTCACCCACTGCTGGGGTCGGAAGGTGTCGGTGCGGGAAGAAGCGCAAGGTCTTTGCGGCCCACTTGCCGGCTCAGGGGGCAGCTGGCGCTGACCACGCGGGCTCTGGGCAAATACTGGCCTCCTGGAAATAGGAAGGAAGCTATTTCCAAATACTCGAAGCTCAGTTTCTCCACCTTTAAAACTGCGGTGACGTACATGATCGTTTTGTTTCGCTTTTTCAAATTACAGATCATCTGTGCAAAAGTCCTTGTGCTGTGCTTGCTACAAAATGTCATCAATACAGTATTAGCGTTACTATCGTGCAAAGCATGTTTTCCGTGCTTTTTGTAAATTTGCGTGAACTGGATCATGAAAGGAACTCAGGACAGCGACAAAATGGTAGACGAGGGTTGATCTTTCATTTTTCAAAACACTGGAAAATATACTTCAATTTAAAAAAAAATTAAAACCTTGGGGGACTGTGAAAGAAAATGAATGTTGACTTCTGTTGGTGCTTGGGAACACCAGGTGTTTGTGTTGGGTACCTAGCAGCTGAGTAGACGTAAAGCTTTTAGGCGTTAGAGTCAAGGAATTCAAAACTAAGGACAGGAAAATACGTAGAGGATTTGAATAAAATTCCAGCATTTTGAGCCCCAAATGCTCAGCTCCAGGGTTTAGCAAAATAAGCATTATCTTTGCTCTCCATCCCAAGGATGTGTACATTTCATTTGACATGTTCATCTGATAAGCTTTTATTGAGCGCCTGCTGTATGCTCTGGAGACTCAGCAGTGAACAGAGCTGACAGTTTCTGTGTGCTCTCGATGGTTAGAGTCTATGACTGTGGGGCTTTTGTAAAAGATGCTGATTCCCGGGCCTGGCTGCTGGAAATGGTGACTCAGCTGTGGTCGGAGCCAGGCTTTATTGTTCCTGAAAGCCCTTCAGGTGCTCTTACCTGCAGCCAAGACTGAGTGAGCATCTCCAAGGAAGGCCCTTGTCGGTCCTGTAAGGATGCTGGAGTTTGTGCTGGTGAGAAGGCAGGACGTGGAAGGTTTTGAGCGGAGGGGCACTGCGGTCTGATCCGCGTTCTTACCGACGTGGGCAGGCTGGAGCAAAGACAGTACTCTGCAGACAGTAACTTCTAAGAGTTCTCAGCACAAAGAAAGATGCGCATTGTTTTCTATATCTTTGATTTTGCATCTACATGAGATGACGGATGTTCCCTAAACTTACCGTGATGACCGCTCCACGATGTGGTAAGTCAGACCGTCACACTCTACGACACCTTATACAGAGCTGTCTGTCAATTATATCTCAATAAAACTGGACAAAAAAATAAAGTGTCTCTTTTGTGAATAGAAAAAAAGAAATGCCTAAAATGCCTGACTTCACGTCCCTGGGGGATAATGTAACGCCAGGGTGACGCCCGAGCCCCACACCCATCCCCCTCACCTCCGGGCCGGGATGCTGTGAACCCTGCAGCGCTCTGTGTTGAAGCTCGGACTCTATTCATGCCTCTGCACTTGGCTGTGAAACCTATCTTTTCATAGATTATTTTTTTTTAAGATTTTTTTTTTTGATGTGGGCATTTTTTAGTCTTTTTTGAATTTGTTACAATATTCCTTCTGTTTCATGTTTTGGTTTTTTGGCCACAAGGCCTGTGGGATCTTAGCTCCCCGACCAGGGATCGAACCCTCACCCCCTGCATTGGAAGGTGAAGTCCCTAACCACTGGACCGCCAGGAGGTCCCTTTTCATAGATTTTTAAGATGAGGGATTTTAAGTCTGTGACACGCAACTCATATATTTTGGGGGGTGGGGTTCCAGAAGATTCTTTTTTTTTTTTTTTAACTTTTACTTTATATTGGAGTATAGCCTATTAACAGTGTTGTGGTAGTTTCAGGTGCACAGCAAAGGGACTCAGCCGTACATGTACATGTACCCGTTATCCCGCAGACTCCCCTCCCATGTTTTTAATGGTGTCCTTTTGCAATATCCTTGCCGTTCATGCTCCCCAGCCTTCTGTGACAATGGAGGATGGAATTTCATGGGCATTTTGAAAGAAGAAAGAGACAAAGAAAGTGAGAAACCAAGTGACCGCTCAGCCTGCGAGGAGAGCAGCAGTTGGTTCCAGTCGCCCGAGTGCTGATCTGGGCGACCCACCCGGAGCATCTGTGCCGTTGGGTGCCCAGGTGGTCACCGTGAGTGCCCGGAGGGGACGACCGCCTTGTAGGTCAAGCCAGGCTTTCTGTGTCATTTTTTAGGCCGGGCATCGGGAAGTCTTGGCCTGCCTTTGCTCCTAAGTGAGGCCTCCGTCTGAAGACACAGACACAGACTCAGTCACTGCCATGGCCACGCGCTCCCGTCAGTGTCCTTGGTCGTCCACGGCCACATGCAAGCAAAAGAGATGGAGCTTTGCCCTTCTCAGCCCCCTGGTCGCTTCCGGCGTCTCCCCGCCACCGTCACGCCCAGATGCTGGCGGGAGTCCGTGGCGCTTCTGCCAGCACACGGACAGCGCAGTCCACACCCACCTGGACACGGTGCGCCGCGCTTGTGCTGTTGCCACGTGACCCCTTTGTGTTGGGAGAAGAATGAAGGCCTTTGTGGACTTGAGGTGAAGTCGAGCTCAGACAGTCCCCAAACGCAGGGAGTTGTGTTGGGTTCCAGAACATTTTCTCACGGGTGTGTCGCTTTTGTATCTGAATGTCGTCACTGATGGACAAATCTACCCCTTCACACGCATGTGTCTCGAACCTATACTGCCTCTGTCTCCACAAACTGGCGCGTCCTGGGCTGTGAGCTGGATTATAACCCAGATGTTCATTCTTTTGAAACCCGCCCCCGACCTGAGCACTGCTGTCTTCATGGAGTCCTTCGTGGTGACTTTATTGATGGAATTGAGAGAGCCTCACGCAAATCCTTACGCACTTTCTGAGTTTTTAAAACTTTACGTTTTTGCCCCCAATTTAAACAGTTATTCACAACTCTCCAGTGACATGTGATCCTGAGAGAAACCCCTCCCCTCCCACTCAAGGAATCAAGTCTCAATTGTGGCAAAAAGTCCCTTTGCCCTTGGTGGCCTTACATGGAAAGTGATTTGATCGCTGACTTAGCAGCAACAAGAAAAGTAAAATGTCTCCTATTGCAGTCAGTCACCCACCAAAGCTGTGATCATGTGATGCTTAATTTTAGATATGAGTCTTACATTCCCTACTCCAGTCGGGACATTCCTCTCAACTCTGTTTCAGGAGCCTGGGGTGTTTTACTGTGAGTTTGGGTTTGATTTCTAATCATAAGGAGCAGAAGAAAAATGAGAAAATAAATGACAGAATTTATAGAGGGAAAATGAGATCAGACAGAAGAGAAGAACATAGATCATGAAGGTAATAAAGGAAGAACAATGACATCGGAGATGTAAAGCCCCGTAAGAAGGCTCGTAAGAGACTCAGGAGATGCTTCTGAGGCCTGGGAGGCTCAGTGTAGAGTGTGGGGTGGTGGACGTGATGGTGAAACTCCCCGGAGGCGTCAGCAAACATCAAAACTTCTCAGAAGACACATCAGGGACACGAATGCTGCTCTTCTGCTTCCTTCCGTGGAGGGACGCCCGGCTGGCACTTGGGACATTTTGAACCCCGTGATTCTCCACCGTGGGGACCGCCCATGCCCTGCAGGATGCTGAGCTGAACCCACCGGTGGCAGTAACCCCTCCTCCCACTGTGATGATCAAGCCTGTCCCCAGATGTGGCCGGTGTCAACTGCCAACCTTGCCCCCGGTTGACGAGGGCTGGCCTGTGAGATGGGGGGGCAGTAGGGAACAGATATGCCGGGGAGGTTCAGGTAATTCTCTTCCGTGTCCCTGCCGTGTCAGGGTGTCTGGCGGTGGGTAAGGGGTTATCCTGATAGGACTTAATTTTAACTTGGCTTTGAACCCCCCGCCCCACCCACCGGGATGTGCATCCCTCCCTGTTCCGCAGCTGGAGGAGGCCTTCAGATCAAGCTCGTTTGCCTTTGACAGTCAGCCTTTGATCCCACGGATCGGGCCGCTGCCCTGCCCTTTTGTGAAGGGCTCCAGCTCTGTGGTCTCCTCAGTGCCCAGGTTGCAAAACCCAGGTGTAGACAAGGACTCAGACAATAGGAAGACTCATTAGCAGCCCTTTGAAGTGTGCAGACGAGGCCCAGACGCGGCCTCCTTCCTCTCTCGCCCCAGCCCCATCCAGTGGGAGCTGGAACAGTTGGGGAAGAGCCCGTCTCCGTGCCAACCTTCATCTCAACACTGGGTCCAATATTCCGTTTAACGTCTCCAGCCCCCCTTCCTCTCCGCCCTTAGGAGCTGCCTCTCCTGACCTGGTGCGCCCAGCCCACCCGGGGCCCCGCTCACTGGCACCCAGGATTCCTGATATGTTGCCCTCGCTCTGGGAAAGCGAAATGTGTACACGTGCATCCTGGAGTGTGGCGGCCCAGAGAGGCTGCTTCCATGGCCTCACGCACTCAACACGGGCAGGCAGGCAGTTATGGGTAAGAGGAGAGCCAGGGATCCCGTGTTGGCTGCACAGGGTCGTTGTGGAGGACGAGGCTGACGTGGAGTCCACCTCGATAGCCTTGAAAGTCAAGGGCAAAGCAGCAGGGTCCCCTGGGGCCTCAGGACACGGATCTGTGATGTCTCAGCAGGTGCGAAGTGTCTTCAGTCTCATAACCGACGCTTCCTTAGGAAACGCTTTCTAATGTCATCCCCGCAAACGCTCCCTGGGGAGGGACTGGCGAGGAGGTTGGGGCCACGACCTCCCGTGGGCCACCCGGGAGGTCACGGCCAAATTTGGAAGCAGGGGCCCCGCCTCGCTGGGGGTCCTCACTGGTGTTTAGGGTGGCGAGCCCACCGTTCTCCCACACGGGTCCATACGGGGGTTAGGGGGCATCCACACCCGACCGCAGGGACCCATGTCACACTGGTCCCTCCAGATCCTAGGACGACGCTCCTGGCTTCAAATGACATGGTCTCTCCTTCATGGCAAATCTGAAATTAGTTATTCATAAGTATTATTTTTATTCCCAATGACTAGAGGTTCACTGCTGAGGGGCTTTTGAATATATAAAGAAGCAAAACAAAACAGAAGAAAATCAACCACCAGCCCACACTGCTATGTAAAGATCACTCTTGCTAACATCTTGTCTGTATTCATCCAGTTCTGTCACTGCAAAGATGTACATTTTTTAAGGAAAAGTCATTTACTACTTCTCCTTAAGTGAAAATCACAGCACACCTTGGAAGGCATCACCAGGTGGTACGTGATTGCAGTCTCAGAGCGACGACCCTTAGACCGCCACGTGCATTCACTCGCCCGGGAGTTTTCAAAAATATGGATGCCTGGGTTCTGAGCTCAGAGATCTTTTTTTTTTTTTTTTTTAATTGGTCTTGAGTGTGGCCTGGAAATCTGAATACTTGAAAGCCCCAGACAATCACATTGTGCGACCAACCTCCGCTGAAAGCCTGCTCCTGGGCCTTCCGGCTAACGGCTGCTTTCGCAGGCTGGCACTGGCCTTGTTGGACCTGACGGCCACCGACACTCCTGCCACGTGAGGAGATACTCAAAATACCCGGCCAGCAGGGACTCGAATGCTTTCGGCAACGTTGGCACGTAAGCCCACGAGTGGAGCAGCAACTTGAAGAATTAAAACATAGGCTGTGCCCATCCCGGCCCAGCCTCCATCCCCACATCCCCCGGGAGGAGGTGGGCTTCAGGGACAGGCCAGCAGGTGGGAAGGCAGAGCGGGAGGGGGCTCTGTGCCTGAGGCCGTGGGCTCGAGCCTGCGGGGTACGCGGCTGCCCACTCCTCCCGAGGTGCCACGAGGGCGTGTCCGGCGCGCCTCGGACTTCCCCAGGTGCTGGGTTCAGGGTGGGACTCTCACTTGCCATCAGAAAACGCTAATTCCCATTGCTAGAGCATTAAGTCTCCTGGAAGGTTGTGCTTTTGTTTTCTAATAAACAAGATGGAGAATTTCTTGGTGTGCTTTCTTTCCTTTCCTGCTTGTCTGAGGCACGTGCGGTCCCGAAGGGGCCCACGGTCGTTGGTGCCCCAGCAGCTTGTGAGTCACCGTGAGCCCCCCTCGCCTGCAGGTCCCTCACAGGCAGCGCCGAGGTCTGAGGCCGGGGCCTCTGTACTGTCCTCCTTCCTCATGGTCTCCGTCCAGCTCACGCTCTGAGGCTCCTGTCTGCAGAGGAAGATGCTGTGTGGTGAGCACGTCCGAGCAGGACGCCTAACCGTGGGGCCGCCCAGGGTGCTGGGCGCGGACAGAGCGCAGCCTGACGGCAGTACACACAGCCTCTTGGTTTGAATAACGTGAGGGCAGAGTGTTTGCCCCCCTGAGCTGCTGACCCAGGGGACAAGAAGCAGATAAAGCTAAAACCCTTTGGAACCTGGTGCACGGACGGTGGGAAGTGAGACGGTGCAGCTGCTGTGGAAACTGTCTGGCGGTTTCTCAAAAACGTAGACGCACTGCATGATACGGGGACCCCACTCCTGGGCAAAGACCCCGAAGAACTGAAAGCAGGGTCTTGAGGAGACATTTGTGGACGTGGGTTCACAGCAGCTAAAAGTGGAGACTACCCCAGTGTCCAACAACAGATGACGGATGAACAAAAGGTGGTCCACCCACACAATAGAATATCACTCAGCCTGAAAAAGGAAGGAAATCCTGGCAGAGGCTACAACAAGGGTGAACCCTGAGGACATGATGCTCATGAACGAATCCAGTCAGAGAGGACAAATCGTCCAGAAAAGCAGGACTCCACTAATATGAGGTCCATGAAGGAGTCAGAGTCACAGAGGCAGAGAGTAGGACTGTGGTTTCCAGGGGCTGGTGAGGGTGGGGCCTTTGTGTTTAATGGGGTTAGAGTTTCAGCTTTGCAAGATGAAAACGCTTTGGAGACGGATGGTGGGGTGGCTGCACCACGTTACGAATGCGCTTAACACCACTGACCTGTCACTTAAAAATGGTTAAAATGTGTATCTGACCATAATTAAAAAAAAACCCAAACCTTGCTTTTGTGAACCGTACACAGAAAGCAAGACAAAATCTCCCCGACGCAGCAGAGAATTGCCTTTGTTGCTGTACGTGCTCAAAGAAGGAAAGGCCAGGCCAGGCCCGACCCGTCGTAATAGAAGGAAAGGTGTTTTCCTCCCGATGCTTTGGTGGGAGGAGTCGACACGGGTTTCTCTCTCTTCGTTTCCTGTTCAGTTTTCCCATTTCACTACTCAGTGGAGACACGCTTTTTTCTTTTCTTTTTCTCCAGAGACCCAGACTCAGAAAGGGCTAAAGAGAAAGAGGTTCCATGTCGGCCCCAGGAAGGCGGTGGGTCTGGGGGTGGCTGAGAAGGACCCCTGCTAACTCTTCCCCTGTGACTCCACCAGCCCCACTTCATCAGTTCTTTTATCAGTTCTTTTATATTTCTATACCTATATCTTTATCTGTAATTAGATGCTTTTACCTTTAAAATACATATTTTTCCACTGAGAAAGCTAATATTAAATCTGAAACACTTTATAATCATTATAAAAGCTAATATTATAATATGAAACATTTTATAATCATTGTCATAGAATTCCTGAGATATAAATTCTGTTTATTTTAGTTTCAGTGGTAGATGGGAAACTCTTGAAAGCAGTGATTGTTCTAGAGAAGAGTTGTCAGTAGGGGGTGGGGATGGCTTACAGACAAACCCCCCACCCAGATCCCCACCCTACCCCTCTCACCCTCCAGATCTGGATGTAAAACCAATGACCTCGTGGGCTGAGGAACAAGTGTCCTGACCCCACCACACTGGCTGCCTCCTTGGTCCCCTCCAGTGCATATTTTCACATAAAATAGAAAATGGAAGCAAAAGGAAGGGCAGAAGTTTTAATTTGAACACTATTCTGATGTTAACAGAATACTTTCCTCTCCAATCTGTGGTCCTCAAAAGCATGTAGAAAAATTCTGTTTACCTTAAATGTGTGTATTAGATAGGACAGACTCAGCTACGCTGCAGTAACAAATAAGCCCCCAAGTCTTACCAACATGATAGCAGTTTATTCCTTTTCCACATCACAGTTCCTTCCTCTGACGGTGATGCTACCTGGAGGGCACGACCCCCGAGCTCACGGGAGAGGACATGAAGGGCTGGCCCAGGAGCCTGAGCTGCCTCAGCCTGGAAAGGACCCAGGGCACATTTGCTCCCATTTTCCGGGCCCAGGCCACCTGCACGGTGGCTGGGAAATGCCACCTCTCAGACGTGTTAACTGGGCGGGTGAGACACGACTTGCAATTAAGGAAGTGAGTTATCACCAAAACCTTTAACTCAAAGAGAAGTTATAAACATTAGTTTCAATTAGAAATTTAGCAAATTGTGCTGCATTTTTAAACTTAAGAACTTTAAAAACTTTTTTGCACATACGTCACATGGTTTTATTTTCTTCAGCCGACATTTGACTCCTACACTGATACACGCAGGCTCAGAGACCCTTCACGCTGGACTTTTTCTCAAGGACCTTGTGTGCTCGTGGTGACGTAGCTGCCTTTTCACCAACAAATGTTCCCGTTTGCAGGAGTTTCAGCTCTGCAGGGACTGTCTCCAGACCACGTGTGTTTTTGTCAAGCGTGCTGTCATGACTCCCGTGTGAAGGGCTTGTCTTATAAAGGAGACATAGAATCACCTAATTCTAATGGAATTCATCTGACGTAGGAAACAGAGGCAGGGATTTAGCTAGAAATTGCCATGAGTGGCTCCCACAGAAATCCACAAGAGGGCTGGACCCACACGTGGTCCGGCAGGAGCCCCTAAGTCACTGGCCCTCACCCGCGTCTGACCTTCCCCTGCACCGCTCTCCCATCCTGAGTCACCGCCCGGGCAGCTCTCCGGGAACTCCGTGCAGACACGGAGAGCAGATAACACACTTTATAAGTCAGCGAATCAATGTCAGTTGTAGCTTAGGGCATGTCAGGGCTGTAGGAACAGTATAAAGTTATACAGGGTGTGAACGAGGCACAGAACAACAGAGACAGAGGCCGTGTGTTTTCGTATCGGTGATTAACAAGGCAAACGCACCCTCTGTTGATGCTGGGGCCGTGCCAGCTGCGGCGGCATGTGGGTGTGGGAGTCCCTTTGCAGTGGGAGCTGGCGGCAAGGGCCGACGTGCAGGAGCCACCCGCGAGCCCTGCGGCAGGAGAGCCGGTCCCTCGCGGGCCTCACCCTCCTCCCAGCGGGCCACCCGCACAGCAAGAGCGCTCGGCCTCCAAGGCCCGTGAACAGAGTTGTGACACGCAGGGGTCAGAGAAGGGGGCGTAAGGACAGACGCCGGTGCGACCACGCAGGGACCCACGAGGGCGGCCCACGTCACCAAGCACTTTTGTCCGCGCTCCGGCCACTTGCTCTCAGTCACCTGTAAAGGAAGCGGGTCCAGGCTGGGGGCCAGTGCACAGCCGGGCAGCGCTCGCGCTCCGGACCCAGCCTGAGCTGCTCCACCTTCATGCTCAGCTCTCCTCGCTCTGTCACAGAGCTGATGCTTCCAGGTGCTGGGCAGGGAGGCCCACGCGGGGTGGTGGCGACTGGAGAGCCGGTCACACCTGCCAGTGCCGCCTCCACTACCTCCCTCCGTCCCGCCCTCAGTACAGACCCCGAGCGGCCTGGCCTCTGGCTTCCAGGAGAGCCAGCTGCCCGAGTCCCGGACGTTCTCTGGCCTCATCTGACTTGTCTTTTGAGCCGCACACTGTGAGCTGATGTTGGCTTACAGGTGGCAGCCGCTGCCCTGGAGTGTCCCTGGGCAGAGAGTCAGACGGAGGGTGGGTGGGAGGCCACGGGGGGCAAAGGAAGTGATGAAGCTCAGACGTCTGCTGGGAGACGCAATCTGAAGACAGGTTCGAACCAAGGAGAGGATCAAAGGGGCGCCACGCCCATTTGTGGCGTCCCTGCAGAAGAGGGACCAGGGAGGCTGCGGGCAGAGCCCTGTGAGAGGAGGCTGCTCCTTGGCTCGACGGATGGGAGCAAGTTGCTAGAGATAAGGCAGGTAAACGGAGAGGAAATTGCTGGGTGGGGTTGTGTAAGCAGGCTTCAGAATGAAAAAGAAGGAGAAGATGGGGTGGCAGGATGACAGCCCTACAACTCCCAGCATGCAGTGCACCCACTTTGGGCCGGGCCCTGGGGAGGCACTTCCCATGGTTACGCCCTAGTTAGGATGGGAGCAGGGTCACCAGTTGGTGACATGCTCGCCCGAGGGCCCCACGAGGTCGGGCACCCCCTAGAGTCTGACTCTGAGTCCGTCCTTAATTGAGGAGTGACCAGAGCGTGCAGGAATTCCAGCCCCCTGGTGGCTTCCCGTCCAGGGGTGATTCCACATCTGCACTGAGTGGACAAAATCTTGACCAGAAACACAAAGATACGGGTTTTATCGATGTCTGGTCACCCATCGATTCACCACGGATCACCTTCAGAGGACTTGCTAAATAATCCACAAGAGTTCCTCATGACTCTTATCCTCAAGGAAACTGGGGAGATAAGACTGACACCAAAGAGACAGGAGCAAACAATGACACCACCGGGTCAGGACCACCCGACGTGGTGGCCAGGGGGCCACCAGCCCCATTCACACAGCGAGGGTGCAGGGAGCTACCCCGTCAACTTTCTCAAGGAAATAGCAAATTCCAGGTTCAGAGGAGCTGCTCTTGCCGCCACCATCACCTGGATGGACAGGGAGCCAGGGGACGGCAGCATATTCTCAGCCTGCAGACGTGGCCTCTGCTTCCCGGCCCTGGGCGTCCCCCAGCGTTTCACGCGGAGTGGAACAAACTACAGGGCAAAGGGGAGTCTGAAGAGAATACATGTTCCAAAGCACCTCTTCACGCCTCCTGATCTGATGCTTCCCAGGCAGGCAGTTAGTTCCAAGGGGACAGGCCTGGGCCTGCCATCCCAGCAGAGGCCAGGCTCCTTCCAGAGCCGTTAAATGATAACTTGCAATGATTTATCCCTCTTAATTTACACAGCCACCCTCAGAAAGCTCTCTAAATGCAGGCTAGCCTGTTATCTTAAAAATGCATTCAGCGGTAAAAAGCACAACGAAAGCCCTTAAAGCCATAAGCTAACAGGGTAAGTTCCTCCCAGGTGACCAGGGAGAGCCCGCCCTGAGTCCTGAGTCTGGTCCTGGCCAAGGCCAAGCGCCGGTCACGGACACGGACACAGCAGGGCATCTCCCGGCCACTGTTGCCGGAGGTGGATTCGGTCAGGACGGTGATGTGCGCAGTGCTGTACTGCGGGGACAGGGCAGGAGCCCTGTGGCTCAGGCAGAGCGTGAGAGCCCTGCGAGGTTCCCAAGTGCCAGGGAAGTAAAGACGCTACACAGACAGCAGCTGGACCCTCACACCGGCACCTCACTTCGTAGCTTAAATAAATGATTTCCCCATCGCTTAGCGGCAGGCTGTAAGATGCTGGGGCAGGAGTCCGATTCCAGGGTCCCATCCACGTGGGAGACACTCACTCGGCCACAGAGGGCGGGCAGGCTGGCCTCCTCTGGCAGGAGGCTCAAGGCTGGTCCAGAGCAATGTTGGCCTAAAGCCCCTGCTCGTCCAGCTGGAGGGCAGAGGAGACAGACGTGTCGTCTACAGCTGGAAGGACAGACAAGCGTGGGGCTGTGGAAGATGCAGCAACTTTGGGGAGAATCCCTCACTACCCACGGCGTGTGCATCCAGTTTTGGGGGGTGTGTGTGTGCGTGTGTGGCTGACTCTCCCTCTATCCTCTGTCCGTCAGGGTCAGTAGCTGGTGAAGCTGGACGAGCAGAAGGAAAACGTCCTGAAGGTGAAACAAAGACAGACAGAGAGACTCACAGAGGAAGATGTCTCCGTCATAACTTCCTTGGAAACACAACTAACTTGAGCTGACAGCGAAACCCAGGAACCCCGAAGTCGGCCCTTTGGGACAGGACATGCCTTCCTGCATTCTCCTGTCTACTTAGCCATAGTGGTCTGTGTGTGGAACGCTCTGGAAAGGGCTCCACCGGTCCTGAGGAGGCGTCCCACCCGCCCCCCCAGCCCAGAGCACCCCTCCTCCTGGGAGGGTTTCTTTCTCCAGTGCAGAAGTCTACTCACAAGCGAGGCCGTTCCGTGTTCTTGCACGGATGGGCTTCGTGGCGTGTCTGTGGTCACAGCCACGTCACCACGTGGCACGGGATTTACATGGAGGCAAATGCGCTGGACGCATCAGACGTGAGGATGGGAGGGAGCAAGCAGACCGCCCACCCCGCCCGAGGGCCGGGCAGCCACGGTCCCTCCCTCTGGGGGCACGCGTGTGTCCACGTGCTCAGTCAGACCGCAGCCCACCTCCCACCTGGGCACAGAGTGTCTCAAAGATGAACGAAGGTGCTTGCACTGCATTTCCCAACATCCAGCGCTGAACTGAAGGGCTAGTTTCTGGGTGCTTATGCAGCACTTTGCAGGGAATTTTAAATGCCGCGTCCGCATAGGAGCCTCTAGACGCGGCCTCCTTCCCTTCGGTGGCCGACGTTCTTGGGCGGTGACACTGACCTGTCCCGGAAAGGTGAGAGCAGGACTCTCCCCAGTCACGCAGGACCTGGATGCTGACCTGGTGGATCCTCGGCGGCCCGGCCTGTGATGATAAACCAGAGACAAACGTAACGAGCGCCAGTGTCCCTGTGCCCAGTGGCGGTGACTTGCGTTTTCCCTCTTTTCCATTTTTCAAAAGATAAATTGCTCGGATCTGTTGGCTCAAGCCCCTCTGTCACATGTCACATGGAGGAGCCAGTGTGGACAGTGACAGGGACGGGCACCTCAGCCCCGGGACACCCCCCTCACAGCTGGGCCTCCCAGGGACCCGCTCAGAAGTTTGGGAGCCAGGGTGGGGCATGGTCTGCAGGGTCCCGGAGCGTCTGCTCTGCCGTCCAAAGGGCGCGTCGAGGCCAGGCCTCCCGCCTGCAGGCTCTCCTTTCTGGGGTTCCCGCCTCACCTCCCGGGGCCCACACAGCCCGATGAAACTGGTCCCCAGGCCCCCGCCCTCGCTCTGGGCTTATCCTTCAGATGCTGGCAGCCGTGCAGTGTGCTCAGGATGGCCCCCCAGGACTGTGCCATCTTTGCACTGGGAGTCCACACCCCGGCACCCCTGGCCCCAAAGCTGCCTCCTTGTGCAGCTGGTGACACCCCAAGAAATCAAGCCCCCCAGACAGTCCAGGGGCAGCGGGCAGCAGCCGGACTCCAGAGAGCACCAGGATTAGGGGCAAGAGCCAGACCCGGAGCCGGAACGCAGCTGCCGCCTGGTCCGCCTGATGGGCACCAGGCCTCAGGCTCCGCGGGAACAGCGGCCCAGCCCCCAGGACTTTCCCCCTTCCTGGGCGCCCGCCCCCACACCGCCCCGGGCTCAGGAAGCCTGTTCACCATAACATTTCTGTTTCTTCCTCTAAAAAGGGCAAGGGAAGCCCAGGCAAACAGACGCACTCTGGGACCATGTGCTCCGTCGTGTGCTCCGTCAGAGCCACCAGAGGTCTGGGGCCGTGTGCTCCGTCGTGGGCTCCGTCAGAGCCGCCAGAGGTCTGGGGCCGTGTACTCCGTCGTGTGCCCCGTCAGAGCCACCAGAGGCCGCCCGCCGGGTCCGGCACGTGGGCTCTTGGGCACACCCGTGAGCAGCGTGGACAGGCACCTCGGGGTTTGGAGGGGCCGGGCTCTTTCCCAGCCGGGAAGCGACGTGAGCTGGGCCTTGACCAGAAGGCTGTCGATGGGCTCGCGGGGTCCAGGCGACATCTCAGGGCTCAGACGGCCTGCACACAGCAGGTGCTCAGTAACCTGTGTGCTGAGAAGGGGGAGTAGCTGTGTCTGGCAGCAGGTGTCACCATCGGAGCCCCCAGCTTCAGGCAGCGGAGGGCACGGAGCGGAAGAGCGGGGTGTCACCTGGAAGCCGCGTCTAACCGCCCCAGTCGGAGCGGACCCGCAGAGCGGTGCTTTCAGGCACCTCTCCCCTAGGCTGTCCAAGAGGAGGCACTGCCGTCCCCTGGCAGGACACTCTGGAGTCACCCTGCGCCAGAGGCAGAGAGTCTCGACCCCAAGAGCCCTGCAGACGCGGGCTTGCCCTCCAGTCACCAGGGGGCTGGGACGGGCCTGGACGGACCAGGGCCCTCTGACCCATCTGCGCTCGCTCATTAGGAGCCTCCTAAGTGCTGCGCACTGCCCTTGGCCCTGAGGACACACCCATTTATTCAAAGAAAGACAAGTCCTGTGTCTCGGGATACACGCTTTCCCTGGAGGGGGAGGTGAGTACATTTTCTTATAAAACCAGGTCCCGGGGTGTCCCCCATATGGTGACGTCAGTGGTGGAGGCTGTGACCCCAGCATCCCCTCCAGACCCGCAGGTGCCTCTGGGGGTCGGCTGGCTGTTTGGGGCAGCACCCCAGCTCTAACCCCGGGAGGGGGGTCCTGCGAGCACCAGTGCCCGGCCAGGGGGGCAGAACTCAGCCCTGGTGCCCAGAATCTAAGTCCTTGCGGGGCCCGGCCTCTGGGAAGCAGAGAAGGAGCTGCCCCTGCTGGGAAAAGAGGCAGGGGGACAGCCAGCCCCCCTCGGGAACCTGCGGCCCTGAGGCTGCTTCCAGGACCACACTTGGCGCTGGTTCCCACACCTGGAGGAGAAGCGGAACGGCCACTCCCAGCTACACCGTGTGTGGCTGGATGTAGGCAGGGTGACCAGCCGTCCGGCTTGCCGCTGACGTGGGGCTCTTAGTGCGAAGACTGGGATGGTCCCCGGCACACAGGACAGAGGGTCACCCAGGGCAGGGTGGAGCCTTGAGGGCTGAAGTGTTTCTTCCTGCCGAGCTTTCTGGTGGAGAAGGTGATTATGGCAATGTTTAAACTTACGTGATAGGAGCAGGCCAGTTATCTTCAGCCAGTCAAAGCCCCACCCTGCACCTTTGTGACTCAGTGACAGCGCGCGGGCGCCGGGTTGAGCTGGACCTGGAGGGGCCCAGAGCGCCCCACCCTCTGCTGGGACAGCACCCAGCACACGGGGTCCGAGGATCCCTCCCCTTGAACGGAACCAGGGACCCAGTACGTTGTACGGGCTCTGACGTGACCGAGGTCACTGGTTACCTGGATACCTTGTTGTTTCAGGAGCCAGGTGTATAGGCGAGAGGATGCTCCGGAGAGGCACGGTTTGGGGTGCCCAGACCTCCTCTGGAAACGGCCGCACTGATCTCAGGATGGTCCCCACCGTTCCCACACCGGCTGGATGGTGGTGGATGCCGGCTCAGGACCGGCCAATTCCCTTCTCCCCCCAGAACGTGACGTGTGGCCACAGACACCGCAGCTCCATCCAGGGGCCGGTTAGTGGCGACTTCGTAGGGCCTTCCTGAGATGCGGGGATGCTGGGATGAGCCTCTTTTCCAGGGGTGGCCACTGGGAACCTCCGCACTGACAGGTAAGCAGAGGAGGCTGGTTTGCAAGGAACGTGGACACTGTGGGCACGTCCAGGTCAGACGGGAGGGAACAGGCCGGCGCAGGAGGGAGGGGAGAGGAGCCCGATGGCTTCCTGCTGGTCCCGGAGGACGCCCACCCCCGCCCAGCGTCTGCAGTTCACACACGCCCGGGGGGATGGTACCCCTCACCCCGGACGCACCCGCAGAGGAGGAACTTGGACGTTGCTTGTTCCAAGCGCCTCTCTTCAGTAGTTCTCCCAAGGCTGCTACGTGGCGGACGGGGCTTCCTTCTGCTCCCCTGTCGGGAGGACATGTGCAGAGTCAGAGTTCATGTCCCTTTGCCTCCTGGTGTCCTGAACATGCGATAGAGCAAAGGTGGTGTGAAAACGATGTCAACTTCCAAACACACCGCTTACCAACTAAAAACACGCATGCAGGTAACCAACGTGAGCGGAGGCTTAGAATCAGTGAGTAACTATTTCTCTTTCCCGGGCATCCCTAATTCAGATCACTGCATTATCACATTTGTGTAAGGTTAGAATATGCTCGTCGGTACCCGGGAGACCTGGGATCTGGTTTGTGGAGGGCGTGCCTCACGTTTCAGAAGTGCGTCCTGTGAAATCTAGGCTTGGAGGAGAATAGGGGCATTTCAGTGACTAGTTCAGCCGCTCGGGTCACCCGAAAGACAGGGCCCTTCTGTGGGCGTGGAGCCCGGCCCGGCCTGGCCAGCCCACCCGTGCTCTGAGGACCCCAGGGAAAGAGGAGCAGTGGATTCAGTGCGGAGGAGCGTGGGCAGGGGCTGGGAAAAGGGCAGAGAGCGGGCCTCCCCGGCCTGTCCCATCCAGGAGCCTAGCTGGGGGGCAAAGTCCCCGGGAAGAGGCAGAGCCCCGAGTACTCTGGCTCTCCTGGGCCGGGAGCCGGCCAGCCACGGCCCCGGGCCAGATGCGGCCCCACAGTCACTGCTTCTGTGACGTCTTCACAGAACACCCACGCGGCGTGTCTTGTCTTGTCTGTGGCCGCTTGGCTACAGCAAAGGGATGAGCAGCCTCAACAGAGGAAAGACATTTGCTCTCAGATCCTTCTCAGAGGAAAGGTCGCGGGCCCTGTTCTCGACCCACGCCGAGTCAAAGCATCGGGACGCCTGCAAGTGTTCTGGAACTTTCTTCTTTGCGACCAAGCCTGCTTCAGGCTGGACGTTTATGGGAGTGGCGGGTTTGGAGTTAAGAAACTATTATCAGAGCCCTTCCCTTGGTCAACACTGACGGCTTTCTCAGATAAACCGTGAGTTTATTCCCAGGCCCCCCTCGGGATCTCGTGCTTTTCTGGGGCGGGTGCAGCGTCCACTCAACTATGCCACAGTGGCCGAGGCCAGGGGAGGGGGGACGCCGGGACCACTTTGCCACGACCTCCCCACGGCCCCCTTCTCTGCTCTGCGCGGGATGTGAAACCAAAACGTCACAAAGGTCACCCCTTCCCCCCTCCCAGGAGCTCGCAGTCGTACTAATGCTCCTGGGAACTCTGCAAAGGCAGTTACAGGCCCCCTTCCACAGGGCAGGAGCCGAGCAGAACATCGCGCTGTACGCAGATCTGAAGCAGAGATGAGTAATGGAGCAACTAGAAAACAGGGAGAAGAAAGCCTTTCACTTTCCGCTCTTAGGAGGATGTTTCTTCAAGGGATCAGGAGATATTTTAGCCAAATTTAAAAATGTTCCAACAAGACATCAGTGCAATTGAGAGGACCCCTTAATTAACACATTAGGGGATGGAACGAAACCTGCTGACAGCGGAGGGCGGGGTGTGTGGCAGATACACACGGGGACTTGCCCGAGGTCTGTCACTCCTGTGTCACTGGGGAGCGGCACCTGCAGCCTCCACTGAGGAGGCAGCTGGGGACAGAGGTTGTAGGAAGCTACAGTTCCATGGAAAGAGAAACACTTGAGAAAAGTTTTGAAGGCAGCGAGGTGGCCCTCGAGGGAGGTCTGGGTAAAACACTGTTCCTGCTAAGGCACACGACGCGGGGGGTGGGGGGGTATCGTCACTGAGTCTGAACAAGCCTTGGAGGCAGGAAGACGCAGGGTCTGGGCAGTAGGTCAGAGCGCGTCTGTGGCAACAAGCGGCCCCCGGCCAGCCACCCAGGCCTCTGCTTCCCACCCCGGGACCCTCAGCTGCAGCATCTCCCAGGAAGCCGCCCAGCGTGGCCCCTGAGCTGTGAAAGGTCATTGCCTTGCGTTTCTGCTTCAGACTTTCCAGACTGTGAAACTCTAGGGGACCAGGGCAGAGGGAACGGAGCAAAAGGGGAAAAGGAACAATATTTGCCTCTACTATCGTGAGAGATTACTGGCCGAACCCTCAGACACGGCGATTGCTCAAGTGTTTAACTATTTTTTTAAATAGCAGATACCAGTGTGAACCGGTTTGGAGAAAGAGTTTGCCCGATAACAGCTCTGCCATTTGCAGACTGTGAGGGAGAGATTCCCAGCTCCTCGGCCGGCGCTGAGAAGCCTGAGCTCCGGGGATTGGGAGGGTGAGGCTCTGTGAGCCGCCAGCACTCAGCACCGCCAAGCACACCCACGCGGACCGCCTCGCCCCCCGGGGGTGCAGGCAGCCCTGAGCCTCTGTCTACAGTTGGGGTGCACGAGACAGACTTGGCGGCTTCGGCTGCCCGGGCCCCGGGGAAGATGCTCTGCTCGCAGAACCGAGGTCTCTGAACACCTTCTCTGCTGCCCTGACTCCTGCCAGATGTTACTTCCCAATGGACCTTGGTTAAAACATTTCACGTTTGGACTTGGAGAGATTTCAAATCTTTTCCTAAATGTGACTGTTTCTGACACAGATACTTTAAAACCAAGGGGGTCCAAACTGATTAAAGTTACAACCAATTGGGACTCCGGACAGTCCGTGTCATCGGCCAAGGAAAGAGATTAATCGGATTGAATAATGAGTTTCATCTGGATTTGCCTTGCCGTCAGCTACAGATGTTTTCCAAATCGTGTAGTGTGAGGGCGGGGCTTCGTGGAGGGGAGTATTCGCTATTGTAACAAAAGTAACATGTTCTTATCCTTCCAAAAAAGGTAAATCTTTCCCCCAACGTCCACATCATGTAAAACAAACACATGGAGACAAGACAGAGCAAAAGCCTTAGAAAGTTGTAGGTGCCTCTGAGCCGTAAATCCCCCACGTCAGCCTGTAGACTTTTCGAGCGTTGACGCTTGTTCAGTTAACACCTGACTGTCTCTGAAACTGTGAACACGCACAGGTTCTGATAAAGAGAACATCAGACCAGGAGGCGAACCTGGAGATCGCTGGCTTCGATCCACCAAGGTGGCAGGTCAGAGAAAGGAAGCCACAGGGGCTGGGTCTCCGGGTCCTACCCCAGGGCCTGTTGTCGTGCAGGTGGCGACAGAGGCCAGGAGCAGAACCAGGGGCCGCGACCCACAGCTCATCGTTCTTCCTGCTGTCACGTGTGGCTTTGCAATTCCTTCCACTCTGTTTTATTTGGGTTTATTTTATTCTATCTAGTGCATTTTTCATTTCATTTCCATTTGTGTTTTGCTTTCGCCTGTGTCCCAAAACACCACCACAGTAAATCATTGCAAGGTGGACAATATTTTCTCATGGGAACAATGATAAAATCGAGGGCCGTGTTTCTAATCAGGAATGTAACGTCGAGCAGATGGCATACACGAGAGACAGCTTTAATAAGGCAAAGATTAAACAACCACAACCTTTAAAACAATTTTCATGTCTCCAAGCCTCAATTACCTCATCTGTAAACTAGTTATAATAGTGGGGTCATCTCGTAACACTGGAGGCTTAGTGGAGATCGTGTAAACAAAGAGCTCGACGGCGCCCTTAAAGTCCAGGGTTGCCCTTTGTTCACCGTCAGGTGCCTGCAGGCACTCGGCACGTTCGTTGGCCGTGATCCCCGCAACAGTGTTAGGAGGTGGGCGCCATTGCGAGTCCCCTTTTAAGCCTGAAAAAATAGATGCCCGGAGACACGAAGCAAGTGTCCGAGGCACGAGGCCAGTAAGCACGGGGCCGGGGAGCACGGGGCCAGTAAGCTGGCATTTCAACCCAGATGATGTGACTTCACAGTCTAAAGGCTCTACCCCTGTTCTGCGAGCAGAGCTGACGTGTTAGAAATAATGTTAATATTTTGATTTCATTTAAATACAATAGTTATTATCCATATCATACAGGGCAGCATACGTGTGCTGTGAACATCATTTCACAGAAGGCCTCATCAACTCTCAAGGTAGTGAAACAGCAAAGTAGAAACCTACTGATCATGGCATTGGCCCCAAATTAATAGATAGGGGACACGTGTCCAGTCATGTAGGAGCACTTTTTACGTTATATGAATACATGACCCATATTATCATCAAATATGGTCCAACGAAATATGGGCTCATGTTTCCTTTTTTCTGAATAAATTTCAGACTCGACATAAATCGTCTGAAAGCATTGTGTGGGGCTGGTGTCCCACACCCACTGCTGTTGCTAAGGGCGTCTGAGCTGCTGCTTTCTGTGAAAAGCATGTTTTTTTAATTATGAAAGATGTGATTGTCCTGAAAAGGATAGAGAATGAAGTAACATCTCCTCACACCTCCACCCAGCATCTCAGACCCCAACGTTGGATAAATTTCAACACTGTTTCATTAAAACTCTTAGGAAGATAGGAATCAAGGGGAAACTCTTTAACCTGAAAGCGTAGCCCTAAATATCGCACGATTAGCCACACGCCTCAAGCACTGTTCCCTTTAAAGGTGGACGTGTCGAGACGAGAGTGTCCACTTTGCCTCCTGTGTCCTGCGACGCTCGGACCTGCGGGACCAGCCACGACGGGAAGAGCCAGAAGAAAGCACAGACTGGGCTGTCCCCACGTGGGGGTGGGCGTGGGCTTTGCCGTGGTCAGTTCCTAGTTGGTGGGGTGTTTGCTGGAGAACGTGGCTCGTGTGACAGCAGTTCTGCGCTTTGGTTGCCGTCTGCACTCGGGGCTGCAGCCACGTGGTCAGTGTCAGGCCGTGTCCCATGGGTGTTGGGCCAGAACGGGCTTCTCCAACTCGGGGATGCAGAGTCCCCAGATACAGTGGAGGGGCTGACCCCGCTCAGCGCGTGGGCAGGCCCCATGTGGACACCGTGTCACTGCACACTCTGCCACGACACGTGGGGCCCGCCAGGCCCAAAGTGTCCCTGACTGTCCCTGAGTTGCGTGTGGGGCAACGCCAAGGACTATCCCAACTCGGCTAAGCCGCAGAACCATAGGATTACTGGCACCTTCGGGTGCTTGAATTTCCCGGACAAACTTCCCACTTGCAGCAGGAGCCCTGGGACGGGGTGCTCGGCCTCTGGGGATGGGCCCGCCCAGCAACGGGGCTGTGATCTGCCGGCTCCCACGCACGGGGAGGTGTCTGCAGGGAAGCTAGAGCCCTGACTTCTTTCAGCATCACTTACCAATTCCTTCAACAACGACCAGTCCGGTGCTGCCGTTCGAGCCCCTTGGGGTGAGCCGGGAACTGCTGTGAAGCGCCTGCCCCAGAGCCTGTAACCAGGCGTGGTGCGAGCGGGGGGCTCCCACTTTCTCCTTGGAAGCCCGTCAGCTTCTGCTTTATACACATTACATGACGTTACTGGCCTGATCCCATCTCAGAACTGAGTATTTCCCTGTTACTTAGCGACTTAAAAAAATCTCTGATAGCACTCCTTTACCCGGATGTTTGTCTCTCCTAACGCCTCGATTCCAGCTTCTGTGTCTTTGGAATCTACCTGGGCCTCCTCCCCGGGGTGCGGGGCCCCTTCCGGGAATTCCCAGGGGAGACCCAGGCCCGGGCGCTGCCTCTCTCTACGGGGAGGACAGACTCCTTCATTGCTCCTGTTCTTTGGGGTCCATCCTTCCTGGTCTCACGAAGGTGGTTTGCAGTCAGAGCCCCTTGATTACCCTGGGGCCCCAGGCCCTTGACCGGGATCCCGGTGCCCCTGCCAGTCCCCGACCCAGCCCCCTCTGATCCCTGGAAGCACCCCAGCCTTTCTCACAAGCTCAGCTCCACGTGTAAGAGAACGTTTGCTAATACGTTCTTAGCACTTCAAGATAGTCGCAGCTGGACAGATTTCAGATTACTTATCCACCACATTTCTGGAACCAGAGAGCTTTCCTGAGACTCGTGCTCGAAAGCCAGGAATGACTCAGCTCTCCTCACCTTCGGCCGCTCTTCTCTCTAAAATGTATCCAAGGACTGACTCAACCCCCCTCCAAAACGCGCAGCCATCTGAGCGCTTCCCGCGCGGTGGGCAAGTTGTGGAAACGGGGAGGAGCCCGCGGTCCCTGCACAGCTGCTGACGGGGCAGCAGCTTCCCAACAGGAAGACGCAGAAGATGCAGGTGTCTTGCGGGGTCACCTCTGCCCCACAGCGCCCCGGGTCTCACAGGAAGAGGCAGAGCATAAATCCATACAGTGATTAAATCCCAGGCCGCACTAGTTCCACAGCCTGAAGATTTATGGCCCTTTTAGACCAGAACCAACCCCAGTGCCTCCTGTCAGGCCTTCTCTTCTCTCTTCTTCCAAAAGTAAATATTTTGGCGTTACAACAAGTGATTTTACGGACAGTTTCTCCCCAGATCCCAGAGCAGGCTGAAGGCAGGACCAGCTTTTCACACGTCTTTCAACAAAGCCCTTCGTCAATGGTCCCACCCTTGCTTCTCTCCCCACGCGTGTGCGGTGTGAGCACGGACACGCAAGTGTAACACACGCACACACCAGACACACAAATACACACCCGCTGCACACACGTGCACACACGTGGACATGCACGTGTGCCTGACCCCGTGACCCAGGACCTCTTGCACCTGCTACTTTCTCTGCTGTTGTGTCTTCCCTCGTGAAGTCATTATAAACGTATCTACCGAGGGCCCCTGTTCCGGCGCATCCGGGGATGGGAACGTGAGTGAAGTCAGCTGTCGAGCGCCTGCCGTGTGCTAGGCTGTGTCCTGGCTGCCCCTCCCCCCCGGGAGGCGGATCATGATCCCATTTGACAGGCAAAGGACTTGAGTCTCGCAGAGAACAGTGAACCTGTGAGCGGCTCACAGCCCCTGACACGAGGTCTGCTCTTTCCGTGCCAGGGGCAAATCCTCCACACGAGCCAGATGGAGAGCTGGCTTACCTGCGGAGCCGTCACTGACCCTCCGCCCCGAGCCCATGGCTCGGTTCCGGATGGCTCAGGCTCCTGAGACGGGCACCTGCCGACACGCCTCTGCATCCAGGTATGGACCACATCCCGTTCATCGCGGCGTGGTCGGTGCTCCGCACAGCTCCAGATGCCTCTGGCCATGCTGGGTCCTCAAGCCTTTCACCGAAGCCGCGTGTTCCGGGCAGGGCTGATGTCTCAGGATCGTATAAACAGAGGCTGGAGCGTCTCCCTCTGAGCTGTTCTCCTCTCACCTTCGCGCCTCACAGGAAGCACCTAACACGCTGTGCCACGCCTTGGGCAGGGACATCCCAGCCACGGCCTCATCAGGGAGGTTGTCCTCCTTATCTAAGGCACAGCCGTTGTACCTGGAATGCAACAGTTATCCATATACTTCCTCTGTAAAGTCACAGCTAAAATTTAGTTCTCAAAATCAAGATGAATTCTGCTCAATAAAATCCATTTCTAAAACCTTTTCAAAACCTAATAACCGGTGTTCTAAACCCTAATCTTCTTAGAATGCACGTTTCCTTCAAACCACTGCCCTCTCGCAGTGAACCACTGGGTAAGAGACAATCACGGCAAACGCATACTACATGCTGCGCGTGCCGGACACCCGCACCAGTGCTCTCCAAGCACTTTCTGCTTTTCATCGTAACCTATGGATTAGGTGCTACTATCTTCATCCCCATTTTACACGTGAGGAAATGCATCACAGGAAGCCTACGTTGCCAAGGCCACACGTCTGCTAACTCTGGAGCTCATGCTTTATTTCTTTAATTTCTCATTTACGTAGGTAAGATATTCACCCGGCTCGAAAATCAAAACCATCTAAAAAGACCAAGGCTACCCCCAGCCCCAGCCTCCTGCTTTGTCTCTGACCACCTGGACCCCAAGTCCCACCTGCAGGCGCAACTTCCACTAGTTTCTGCAGCGTCCTTTCTGAGCTGTAGAAGTCAATGCAAGAGGTGCGAATACGTTCCTAGGTTCCTCCCCTTGTTACACAAACCGCAGGTGCTGCGCTCGCCTGTGTCCCCGGTTAGCGATCTCCCTGCCGGACCTTCTTCCTCGGTTCATAAATGTCTCTCGTCTTTTACGCGTGCGCATGCGCCCGCTGGACCTGCCCCAGCCCAGGTAACCAGTCCCTCCACGGAACCTCGGTTGTTGCAGTTTTTGCTACATGCACAACGTTGCCGAGAATAAGCCTGATGCCCATCTTTTCCCATCAAAAGATAAGCATTTTTATGATGTTCTTAGTATTGATGAATCCCCTCTATATTAACTGACCAATTTGCACACTTTCCTGCAATTTGAGTAAATGCAGGAAAATAAGTAATTTTCTTACAGCCTCACCAACAGAACGTATTGTTAAGTGTTCTTGAATCTTTGCCCATTTTGCAGGTGAGTCTGTGTTCCTTGTGTTACCATGAGGATGAGTGGTTTCTCATGATTTCTTCCCATGAGCCATAATATTCACATCGCCTGCCCATTTTTCAGTTGGTTTGTTGGTCTTTTTCTTGATGAAATCCGGGATTTCTTTAACCATTTTGTTATAGCAACTCCCAGGAAAAATGGAGACAATATTAATGAAGGGAATTACCACAAATATGACATTTTATCGTAACTGTTTTAGATAAAAGTTAAAAAAATCTCCCTGATTACTTTTAACATTAAACTCTATTCATCAAATAAAGTAATTCATATTAAATGCTCTACAAATTCCAGCCCATTGGTTATTCATTAATATAATAGGAAAAAAAACATTTAGAGAAGATAACGTAAAAATGTAAATAATGAGATTAAGATTCAGACCCTGAGAATTTCACAAACAACAGGTGATTAATTTGTTCCAAGAAGCTTTCATCTGTACTCAGCTCATCCATGACCTTTTCAATAATGAGGAAATAAAGGAAAGTTAAAAGCTTTTTCCTCTGTCACCTTTCTGAAGCACAGTGCCAATTATATTTAGTGTCTGAATTTCTCGGGGTTTCTAAAATACTGTGTAGTTTTTTATTTTTGAAGCATTCGCAAACTCGTCATCCATTGCAGACCATCTCCTTAGAGACGTGACTGAGGGGTTGCCCGTAGCAACCGTCCTAACCCTCCGGACTGTTTATATCTGCAGCCCTCAGATCTCAGGCAACGGGTTGTCTTGGACTGTAGGTGCACAGAGCTGTAGGAAACACGTTTGAGTTCCTACCCCGTGGAGTACTGTGAATGCCGGAGCTAACTTACAGCGCCTCTGCTTTCCCTGGCCTGGGAAGGAGGGGCGGAGGGCAGGGTCTGGGGCACTGGCCTGGAGGCAGAGCAATGCCAACGGCCCTGAACCTCACAGACCGACGTGCCAGCTCAGGCCCTCGACCAGGCCAGTGTGTGCGAGCCTCTGGGATCACTTGGTCATAAAAAGCTGGCAGAGCCAGGACACTGCTCCGAAAAGGATACACTCGCAGTGACGTGTGTCGCCAGGCAGGACGTACTGAGTGCTTAGAGCGCATGGGCTTTGGGGAGAAATTCTGGAGCCCGCAGGGGCCACTGTGGAACAAAACCCCACGCCACCAGGTGATCGGGGCCCTGGTCAACCCAGTCCCAGCAGGACTCAGCGGCCGCTTCCCTGCTGGAGGATTTGCAAGTGTGGGTCAGGCGACACTTCCTTGTCTGCAGCTGAGTTTACTGACCAATGTGGCTCAGCCATAGGGCCTCAGAAAGAAGGCCAGTTTGCGCTCCTGTGATTCTGCTGTATCAAAGCAGATCCCCATAACTCCTCTCTGTTGGGAGCTGAGTCGTCTGCACACGCTCTGAAATCCCCGACGGGCCCCATCTCCGCACAGGGGTCCAGGACCGGGTCATCTGTCCTGTAGCCACAAACACACTCCTGCGTGGGTCAATACGAACTCGTAGTCGGGATGGTTCTGGTTCCGGTTCAGACGGGAATCGGTCTGTAACGAGTGGAGGGTGACGGGGACCCTGCCCCCTCGGAACTGAGCAGAAGTGCTGGGCCTTTACAAAAGCACGGGTAGCACACGGCGGCGAACTACAAACACTCGCTCCTCTTCACACTTTGCTTTCATGGCTAATGCGTCCCTTTAAACCCGAAATGCAAAGCTAGCCCTTCAGGAAGACTGCCCTGTGCTCGCTGTGAGGGGCCTGGAAGGCCAGGCGAGGACAGGGGTTCCCGGGCATCCGGACGGCCATCCTGGTGTGTCCCTCGAGGACACTCATCCCCGAGGCCCAGGGACAGAGGCACACCTTCTGGAGGAAAGCTTTTATCTCAGCTCGGAGGGAACAAGGCCCGACCTTCCAGACTCCCCTGTGCAGCCCAGCCTCCCTTCCAGGCCCTTCTGCCAGCTCTGTCCTCACCTTGGCAGCCGTCGAGGCTACTTCGTTCTCAGGGTCCCCGGCCCCGACTCGGGGCTGCGGGGCCCGGGGTCCCCCTCCTTCCCACAGCCTCTGCTCCGCTGCGACACCCCAGATGCCAGGTCACTTTCTCTGAAACTCCCCCGTCCACCCCAGATTTCTCCTGGTGGCACGTGGGGTCTGAGCTCCCTGCTGGGACATGGGCTCTGTGGGCGCAGAGACTGATGGCCCCTGATCCCGTGCTGTCCCCGTCCTGTCCCCGTGGGCGCGGACAAGGGGACTGAGCCACCTGTGCTGCGTGGAGACCCTGAACAAATCGCTGGGCGAACGGGTGAGTGAACCCGGGACTGTCCACACGCACACAACTTAGCATCAGATCAGTGACCATCAGCATCGACTACACTGCTCCTTACTGCCTGTTACCTTTGGGGTGTTTTCCTCCCACCCAGGTTCTTGGAAATTCTATTGTGGAGGCAGTGGTCCTGAAAATTCCTCTTGTCCCCGGACCAGGGCCTTTGCGGGGTGACTCATACCCCCAGGATCAGAGGCGCGTCTCACGCGGTCCGCCTTCTGACCCAGTTCTGAACATCTGTGTTGATTTTCCTTTCTTTCTTTTCTAAAACTCTGTTTGGCCCACGGCGTAGTGAAATGAGAGGCTTTGCATCGCGTCCCGAGGCTGAAGGACTCGCTGTACCCACTGCAGCTGCAAAGGGCCCTGGCGCCGTGGCTGCGCCTAAGAAAACGTGCTTCGTCCTGTGGCCCGAGGACCATAGGAAGCAGGGAGCGAACCCCAGTGTCAGCACAGTGTAAGGGGGGAGCACCTCACACCCTCCCAGAAACAGGCCTACACCCCACAAGCACACACACCTGACAGCGGTGTACGTCCCACACGCGCACACACCCCTGATGGGGACCTGAGTCTCCCTGACCCTGAGCAACGGTCTCCTGGAGGCCCCTCTCCTCCTTTCCTTCCCCCTCCATCCCCCCATTCGCCCCCATCATTCGACACTGTCTCCCCTCTGACACCCAGGCTCTCCGTCACTGAAAATTCTTCAGTCAGAATTTTCTGGGTTCCAGACACGGGGCTGGGGGCCACGACGTGTCTGCCACCCACCTCGCACTGAGAGCCCGGGGACCGGGACCCCCAGAAGCGGCTCTGAACTGCCGCTGGTCCTGGAACTTGTGTCCCCCTGGCTTCCGACAGCTGTCCTGATGATTTCAGTGTCTTATCACCCAGGGCCGTCAGGGACCCATTCTGTAACCAGCCCTCAGCCACTCTCAGCCCTGGGTGACAGGGAACAGTCCCTCCGAGTTCCAGTAGGTGAAGGCTCTCTGGGGTCTCCTGCAGAACGGAGCTGGTCGGGGCCTTTTCCAGCCTTACCTGTGAAGACCCAATTCCGTGGTTTCTCAGACCCTGTCTGTGCTACCCGCCATGCTGGTCTGGCCCCTCTACTGGACCTTAATGATCGGCCTGGTCCCCAGGAAGTGTGGTGTCCCAAGGGCGATAAAGGGTGTCTTGTAAGCAACGGGCCTGGGGACTGTCTTCAAGCAAATGAGAGGGTGCTGGCCACCCACAGGGAAATCAGGTCCGCCCTGCAGACCCAGCAGGTCAGGGAGTCCGGGGGCGTCCACCCAGAGGCCTCCGGTCCACGTCGGGGCCGCGCCTTCTTCCTGAGTACCCGGCACGATTTCCTGTTCCTTTGTATGCCTTGCCACTTCTTGTGGCCTCTCGGACATTTTACGTAACCTGGTGGAGGAATTCGGGGTTGTGACTTTTCCCTCGGGAACTGTTGTTGTTATTGTTCCGTGTTTATTTGTTTAGTCACTCTCATTGTGTGGCACTGACGTCTCTGCTGAGGTTTTTTCCTTTCTTTTGACTTTTTTGAAGCCCAGCTGCCTAGGAGCTGAGTGATCAGAGGAGGACTGGCCAGCACAGGTGATGACTCGCCTCACACCGGCACTCCCAGTGCTAATGCCTGGGGCGGGGGCCGGGGGCACCTTCACCATCTGGGCGGCTTCACGGCTGCCCAGCGGCTGCCTCTGCGGGCCTCCCCTTTCTCCCGTGTCCCCCGCTCCGTCGACCAGGCGTGCGTGGTGGCTCAAGGCCCCTCTGGTCTCCACACGTGCGCATGGCCTCTGGGCGACAGGAGTTGTGGGGTCTTATTAAGCCCCCGTGGCTGGTCCACCTCCTGGAGTCCCTGGTAAACACCAGCTAGTGCCCCGCCCACTGCCCGCCCTGCCTCCCTGGAGGCCGCTGCCTGGGGGAACAGTGCTCCGGGCCCAGCCAGCCCTCCAGCGCCCGCTCCCAGCTTGAAGCCCCTCGGGCAGAGCTCAGTTTTTGGAGCGCTCAGATGACCAGGACAGTTGGTCCAGCATAATCGTTGCTTTGGGGGAAGAGGATTTGTCACCCTCCCATGCTGGAAGTGACTCTTGCCAAGTGTTTTAATCATCCTCTCACGGTGACGCCCACTCCGAGTAGAACAGACAAGCAGAGACCAATTCTGGCTCCTCCACTGCACGGTTCGCAGCTCCCCGACCCCCAAACACACTCGGCAGCGGAGGCAAAGGCCTGTCGCATTTGGTGGTTTGAAGGTCATCGGGGTCTCCGCTCCACGTCGGTACCTGGCCTGGTGGCTGCTTCCCCTGCGGGTAGATGTGGCTGATGGCAGGGGCCCGACGGGGGCTCTGGGCTCAGCTGGGACCTTTCCTTCTTTCCTGAAGCCACACTGGCAAGGAGGACTGTCCCCGGCCTTGCTCTGGGGGGCGGACAGCACCCAGCCTCTTTTCCATACAAAGATTTTCAAATAGAGACTGAGGGTTACCTTTTTAATCCCAAACCCCAAAGTAAGCTAATCATAACTAAAAATCTTTTAACTTTTATAGACACAGAGAATATATTGGTAGCTCTCAATGCAGTTCAGTTCATTAAAGGCCTCCTGATATTTTATGTTCAAAAATATTTATTAATTTACATTATCCCTTACTATCTTATTTAAAACGTCTTTAAAATCGCTCAATAGTTTTACACTTTTACCCAGCAGAACTCTGCAGCTTATAATTGTCCGCCAATTCTTTTTTGTTAGAACTGTCAAACAGATACCAGGGAGGGTCATAAAGCAAACATCGCTCTAGATGTTTATTTAAAGTTATCTTTTGTTTATTAACGATACCTGTGAAGTTCCCAATTAATACAAACAGGCTCAAACTAACAAAGGATCAAGAGTTTAACTATTATACTAGGCGCTTTTTCACCGTGTAAAAATAGCACTTTATCATTTAAATGGAACAATTAACACAATTTCCTTTTGATGTTGATTGCGATTGTCAAGAATTCTAATTTACTAATGTAATCCATTTAAATAGATTTGATGTACCTCTTTTCAAACACTACACTCTATGCAGCAGTGCACAGGGCACGTACCTCTCCTGCGAGCCCAGCTGTTCCCCTCGGGCCCCTAAGCTCCTCAGTTGTCCCTGGCCTGTGAGCAGAGACTCAGGGCAAGGCCCTGACTGGGTCAGGGGACGGGGCGGGGCATGAGCTGCTGGGAGACCATGTGCGGTGGGTGTAGGGGCTGCCCAATCCGCTAGATCCAGACGCAGTGCCCGAAGATCTGCTTAAACCCCAGTTTCAAGTCTGCTTTCCACACGGCAAATCCCATGTCTCTCAAGCTAAAGGATCATAATACACTTGTGCTGGGGGCAAGTTTAGAAATCGTTCAGTAAGTGCTATTCTTTTCGCAGATGAGGAAACTGAAGGCCCAGAGAGGTGGCCGCGCTGGCCTGAAGACACACAGTGTCGGTGGCAGAATTAGACTTTTTCCCAGGGCTGCTCGTGTCTAACCAGAACCCCTTTCCACTCCGCCAAGGCCTCCGAGTCAGGCCCTCTGCTCTCTGCACCTCTGATTTTCTGGAAAACTCACAGCTGGAAGGTGATTGCCTGGTGCGGTATCCCCAGCTCCCTGGACAGAGCAGGGCCCCTGCCTTTCAGCCACAGACCGGAGAGGCAGCTGGAATGAAGGACGCATTTCACAGCCCCCAGCTGCCCCGGGAGCCAGAAGGAGGAAGCAGGGCAGGAGACCCTATGTGAGTAGGTGGGGAACACGTTCCAAAGGCGGAAAGCTCTGCAGGGAGTCGCTGGTCCCCTCCGCTCACCTGCTTGACAAACACGGAAGGTTTATACAGAGAAGCCGCGAACAGCTGGTGCGGTGGTGACCCCTCACAGCCCTCACACACGCTCTGGAAATGCACGGAGGTCTCGAGAGGTTGCGCACAAACGGGCAGCTGGCGGAAGGGAGTCTGGGTCTCAGACATTCCACGGAATTGCACAGACACCTGAAGTCACGGCCACGCGAGGCCAAGAGCAACCTGGGGTCCCTGCTCCCTGCGCAGGAAGACCTGGCCGAGAAGGGTCCCCATGAAGAGGGGCCGGCGCCTCGGGCCCTGGTAGGTCCACACGGCTGGCTCCTTCGGGGTGACTCCAGCAGGTCCGGTCTCTACTGCTGGTTCCTGGAACCCAAAGAGGTGCTTCCCCGGGGCCACGTGCTCATCCAGCTGCTTGTAGACTGAGCGTCAGCTCTGTGTTACGGGATCAACAAACACAGAGATTTGCAGATATTCCTGCCTGATGACACCCCCGACTCAAAGAGGGCCTGACAACCGCCCCCTGGGGTCAAAGCCCCTGGTTGATTGTTTCTTCCCCAGTGGACCTATTGGAAGATAAATTACAGGCGACAAAACAAGACCTGGTCCTAAGCGGGTGGTTCTTTGCTGAAGGACCCCATGTCTTTCAACACCCCTGTCAGGACACGGCTTTCTGCCCGGGGCCCCTCCTGCTGTCCCAAGGCAGCTCCACACCTTGGAAAGCAAAGCCCACGTTATCACAGGCCCAGAAGTGTTATTTTCTTTTAGCCAATAGTACACGCTCGGGCTTACGCCGACTCTATACTAGAGTCACACGGGTCATGACGGCAGGAAGCTCAGGACCACGGACTGTGGACCAGGATGCCGGCCCCCTCGCCAACCTGGTTCTTTGACAAAGGAGGGCCCTGGCCCAGCGAGGTTAGGGGTCACTGCAAGACGTCCTGGCCGGGTGAAGGCCGAGGAAGCCTTTGAAGCTACGTCTTCTAAGCCCCAGCCTTCCAGTCTGTGGCCTTGATGTCACATGACGTCGAGGCCAGAAGTAGGGACTTACGAACAGACGTAGAAGGAGGAAAGAAAGCACAATACTGCCCTCTGACAAATGCTCACGTTTTCTTTGGGCCAATCTTCTTTGCAATTATCCTTAAGTAAATATCCAGAAATAAATTTTAAATACAGCCCCGTGGTTCTTCCAAGGAACTGATTAAAGGAATATTCTGTAAGCGAGGAGGAACATCTTATTGAACATTTCTTGGAAAACACAAATATGATATGAAACCGTAAAACTGCACTTCATCGTGTATCTTTCCTGCTTGAAAAACCTTAGTGACGGAAAAAAGGGGCCTCTTGAGGGATGAGGGCAGAAACCCATCTCATCTTCGGGGAGCAGCTGCCGTCGGTGGCGGGGGAGACGTGAGCTGCAGATCAAAGAGAAAGGCGCGGGGCTGGAGCCGAAGCGGGGCGTCTCTTCCCTGGGGGGTTGCCCCCGACCCCACTGGGGCATCACCTCTCGTGTGGCTGTTCAGGGCTCGCCTGGGAGGCCTGGACAAAAAGGGGAATTTAAATGTGGTCGTTTGGGGGCCAAGATGCATGACAATGCGGTCGGTTCCCGAGCTCAGCCTGGTGTTTGGGGGGCTATGTGGGGCTCCGGTGAGGCCTGTTTCCTGCGAAGTGACACAGGGACCACCGGCAGACGGTGTTTATAAATCCAGCGGCGGGGCCGACTGATCTCACAATGGGCCGGGTCACACAAACAGTTCATTATTCTACAAACAGACACGCACAGGCGTCCTCCGCCAACAGGCTGGGCGGTGACCGTGGGAAACGCCCCGCCGGGGGGGGGGGGGGGGGGGGGGCGGGGATGGAGCCCGCCCTGCAAGCGGCTCGAGTGTGGCTCTAGCCACAGAAACACGGCATTTAACTCGAGGCTGGTTTGTGACTGCTCCAGATAGCCGAGATAAAATTAGGGCTGAACGCAGAGCTCTGAAATTTTCTAATTTGGGGGTTAATCTATTTCAACAGGCTCTTGGCACGCATGTGAACATGTGTGTCCCTGAGTGTGTGTGTGCACCCTTTTGAGGTTTACTTACTTGGTAGCATTAATTCTAAAAGGACACGCCCAGGGGGATGTTATGAGGTAACATGTTAGAATGTCGACATTATAAACGGAATTTCTGTTTTCCCAGTAATTGCAAGCAGGTGAAATTAACTATGAGGAAAGAGAGAGAGAGAGAGAGAGAGAGAGGAACAGAAATAAGGAAAACCAGCTCTGGTCATCCGAGATGAGCACCAATAAATACCATTGTTTCACATCCCTGGCAGGGTTTTTGGGGGCAGAGGGGTCAGTAGCTTTCAACCCAGTACAATCCGTTCAGCACTCATTTGGCACAGATGCAGTTTGGAAACAGTGACGACTTCGAAGCTAAGTAGACGTAAGGAAATGAGTTTTAGATCAGTTGAGAGCTGAGTGACTTCTCGAGGGGGCAGCTGGCAAGCCCTTCGCTTGTGTCCAGACACCTTGTGGGGAGGCGGCATGAGCAGTGCAGAGGGGGTGGGTCCAGGGCGTCGGAATCGCCCCGTGTTTGGGGTAAACCAAGTGCACAGGGAACAGACTCTATGAGGCCACGCTCGGGTGACAGAAGCACAGCCCTGCTGAGGCCATAACAACGCTTCAGGTGACAGCACAGCTGCACACCGGAAGGCAAACGGCTCACAGGACCTCACGTCTGGCAGCATGGAAGCCCCCAGAGGGGCGCTCAGAGCAGGGGCCGGGGTGGGTACGCTGGGGGCTGGCTCCCCGCAAAAAGAAAATCAGTTTAGGAGGAGAGAGGGAGCTCTTACTTGGCCCCAAAGTATAGATTTTGGAGCCAATTGCAGTCTGAGATCAGATTTTTCAAAATGCATTTGGTTTTAAGAAGGCGGGTGACTTACAGAACGTGTCTTGGGGACTCGGAGGCCTGGACCCGGCGGCCGCGTGGGGAGAGCTGGGCCCAGCAGGCCTTGTGCGTCGCCCAGGCCCAGCGTGCCCAGCACCACGTTGATGCCTGTGGGAGCGGAGCAGGGAGAACGGGGGACCCTCAGGAGATGCGGACAAAGCCCGGCGAGAGCCCGTGGCCTTGACATCCTGCACTGGCCTCCCTGAGACCCAGGCTCATCCCAGGATCACTGCGCAGAGGGAAGGGGGGCTGCGAGGGAGGGATGTGGCCCTTCTCTCTGGCCCCAGGGCCTGCATGAGGACCGATGTGTACAGAGAGTCACTGAGTATCTGTCGCACCAATGATCGAACGTCCGAACAAGGGGACCCGGGATCCCAGGGCCGGTGCCCTCGGGGAGCAGGCACAGGGCAGAGTCTGCTGCCCCCTGCCCCTGAGGTCTCCTCGCCCAGCCCCCTGCTGCAGGCTCCCCCGTGGGTTTGGGCAACGGGAGGCCTTGGTGGGTCTGGAAGCAGGAGGAAGGGAAAAGCTAGGGTGTTTCTTCCTCTGTCTCTGCTATAATTCTTCAGAAAGCAGGCGGTTGGAATCAAAGCTTGTTAAACACCCCGAGCTGGTGAGAGTGTGGGACAGGCCCTCACGCCTGCTCTGGCGCGGATGCAGGTGGCACCAGCGTTTTGAGGGGCAGGAAGTGGCACCCATCACTGTTTAGGAGATGCAGACCTTTGACCCCAGCAATTAGAAATCTGGAGGTTGAGAGTCTAGGAACCTAAGAATCTGTGAATTTATCTAGAGTCTAAGCATCTATCTCACCAGTAGCTGTTTTATACCCACAGGCATTCAGGGCTGTCAGAGTGAGATTAGAAACAATCCAGCTGTCCATCAGTAGGGGCAATCTGAAATGAGCTACAGTCTGTCCAGACTGCGTTACATTTGAATCCCCCCGAAAGCACGAAGTAGATCACCTGTACTGACCCGGCAGGGAGCCGCCGGCCTGAGAAGGCGATGCTCCCGGGGGAGTGAGTACAGCCCCCCGCCCCGTCCACTCAGGAGGCCTGAGAAGGTGATGCCCCCGGGGGAGTGAGTACAGCCCCCCGCCCCGTCCACTCAGGAGGCCTGAGAAGGTGATGCCCCCGGGGGAGTGAGTACAGGCCCCCCGCCCCGTCCACTCAGGAGGCGATGCTTGTCAGCTCACCTCTGTCTCGGCAGCAGTGGGTTTTCCGCTTTGAAAATCATCTAGGATGTGAAGCAGGGGCGTCCTTCCACCTACATCTTAGTCGTGGAAACTCCAGTTTCAGTCAATGCTCTTAGGTAGAGGAAGAGGAGAGCCCTCAGTCTTTGTGCATCTTCTTAGTCAGAGTTTAAACAGCTGCTGACTCTCACCAAGGATCTTACCTGAAGGAAAAAGTCATCCTTTCAAAAAGCAAAGCTCAGATCTACATTCAGTTGCTACAAAATGGAATGAAATAAACCAGCTGGATTCAAACAACGGTTCCTGAGCTGCTGCCTCCGACGGGTGGTTCGCACAACACAGAGATGGGCAGGGCCAGACCCTGGATTGGGGTCTCTGTAAAACTCAAGGTCTTAGTTTGTGTAAAGGCATAAACTCATAGAGATGACAGATATTCTAAGATTTTTTTCAGCAGTTTGTTTGTGGATTTCTTTTACGGCCGTCTTGTATTGGTGGGCCTCCGTGATGGGGTTGAAGAAAACTTACACTTTTCCCAGGAACCTGTTTCACTTCCAAAAGCACCTGGAACAGGGAATTCTCCCGAGCTGCCCCAGCTTCTCATCTCAGACCTAAAAGCACGTTTAAAGCTCGCCATTCGTACAGTTAGACGTTAACTGAGCAACGACTCACCAAATCTCTTCACTCGTCAATTTATCATTAGAGTTGATGGGATTGCTCGTCTGCACCAGGGACTGTGCCCAGGTGAGAAGGAAGCCCCCGAGGGGCGCTGGGAGCGGGCGCGAGTGGAGAGTGGAGGAGAGGGGGAACCCCCTCAGCCCCGGGGGCGGGGGCTTTGGCTGCAGTCTGGCTGGGAAGTCTTCTGTCTTGACTGAGCCATGAAGAATATCTACCTCACTGGGCCGTCATCCAGCGCCCTTTTCCAGGCAGGCCTGTTTGCCACCTCTGACCAGAGCTGTTCTCCAGGGCGGCTAAGCCTCCCTGAGCTTTTGTTACTGATCTGTGGGCACGAGCGTTGCTCCCCAATAGGTTGTCAGCGTCCCAAGGGCGGGAACGTGTGGCATCCGCTGTTTTGCAATCTTCACGGCTCTCGGCTGAGTGTAAAGCCCACGGCCGGTGCCGGGGAGGTGCTGACTGGGGTGAGATGGTCCTCACGGGCCACCCCCAGCTCCCCCTGCCCCGGTGCATCTGTGCAACCCTGTATCACACATCACGGCTGCTGTTAAATGTACCCGCCGAGCGCAGCTCAAACACATCCACCAGGGCAGGGGTTTCAGACTTGCTTTACCGCACCCCACGGTGGGAAAGATGTTTCCAGCAGCCGTCACGCATGCATGGAAGGGAAACTCCCTCTGTGTGATGCGTACGTCCTCGCTTAATCTGTCTTTCTGTTCTGATCTATAACTCCTATTCTGTCCTATTTCATTTTCAAAATGCCAGAAGTCGGTCCACCGAAAGGATGTCACAACCCACTAGTGATTTCAAAACCCTGCTCTCAGGGCCCCTGACGTCTTGGAGCCCCGTGAGAACCTTGGGTTGCAAACCTGAGCAGGACACAGACCCATCAGCCCCCAGGAAGCCGCCTTTCCAGGGGGTGAGGCAACACATTAAAGGTAACTCACATACATTCCCATTAGCGTTTCCAGAATTAGCATGTTTATGCAATTGATGTTTCTTTTTTTCCAGAAAGCTATTATTAAATGAGCGGTGCACATCACACCGTGCTTTGGGGATGATACTGTCCCATAACTGCTGTGCAGCACGTCCGAGACTCTGAATACGCCACGTGGCACCTCGGCTAATTGCAGAAGCAGCTTGTTACGCTCTGCCGGCAGCTGCAGTGACCCCCCCCCCCCGCCCGAGTGGCCCATTCACTGGAATCTGAAAGGAGAACTTCAACCCCAAGCCTCCTGTGCTGTTACTACCAAAGACTGGAGCCGGGGTCAGCCGCTAAGCTAGGGGTCGCCAAGAGTTTTCGGGAAAGAGCCAGAGAGTAAATCCTTAGGCGTTGAGGGTCCTGCGTCTCTATCACGACTACTGAGTTCTGCTCCTGTGGCCACATACGCAAAGGAGGGGGTGATTTTTTTCCCACGAAGCTGTATGTACGGACACGGAAGCTTGAATTTCATATCATTTTCACATGTCATGAAACCTTCTTTTGACTTTTCTTCAGCATTTGAAAATATGGGAACCATCCTTAGCTTGAGGGCTGTAACCAACCAGGCTGGAAGCTGGATGTGTCTCCAGGGCCCGTGGTCTCCAGCCTCTGACGATGGAAAATATTCCATCTCCACTGTGAGCCTCTCCACCTTAGGCCCCCGGGAACCCTGGGTCAGAGGCACCAGGCAATTTCCTCTCGATGTCTGTGCCCAGGACGGTCACATGGAGAGACTAAAGAATTGTTTATAGAGGCGGTCGCTGGGGGCAAGAAGCCTTAAGACAACTATACTGTTCACAGAGGAGGGGAGGTTATAAACGGAAGGCTGGCAGGGGTGTTCCCCCACGGGTGCTGTGGGCGCAGCTCCTTTCAGGATGAAAGGCTAAACCCACCTTTGAAAACAACCAGGCTCGGCCCATCGTGTGGTTTACCAGTGCCAACTTCCCGGGACAGACCGTCCCCTGCTTTCACAGGGCTGATCCCGTCTTCGTGCGGATGGGAAGCTCAGGACCCAACAGGCGGTGAGCGGGATGAAGGCTTCCGTCACCAGATTGCTCTGATCAGTGCTGCCGGGTGGTCAGGGCCCACGGGACGCAGCTGGGCCTTCTCCCAGGCAGGTGCCGATGACTCAGCCACACACACTCCCACTTGCTTCATCTTTGCTCTTTAATTTACCAAATTAATACATGCAGACTTTAGAAACAAATCCAGCCAGTTCCGAGCTAAGTGGACAGAAGACCAGCCACGTCCCCTCCTCAGCCATTCCCCTCGCGGCCCAAAACCCGCTGCGGCCGCGAGCAGCGTCCTATGTAACCCAGAGCCCATGTACGTACGTTGTGTCCGTGTTTGTGCCATTTTTGATGTGCTCTGTCCGTTTTTCATTCTTTGTTCTTTCGCCTTCACGGGGTTCCGAGGCCAAGCACCCGTGCGTGTATATTCACCTGTGTCGTCTGCAGGGCGCGTTGTCCTGACCTGCCGCCAGGTGAGCCTGGAGTTTGTACCTTGGAAAATCCCCAGCTCTTCTCTCCAGAAGCAGCCAACAGGGTAGCTGACCTTAACTGCGTGTTTGGTTGTGGTCCACGCGCTCTGAGTCAGCCACACCTTCAGACCAGAGGGAGTGTCACCCAAAGGCAAATTCCCACCGGCTGGCAGAGAGGGCCTTCCTCCCGGGGTCCTCCCACGGGGCACTTTTGGTTTTAATGCTTCTGAGATGTGTGTTAACGTAAGCCCCCTGGTCCTGTGATATCTGTGGTATTTGGGGCAAATTTGAGTTGAGGGGATTCCTTCAGAGTCAAAAACCTTTGACCGTGTCTGCAGAGACAGCCGCAGAGATGCTTTCAAAAAGCTTTACTGCGGTATAACGTGTGCGCCTGTATACAGAGTTAACTCTCGAGTACCTTGCGGTATAACGTGTGCGCCTGTATACAGAGTTAACTCTCGAGTACCTTGCGGTATAACGTGTGCGCCTGTATACAGTTAACTCTCGAGTACACATGGAATGGGTCCAGTAAGTTTATAGAGTTGTGCAGCCTTCACTCCAACCTCATTCTGGAACGTTCCCATCCCCCAGAGAGGAGCCTTGCACCCACTTGCGACCACTCCCCTTCCCAGCCAGGCGGGAACCACCGATCTGCTTCTGTGTCTGCAGATTTGCCTCTTCTGGAAATTTCACAGAGTGGCACCGCACACCACATGGTCTTTAGGGAGTGGCTTCTCCCACTTAGCATAATACGTTCGCGGTTCATCCAGCCTGTAGCAGGCGTCAGTGCTTCATTCCTTTTTATGGCTGAATGATATCCACGGAGCGGTATGGAGCAGTGTGTATCAGTTCACCAGTGATGCACGTTTTGATCGTCTCCACTTTTCTGGCCATTGTGCATAAGTCTACTGTGCACATGTACATACAAGTCTGTGCGGAGAGGTGATCTGGGCGTTTCCATTTATCTTGGGTAGATACCTAACGGTGGAATTGCTGGGTCATATAGCGCGTCTGTCTATAGTACATCTAACATTTTGGGCAACTGACTGCAGCAAATGTCAAGTCTGAATCTTTGCTACTTGCTTTTAAGAAAGACCTTGGGTCACGGGACCTAACGGGAAAGGAGTCGGTCAAGCCCACAGCAGGCCAGCTGGGGACAAAGTCCTGATACCTTCCGTCCTTTCTGTCCCCCTGTCGCCCCTCATTCCTGTCCCTGGGGCTTCTCCTGGACTGAGTCAGAAGAGCAGCGTTCCTGCTGGCCAGGCCTCTGTGCACCATCTCGACCCCGGCCAACATAAGGCGTTTCTAAGGGTAAAGGGATCTACAGACGCACACCGGGGCCCCCCCCTTCTCCCCAGGAGCAGTGACCACCACTGGGAGATCAGAGGATGGAGTATTCAATGCACCTGCGTCTGTCTCCCTGGGGAGACCCCAGCAGCGTCACTTACCTGCTGCCCCTTCACTATGATGACTCCAGTGCCCCCCATCATGGCTTAGATCTTGGGGTGCAGCCCTCCAAAGAGTAGGTGCCCCTTCTCTGGGGAGGGGATGAGTCAGGACGAACCCTCCTTGAGGGTCTCCCCAGACTGGCACGGCGAGTGCGAATTTCTCTACCCTGAGAATCAGACAAGGTCAAGAGAGAATTTGACTGTAGGCGGGAAAGTTCCCATTTGTGGTGAACATGGGCTTACAGCAAGGAGTCCTCTGCCGCTTCCCTGGACTCCTAACCCAGGGCTCCTACTGTCCCGTGAGCCCGTCTCCCCAGGAAAGCCCTTCACACCCCGTCTGAAACATCACCCCTGCGCCCAGGCACAGGTGGCTGCCTCCCCGGACCCCTGCAAGGCCCCGGCGTGTGGGCTCCACGGGTTCCCGGCTTCAGCCGGGCAGGAAGTCGAGTCCAGGCTGAACCCCTCACACAGCGGGGAGCGGGGGGTCTCCAGTTCAAGGCACTTTCCCACAGCGCGACTGTGTGTTTTGGCTCTGCTGAAACTCTCAATTGAGTTCACACTGAAACACTAACATTAAAAGATGCTATGTGCAGCCATGTAGGAAGTTCAACTTTAAAAATAAGCTTGTCTTTCAAGTCCAAACATAATGTTTTGGGGTCATTGTGGTTCAAACCCGTGAGAAAGGAGTCCCTCTGTGTAGAGGCAGCTCTGCCTGGGTGGGAGGGGGGCCTCGGGGTCCCCGCGATGGCTCAGAAGCCCGGGAGATCCGCTCCCGCCTGGATCCCTCTCGGGGACCCCTCAGGATGCCGGTCCAGGGGCCAGGCTTCCGTGCGGCGTCTGTAGCAACAGAAGGAGGGAGGAGAAGCCAGGGCAGCCCCAGGACGGGGCAGTGTGTGGAGAGGGGCTTCCCGCAAGCAGAAGGGACGTCTGGAGGTCACAGGCTCATCACACTTGATAAAAGAGGCTGTGACGACTCGGGCTCCTTTTCCGCACGGTTCTCACCCAGGGCAAGGGAGCAGCTGGCGGCTCAGACATGTCCACACAGCAGCTGCGGAGCCGGATCCCTGCTAGACGGTTCCGCTGGAACTTGAATGGGCGACGCGTGACCTTCCGAAGGTCGGAAACCCTCTGAGAATCTCAGGCTGGGAACGCTCTCTCCAGAAAAATCTACACCAGCTCCACATTTTCACAAGCAAGTCTGGGGGCTTCACACATGCCGAAGCCACGCGAGAGCTCTTTCTCAGAGTCGTGTTTTACACTCTTTTTACAATAGAGTCCACTTTCGGGAAATGAAAACTCTCCTCCACTCCTTTTAATGTTGATTGCAAAGCAGTCCACATAGTGTAGCTAGAAGAAGAGCAGAGCAGGGAGACGAAGCCCTTCCGGATCACGGGAGCCCCACCCCACTCTCCGCAAGCCGCTGCCCTGCAGGAGCGCAGAGACCGCGCCCGAGGCAGCAGGAGTGGCTCAGGTCACAGGGCGACTGGGTTTCATCCTCGGTATGTGATCGGGGCTGACCTCCGACAACCTGTAAGGAAGGAACTGCACGCGTGCATTTTGTATTTGAACTTGCCGTGGTCACACTTAGAAGGACCTGACCTGTCTTCTGACCTCTTTTTTCCTCCTGGTTTCCCTGATCTTGCTGTAATTTACAGAGTCTGCAATACACACAAAGTAAAGAATTCACATGTAGCAGTAGTTCATTCCACCTCTGGAAAGAGACGGGCAGGATGAGGAAGTTAATGGGTCAACTGTCAGTAAAACTTTTTCCAAAAAAGACCTTTACATAATTTTACCATTTTCTCAAGCAAAATAAACCTTTCCCTTTTCCTAAGAAATACTGATTGCGGAGAACTGTAGCAGTTCATTTGATGAGTATGGTTATCAGTTATTAGGTAATCACTAGTCAGAGAACTATAAACAAGAGAAGGACACGATCATCCTCTCCCACCTTGGAACTGGGGGCATCCCTGCTGGTAGCGGTGGTCCATGGTGCACGCAGAACGGGAGGGAGGGAAGGCAGAGGGGACAGGAGTGGACTCCGGGCAGGTGCGCTCAGGTATACCTGCCAGAACTGCCGTCACACACACAGCTGAGGAGGGACTCGGAGATCCAAGATCTTGGGGCTTATGTTCAATTGACCTGCATTACTTTATCGATCCTATGAATTAAGAATTTAATTTTTCTATCTTTCACTGATAAAAGCACTAGGAAATCAAGAGGCAAAATTATTTTTCTAGGATTTCACTGTTGTTGGAGCCTGAACCAGGGTTACTATTCATAATATTGGCTCTTAACCTTAGAATCCTCCTCCCAGGAATCCATCCTAGAGAAATAATCACACACACAAGGAGCCAAGTCAGAGCTGTTCATGCAGCAAAACACTGGAAACTGTTGACTGTCCAGCAGGAGCCTCACGTCCCAGACTTCAGACCCTCAGTTTCCTACACCATCATCAACTACCTGTATTTTTACTCACTTTAACACTTTTCTTTATGTCTACTTTAAACCAACTACCCTTCTTTTTACTTAGCTTCATTCTAAGTAATAATATCCAAGACATAATAGGAATATGCAGTATTCCTACATATTTTTCTCTGATATACATTAACATTTAAAATTTTTTCCTGTAGAATTCATTGCAGTTACCATGTTGTGATAACAAAAGCAGGTCATTCTTAATGTGTCAAATTCATTTATTAATTTGAATAAAAACATATGATCCCCATCAAACAAACAGAAATTCTAAATCTACTTTGAAGTTGAATTGGTCAAGAAGTATCTATTTGGAAACTATGTACCTACTATCATATTGTACCAAAGATAAGGCTGCTGTCTTCCCAGAATAGTCAGATCACTGGTAATCAATCGTTAACCTAGTGAATGTTCCAATATTTGGGGACATACTGGAAAACTAACAAATTTCTCTGGATGTGGTTTATCTTATAGATCTAGATGAGATTAGTTTGGAAAAGGGGCCTCATTTAGTTCAGAAAATCTTCAGAGTCCAGTGTAGTTCTGGGCTAATCAGAGACTAAAGGAAGGTTTTTTTTTTGTTTTTTTTTTTTGCGGTACACGGGTCTCTCACTATTGTGGCCTCTCCCTTTGCAGGACACAGGCTCCGGACGCGCAGGCTCAGCGGCCATGGCTCACGGGCCCAGCCGCTCCGCAGCATGTGGGATCTTCCCGGACCGGGGCACGAACCCGTGTCCCCTGCATCGGCAGGCGGACTCTCAACCACTGTACCACCAGGGAAGCCCCTAAAGGAAGTTTTTAAGGAGGAGTAAGCTTGGAAGTCAAGCAGTCTTATTTTGAATTAGCATATTTAAAAAAAAAGACATGGAATTAATGATCAGGTATCAGTTCGGAATTTCTGGACTTCACTCCAAGCCCAAGTGACCACTGACATTTTATCTCCTACCGTGATGACCCCTTGATGAGAGGCGAAAGGCATGAGGAACACTGCCAGCTATAAAATAAATTGTACTTCAATGTCTATGCTCTCTAAAGATAAATCTTTTCTTAATATAAGAAACTCACTGAAACAAATGAACGCTAATTAACATTGCTATTAGAATAAAAATATTTATCTTATGCTAGCTGAAATGATCTCATATACCACTAATGATACATGTACCCTAGGTTTGATAGCTTAAGGAAACAACCACATAGCCAAATATTATTCAGCCATTAAGATTAGCTTTTTTGGTACGGGAAAATGTTTGTTATGATGTTAAATGGGGTTCAAAATACAGCATAAACTAAATTGTATAAAAATACATATATGAAAAATTGAATGTAAATACACACAAATGATACGGTTGATAATCTCTAGGTGGTGAGATTAATTACTTTCTTTTTTTTTTAATTTTACAACAGTGAGTCTGCATTACTTTTCAGTGGGGGTTTATTTTCAAGCCTTTTATGAAGCGTCCATTTGATGAGTCTGTGAGCTGGACGTTGCCCAGGGCCCCTGTGATACAGAGAAATGGACCAGGAGTGAGCAAAGTGCGGACACTCCCCAAACGCTGTATCTTCCCCTCGGTTTAGAGCACTTCCTGTCCCCCATTAGGGTCCTCTGATTTCCCAGTGACTGAAGCTGGTAGAAACAGAATAAGCCCTCCTGAGGACTAACAGATGTCCAGTGAGACTGCATGATTTGATTGGATCGTCAATAGCTGAGCCGCCTTGAAAGCGAGCCCCGGGGCGTTTCACAGGGTTCTCCACTTTTACAGATGGGCCCCGCCTGGCCTCCTAAGACCCACGAGAATCAGAAACAGATGAGGAGTCAGGCCTGTCCTCACACATGAGAACCGCGGACTCACCAAAATCTCACAGTTCTCGCTGGGAAAAAGGCCGTCAACCTGTGCTCATAACAATCACCTCGATGGTGACGCGGGTGACGATGGATATGACGGCCCAGGAAAATATGGTCACGTTCGTGAACTGGCAGTCTGCTGACAAAGAGGACAGGAATCTACCTCTGGGGAGCCAGAGTCTGTGCTGGACGTAAACGCTGGCCACCAGGGCTGCAGCAGCCTGGCCCAGCCCCGGGGATGAAGGATAAAGGACAGAGAGTCCCGGCCTCGGGGGCTCTGGCGGAAGCTGGCGGCCCTCAGATCCAAGCACTGGGGCTAAAAAGGGCAACTGTTTTTTCATAATCACATTTTTCCACGTAACAGATTCTTCTCATTCTTCTGTGGGTTTAGCTCTTCCTTTTCCCAAAGTCGTAATTACCAGTTTCACATCCTAACACTGAATAGCTGGAAAGCCCAGTCTGAGTAAACCATCTCTACACGGGAAAACGCAAGACGCTAATAAGGGATGATTTTGATTTAATTCACTGTTTCGCGTCAGTAACAATCACAGAGACCAATCATCTTTCCTGAGGTTTTAATGGGAAACAATGGTATTTTAAAATTTCAGTTATTATTTTAGAACCAGACTCAGAAAGTTGAAATGTCCAAAGAAACCATCTAGATCTAAGCCAGAGTCTCTGTCGAAAGCTCACTTTGACTGAGGAAGGTGCAGGATCCCTGAGGAGGACTCTAAGGAAAGGTAAAGGGAGGTGCCCGGGCTCACGTCCCCGCCTCCTGAGATACAGACACAGACACCCGCGAGCACGCATGCACACACAACACACCCCTGCACACACGAAAACGCACCACCCCCAGGTCGTGTGAATCAGCGCCAACACGACTGCAAAGGCCCCGAGGTGCCGAGAGCTCCGAGGGCCCAAGGGGGTGGCCCAGGCCTGGCCTCTAGGCCAAGGGGTGTCAGCTCGCAGAAGGTAAGAAGCGGGTACTTTCTCGGCATGAAGGGTGCCTGGGAGGAGGTGAAGATGCTGTCCTGTTCTTGGACTCGCCCGAACACTGGCCTCCGGCTTAACCAGCCTCAACACCTACAGCTCGACTTACCCCTGTTGCTGCCCGTGGGGCCTCCGGCTGGTCAAGGGGGCACCAGTCTCTTCCAGGCGACAGCACGAGCAGGGCAGGGAGGGGAGACCCCAACCCGGGTCGCTGAGGGCCCTCCACTCAAGCTTAGCTCAGGGTGCCGCATCTAGCTCCCCGTGGCCTAGCAATGTGGATTCCCCGTGTCCCACAGATGACGGCCCCCGCGTGCTAAGTGTTGGGCACACGGCGACCACAAGACTTTTTTGTTTTCTGAGGGTGTGAAACGCGTCTCAGTCACTGTTACAACCTAGAAGTCCTTTCTGTACAGAATATCTGAAGCCTGTACCACAAACCTGGAGAACTGTGGCCGGAGTGGGAGAAAGGTCTTCGCAGCGAGGCTGGGCCTGGCTCCCCGGGGTGTGGTCGGCCCAATTGCCTCATCAAAGCCGACGGCCCCCCGCGTCCAGAAGGCCCTCCGGGCTGTGCAGGTTGTGTTGGGAACTTCGCCTCCCGGCAGTGGGCTGGGTTCCCAGCAGAGAAGGGAGGCCCTGCTGACTCAGGGACCCTCCGCCATCATCTCCAACACAGACAGCCCCCGGCAGGAGCCCCTGGGCAGGGCGGGGGCTGCGCCTCCTTCAGCCTGGGTTTCCCTTTTAGCCACTTGCATAAAGAAAGGCCTGGGAACTCTTTGCTAAAAGAGCAAATCAGAGGACAAGTTTTATAGGAAGCTGGTGACACAAAGGTTCTAAAAAGCATGTCAGACACTGTGGCAGGTGAGGAGGGCCCACGGCCTCTGGCCCAGGGAGCGGGCCCCCCTGCACCTGCGATGTCCCCGAGGTGGGCTCACTAAGGCCGGGGGAGGCACCGACCCGGGGGGCCTGCAGCTCCTGGCTGTCATCCTGGGAGCAGTCCTTGTGGAACAGAGAGACTCTGAAGGGACCTGGATGTGGATATCTGGGGACAGACAGGTGCACCCAGATCTAGACGTGAGCCCTCCCGGCGGGACGGCCTCCAGAAAGCAGGCTCAAGTTCTGGGGACCTGCTCACGCAGTGTCTCTAAGGCACCTCCCAGACCCGTTCAGCGAGGCTGCCACCTGCCTGCGGGTCAGCCCCGTCTGCTCCCTCCTCGTTCTGGTCGCTTCCCCAGTGTTCCAGGTCAGCTGGGAGGCTGGTATCAGATGGACATGATTCAACAACTTTCCCTGGCTCACTGACGGGTCCTGGCACCAGGGATGCCCCAGAGGAGCACAGACCACGAGTGGGGCGTTCCCAGCTCTGACACGGAAGGCATAGCACCCAGCAGCCTGCAAGGCTGGGAGGGCTCACGGAGCAGCCCTACGTGTAGGACGCTGCAGCCTCTGGGCCAGGATAATCGCAGGCCAAATTTTTAGTGCAGTTTACATTTAGAATTTAGAGGGGCCTTAATGCTCCACCTAAGAATGTCTGTGTTCAGCGTGGACCTTGGGCTTAGACTCAGGGATGTGTGTGTGTGTGTCTGCATCTGTGTGCACCCCACACCCTAGGGGCCTACGAGACCTGCCTGGCCTCTAAAATAGTCTCACCTGAACCCCAAATAAATATATATCTGCTTTTGCAATGAGAGATTCATCCCTTGGGCTTAAACATTAAAGATGGGGTTTAGGGTGAGGAGAAGAAGAGCTGACTCCTGTCAAATGTAAACAGCCCTGTCTGCTTAATCAGTTTCTTTCTTTCTCAGGATACAAGCGCCCTGTTGGTCTTTCATGGAGAAATAGCGACCGTCCGGCTGGCACACTTTGTGGGAGAGAAAACTGATCCCTAAAGGGAGTGAGCATCTACGATCGGCAGGTCTGGGAGGAAAACCAGCCCTCCTGGCACACAGGGGGGCCTTTGTCATCCCACCCGTAGCATCTGCCCTTTAGCTCAAAATACAGGGTCAAATCAAGTCAGTTCTCTCCTGATTCCCCAGTCCTGGGAAGCCTCTTCCTTAACTCGGAGTCAGGAAATTGACGCTGCCCTGGGCAGCCACCACATTCAAGGGGCAGGAAAGGAAGCGTCCTGCACGGGTGGGTGTGGGAGCCTGAGGCACAGACCTCACAGATGACCTCAGGTCTTGAAGGCGGCGAAGTCCAGGTCTGTGCTGAGTAAAACCACTCAGCACCCGGAGCTTGGCATCTCCACGCTGGTTTCCAAACAAGGTTCATCCCCACTTCTACTTCCCGTGTTTATCTTCTCAGAGTACCAACTTTCAGTTTCATTGATCTCTGCTATTGTTTTCTTCATTTCTATTTCATTTTTTTCTGCTCTCATCTTTATGATTTCTTTCCTTGTACTGACTGAGTTTCCTTTGTTCTTCTTTCTCTAGTTGCTTTAGCTGTAAGGTTAGATTGTTTATTTGAGATTTTTCTTGTTTCCTGAGGTGAGATTCAATTGCTATAAACTTCCCTCTTAGAACTGCTTTTTCTGCATCCCATAGGTTTTGGGTCGTCGTGTTTTCATTGTCATGTGTTTCTATGTACTTTGTAATTTCTTCTTTGAGTTCTTCAGTGATCTCTCGGTTATTTAGTAGCACACTGTTTAGCCTCCATGTATTTGTGTTTTTTACAGTTTTTTTCCTGTGATTGATTTCCAACCTCATAGCGTTACAGTCAGAAAAGATGCTGGATATGATTTCAATTTTCTTAAATTTACTGAGGCTTGATTTGTGACACAAGATGTGATCTATCCTGAAGAATGTTCCATGTGCACTTGAGAAGAAAGTATATTCGGCCACTTTCGGATGGAATGTCTTATAAATATCAATTAAATCTCTCTGGTCTATTGTGTCACTTAAAGCTTGTGTTTCCTTATTTATTTTCTGTTTCGATGATGTGTCCACTGGTGTAAGTGGAGTGTTACAGTCCCCTTCTATTATTGTGTTACTGTCAATTTCCCCTTTCATGATTGTTAGCATTTGCCTTATGTATTGAGGTGCTCCTATGTTGAGTGCATAAACATTTATAATTGCTGTATCTTCTTGGATTGATCCCTTGATCATTATGTAGTGCCCTTCTTTATCTCTTGTAACAGTCTTTATTTTAAAGTCTATTTTATCTGATACGAGTATTGTTACTCCAGCTTTCTTTTGATTTCCATTTGCATGGAATATCTTTTTCCATCCTTTCACTTTCAGTGTGTATGTGTCCCTAGGTCTGAAGTGGGTCTTTTGTAGACAGCATATATATGGGTCTTGTGTTTTGTTTTGTTTTTTAACATCTTTATTGGAGTATAATTGCTTTACAATGGTGTGTTAGTTTTTGCTTTATAACAAAGTGAATCAGTTATACATATACATATGTTCCCATATCTCTTCCCTCTTGCGTCTCCCTCCCTCCCACCCTCCCTATCCCACCCCTCAAGGTGGTCACAAACCACCGATCTGATCTCCCTGTGCTATGCGGCTGCTTCCCACTAGCTATCTATTTTACGTTTGGTAGTGTATATATGTCCATGCCTCTCTCTCACTTTGTCACAGCTTACCCTTCCCGCTCCCCATATCCACAAGTCCATTCTCTAGTAGGTCTGTGTCTTTATTCCCATCTTACCCCTAGGTTCTTCATGACCTTTTTTCTTAGATTCCATATATATGTGTTAGCATACGGTATTTGTTTTTCTCTTTCTGACTTACTTCACTCTGTATGACAGACTCTAGGTCCATCCACCTCACTACAAATAACTCAATTTCATTTCCTTTTATGGCTGAGTAATATTCCATTGTATATATGTGCCACATCTTCTTTAACCATTCATCCGATGATGGACACTTAGGCTGCTTCCATGTCTGGCTATTGTAAATAGAGCTGCAATGAACATTTTGGTACATGACTCTTTTTGAATTATGGTTTTCTCAGGGTATATGTCCACAGGTGGGATTGCTGGGTCGTATGGTAGTTCTATTTGTAGTATTTTAAGGAACCTCCATACTGTTCTCCATAGTGGCTGTATCAATTTACATTCCCACCAGCAGTGCAAGAGTGTTCCCTTTTCTCCACACCCTCTCCAGCATTTATTGTTTCTAGATTTTTTGTTGATGGCCGTTCTGACTGGTGTGAGATGATATCTCATTGTAGTTTTGATTTGCATTTCTCTAATGATTAATGATGATGAGCATTCTTTCATGTGTTTGTTGGCACTCTGTGTATCTTCTTTGGAGAAATGTCTATTTAGGTCTTCTGCCCATTTTTGGATTGGGTTATTTGTTTTTTTGTTATTGAGCTGCATGAGCTTCTTGTAAATTTTGGAGATTAATCCTTTGTCAGTTGCTTCACTTGCAAATATTTTCTCCCATTCTGAGGGTTGTCTTTTGGTCTTGTTTATGGTTTCCTTTGTTGTGCAAAAGCTTTGAAGTTTCATTAGGTCCCATTTGTTTATTTTTGTTTTTATTTCCATTTTTCTAGGAGGTGGGTCAAAAAGGATCTTGCTGTGATTTATGTCATAGAGTGTTCTGCCTATGTTTTCCTCTAAGAGTTTGATAGTGTCTGGCCTTACATTTAGGTCTTTAATCCATTTTGAGTTTATTTTTGTGTATGGTGTTAGGGAGTGTTCTAATCTCATACTTTTACAAGTACCTGTCCAGTTTTCCCAGCACCAGTTATTGAAGAGGCTGTCTTTTCTCCATTGTATATTCTTGTCTCCTTTGTCATAAATTAGGTGACCATATGTGTGTGGGTTTATCTCTGGGCTTCCTATCCTTTTCCATTTATCTATATTTCTGTTTTTGTACCAGTACCATATTGTCTTGATTATTGTAGCTTTGTAGTATAGTCTGAAGTCAGGGAGCCTGATTCTTCCAGCTCCATTTTTCGTTCTCAAGATTGCTTTGGCTATTCAGGGTCTTTTGTTTTTCCATACAAATTGTGAACGTTTTTGTTCTAGTTCTGTGAAAAATGCCAGTGGTAGTTTGATAGGGATTGCATTGAATCTGTAGATTGCTTTGGGTAGTAGAGTCATTTTCACAATGTTGATTCTTCCAATCCAAGAACATGGTATATCTCTCCATCTAGTTGTATCATCTTTAATTTCTTTCATCAGTGTCTTATAATTTTCTGCATACATGTCTTTTGTCTCCTTAGGTAGGTTTATTCCTAGATATTTTATTCTTTTTGGTACAATGGTAAGTGGGAGTGTTTTCTTAATTTCACTTTCAGATTTTTCATCATTAGTGTATAGGAATGCCAGAGATTTCTGTTCATTAATATTGTATCCTGCTACTTTACCAAATTCATTGATTAGCTCTAGTAGTTTTCTGGTAGCATCTTTAGGATTCTCTATGTATAGTATCATCTCATCTGCAAACAGTGACAGCTTTACTTCTTCTTTTCTGATTTGTATTCCTTTTATTTCCTTTTCTTCTCTGAATGCTGTGGCTAAAACTTCCAAAACTATGTTGAATAATAGTGGTGAGAGTGGGCAACCTTGTCTTGTTCCTGATCTTAGTGGAAATGCTTTCAGTTTTTCACCATTGAGGACGATGTTGGCTGTGGGTTTGTCATATATGGCCTTTATTATGTTGAGGAAAGTTCCCTCTATGCCTACTTTCTGCAGGGTTTTTATCATAAATGGGTGTTGAATTTTTTTGAAAGCTTTCTCTGCATCTATTGAGATGATCATATGGTTTTTCTCCTTCAATTTGTTAATATGGTGTATCACGTTGATTGATTTGAGTATATTGAAGAATCCTTGCATTCCTGGGATAAACCCCACTTGATCATGGTGTATGATCCTTTTAATGTGCTGTTGGATTCTGTTTGCTAGTATTTTGTTGAGGATTTTTGCATCTATGTTCACCAGTGATATTGGTCTGTAGTTTTCTTTCTTTGTGACATCCTTGTCTGGTTTTGGTATCAGGGTGATGGTGGCCTCGTAGAATGAGTTGGGGAGTGTTCCTCCCTCTGCTATATTTTGGAAGAGTTTGAGAAGGATAGGTGTCAGCTTTTCTCTAAATGTTTGATAGAATTTGCCTGTGAAGCCATCTGGTCCTGGACTTTTGTCTGTTGGAAGATTTGTAATCACAGTTTCCATTTCAGTGCTTGTGATTGGTCTGTTCATATTTTCTATTTCTTCCTGATTCAGTCTTGGCAGGTTGTGCATTTCTAAGAATTTGTCCATTTCTTCCAGGTTGTCCATTTTATTGGCATAGAGTTGCTTGTAGTAATCTCTCATGATCTTTTGTATTTCTGCAGTGTCAGTTGTTACTTCTCCTTTTTCATTTCTAATTCTATTGATTTGAGTCTTCTCCCTTTTTTTCTTGATGAGTCTGGCTAATGGTTTATCAATTTTGTTTATCTTCTCAAAGAATCAGATTTTAGTTTTATTGATCTTTGCTATCGTTTCCTTCATTTCTTTTTCATTTATTTCTGATCTTATCTTTATGATTTCTTTCCTTCTGCTAACTTTGGGGTTTTTTTGTGATTCTTTCTCTAATTGCTTTAGGTGCAAGGTTAGGTTGTTTATTCGAGATGTTTCCAGTTTCTTAAGGTAGGATTGTATTGCTATAAACTTCCCTTTTAGAACTGATTTTGCTGCATCCCATAGGTTTTGCATCGTCGTGTCTCCATTGTCATTTGTTTCTAGGTATTTTTTGATTTCCCCTTTGATTTCTTCAGTGATCACTTGGTTATTAAGTAGTGTATTGTTTAGCCTCCATGTGTTTGTATTTTTTACAAATCTTTTCCTGTAATTGATATCTAGTCTCATAGTGTTGTGGTCGGAAGAGATACTTGATATGATTTCAATTTTCTTAAATTTACTAAGGCTAGATTTGTGACCCAAGATACGATCTATCCTGGAGAATGTTCCATGAGCACTTGAGAAAAATGTGTATTCTGTTGTTTTGGGGTGGAATGTCCTATAAATATCAATTAAGTCCATCTTGTTTAATGTATCATTTAAAGCTTGTGTTTCCTTATTTACTTTCATTTTGGATGATCTGTCCATTGGTGAAAGTGGGGTGTTAAAGTCCCCTACTATGATTGTGTTACTCCCTCTGCTATATTGTGTCAAGTTCCCCTTTTATAGACAGCCCTCAGAATGGAGAAAATATTTGCAAATGAAGCAACTGACAAAGGACTGATCTCCAAAATTTACAAGAAGCTCACGCAGCTCAATAATAAAAAAACAAACAAACAAATCCAAAGATGGGCAGAAGACCTAAATAGACATTTCTCCAAAGAAGATATACAGACTGCCAACAAACACATGAAAGAATGCTCAACATCATTAATCATTAGAGAAATGCAAATCAAAACTACAATGAGATATCATCTCACACCAGTCAGAATGGCCATCATCAAAAAATCTAGAAACAATAAATGCTGGAGAGGGTGTGGAGAAAAGGGAACACTCTTGCACTGCTGGTGGGAATGTGAATTGATATAGCCACTATGGAGAACAGTACGGAGGTTCCTTAAAAAACTAAAAATAGAACTACCATACGACCCAGCAATCCCACCTGTGGACATATACCCTGAGAAAACCATAATTCAAAAAGAGTCATGTACCAAAATGTTCATTGCAGCTCTATTTACAATAGCCAGACATGGAAGCAGCCTAAGTGTCCATCATCAGATGAATGGTTAAAGAAGATGTGGCACATAAACACAATGGAATATTACTCAGCCATAAAGAGAAATGAAATTGAGTTATTTGTAGTGAGGTGGATGGACCTAGAGTCTGTCATACAGAGTGAAGTAAGTCAGAAAGAGAAAAACAAATACCGTATGCTAACACATATATATGGAATTTAAGGGGAAAAAAAGGTCATGAAGAACCTAAGGGTAAGATGGGATAAAGACACAGACCTACTAGAGAATGGACTTGTGGATATGGGGAGGGGGAAGGGTAAGCTGTGACAAAGTGAGAGAGAGGCATGGACATATATACACTACCAAACGTAAAATAGATAGCTAGTGGGAAGCAGCCGCATAGCACAGGGAGATCAGCTCGGTGCTTTGTGACCACCTAGAGGGGTGGGAAAGGGAGGGTGGGAGGGAGGGAGATGCAAGAGGGAAGAGATATGGGAACATATGTATATGTATAACTGATTCACTTTGTTATAAAGCAAAAACTAACACACCATTGTAAAGCAATTATACTCCAATAAAGATGTAAAAAAAAAAAAGAAAAGCGAAAAAGGATCAGAACAATAACAAAGAGTAAAAAATATAATTAGTCTAGGAAATTAACAGATATGTTAGAAAGAATATAAAAATAAACTTTAGATGAAACAACAGCTAGAAGGTAAAACAGAACAATAGTAAAAAAGAGGAGAAGAAGAAGGAAAAAAAAAAAGGCAGAAAAGACCTTGGCTGTGGGGGAGCCGCGGCTTAAGCAGGGGTGGGGTTTAGGTGGTGGGCAGGGCCTATGCTTGGGATCCACAGGGCTGGAAAAGGGGGGGGTGGGGGGCGGGGTGTGGCTTCGGCTCAACGCAACAGAAGGGGCCCAGGGGTGCCTCTGGTCTCGGAGAGCGGGGGACTCGGCCTGGGAGCCCAGCAGGCTTCCTGGGCTGGAATGGGAGGGGCAAAGGCCCTCAGCTCCTCTCCTGCTCCTCCGGTCTTGGACGGTCCCTCCCGCCTGCTTCTCCTGTTCTCCCCTGACCTCCCTTCTATGCTCCCAGGACCCATGCGGCCCCAGGGGGGTGGGGTTTGGAGGTAAAGGAAGCAGGAATTTTAGATGGTATCTAAGAAAGAGCCTATCTCTTGCTTTCTTAACTTTCAGTTTATCCCACAAGATAATAGAATGAGCCCTGGAACTTCGGTGGCTTCTTCCTTACCAAGGGAGATCGTCATTTTGCACCAGAGATTGTAGAGTTGCACAGTCACATGAGTGCTTCGGACGGTGTTCCTTGGAAAAGGCATGTCTATCTACTAAACAAACAGAAACCAGAACCAGCTCTCCAGACGTTTCTCCAGAACAAAGAGGCTCCATTCTCACTGCTTGATCCTTCCCAACAGACTAGAAGTCAGCCTTTCAACACAGACCAGCAACGCGGAAGGTGGAGTGTGGCCCAGGCTCTTGGGAATCACCTACACTGACGGGCAGCCCTAAGTCATCGCCACCAACGTGGATCCCCCAGAGCTCCGTACTGAGACTATGGACCCCGGTCTCCCCACCTCTCACAAAGTGTCTATTATTATCATCATTATTTGCAGGAATTTGAAAAACGTGCTGTGTTTTGCAGACAGGGGCGACCGCCCAGGCCGTGCATGGCCTGGAGAGCGAGTCAGAGGCTCTACCTTCTCCCCTCCCGGGCTTTGGCAGCAGGTCCCTTTCTGCAGGGAGGGGTCAGCGTGGCGTCGGGGACGTGTGATCTTGCCCAGCGGCACTGCCAGCGCCAACTCATAGTAGGTCAGGCCGCTGACTTATTGATAGTGACGAGTCCATTAGAGCTGGCGGGCGCCAGGATTAACTGCAAGCAGCCTGGGTCCTGTCGGTAAGCAAGCACAAGCCGGGGGGCGACGGGGGTGCCGCCTCTGCCCGGGCTGTCCCGGAAGGGAGCACAGGAACCAGAGAAAACGCGTACAGTGATGCGGGGGGAAGGGTCTGAGCTAAAATTATAAATATTTATGGCTTGGCACAAACCGTAAATTGCTGTAAAGACAGGACATTGACACACACACATGCCTCTCCACGGCATAATTGGACTCTCCCTCCTTGTTTCAAACGCTTTTCCTTAATGGCACGTAGCATTGAACAAGAAATGCCAGAATCCCACCCCTGGGCTCGTCCGCCTGCTGGCAGCGTGCCCACCTGCTTTGAAATCTAGTTTATTGAAATTACCGCACAAATACTTGAAGGATTTTGAAAAGTGATTAATGTGTTTCAACCCACACGCACACACTTAAAGAAAGGCAATGCCTGCCATTTGGACAGGCCCAAATGCGCCTTGAGGTGGGCGTGGGCGGGTCTGTGCAGACACTTACAAGTAGGTATCTGAGCAGAGGCTCCGAGGCACTTCTGCTGGGTAAACACAGCAGCTGGAACCTGGCTGAGCTGGACGCAGGCTCTGTAACGCGATGTGGCATTTGGTGATTATCTTAAATCATATGACTTGCTTTACATACAGTGGATGGAATTTTTTAAAATAGCTACTTCCTTGTAAGATCAAGTGAATTGCAAAAATCCTTCAGAGAGACGTTACCCAGTGCAGCTTCAAGAATTCCAGTGACTCCTGGCGGGTCTATTTTAAATCCTGGTATCACTCACCCTTGGTATCCTCAGATCTGAGATTACAGAATTTGTAACACAGGAGAGTAATTCATTGTAAATGACCCAAAACTGGAAACTTAAGAAGTTGTACGTTGTAGGGCTGTGTGCAAACGTTTAGTTAGCTTTAGTGAGTTAAGCATAGCATTTCAGTCCTGTCCTGTCAAGTGCTGGAAGTACCCAACAGAGGAGGCCGTGTTAGGGAGGAAAGGTGAAGTGATCATGGACTCAATACATTCCCAGACTTGAAAACATTTGTTAGAAAAGGGCTACTTGGAATCAGGAGAGATGTCTTCTGAAGCACCATACAGCTAAGTGGTCATCGCTTTGAACTGTAAAACCCAACACGCTACAATGCCGACCTTGTTACACCAGAGAGAGGGTCATGGCCTGAAAACCAGATTTGATCAGGTCACTTCCACTGCTTGAATACACACCTTACCGTGTCGCTAACCTGTTACTTCTTCTGCCGGGGGTCTCACCAAGCCCTGAGTCCCCCCATCCACTATCAGCACCTTCCATCACTGTGTTCTGGGTGGGGGTCTTCCTTCCCCAGAGGTTCTTGGGGGGGAACCGCATCTGTTCTGTCCACCTGGCATCACACATATTTGTGGGAAGAATAAATGGCATCTCCTAAAGATGGAGGCCCACAGAGTTTTAATAAACACTTTTAGCTGATGCTTCTGTTTGGGCTGGTGAATCCTGAGAATTGTGAGTGGGCCTTATTTCCATTTTCTGAGTTTCTGAGTTTCCTACCCCAGCTCCAGCCTGCTCTAAATTATATGGCTTCTAACAGGAACAAAATCTTCATAGGACTGACAAGGGTCAAGTTGATTTTTGATGTATAAATGCAATCAACCTAGGAACTAAAATTTGAAGGTAAAACAAACTATGTGATGTATGGTTATGACTTGTGCTACCCGTAGAGTTTCTGGTAATTTTAAACCTATTACTTTTCGTACTTGAGAAATTCATTTAACTCTCTGACTATTGACAGATGATACAAATGTGCCTAACACGGCCTCTGCAGGTCAGCTCCTGCCTTATTTCTTCACTGCACAAGACCCATTAGCTCAAGAGCCTGCCGACACCAAACTCAAATTTTTACACATCCAATTATTTTAAAAATAGCCCAAGCAAGCAGTTTTTTGGCCATTTACAGTCTGTTTGCTTTGCAACCCCACAAAGCATCACCTGATAGTTGGTTAGAAGTAAAAGGAAGGAAACAGACGTGCTAACACTAGTCAGAGAAGCTGCGGTGACGACTTTTATGTCAGACAAGAGTAGACTTCAAAGCAAAGGACATCCCCAGAGCAATCAGGTCATTTTGCAGTGACAAAGGGGTCCAGCAATCCTAAAGATGTAGTCCCTTAATAACAGGGCTTCAAATATAGGGAGCGAAAGATGATAGAACTGCAGCGAAAAATAAACGGGTTCACAATTACAACTGGAGATGCCTAAAACTTCTTTTCGAAAATTGGTAAAACAAGTAGACAGGAAATCGGCCAAAATAAATAAGACTTGAGCCCAAAAATATCAACCAAACTGACCTAAGTGACATCGACAGAACCTTCCACCCGGGATAGCAGAATATATGTCCTGTTCAAGCACCCTTTCCAAGATCAGGCATATTCTGGGTCACAAAACAAACCTTAATAAATTTAAAAGCCTTCTGGTTGTACAAATTATGTTCTCTGATCCCGATGGAAGTAAGTTAGGAATCACCAGCAGAAAGATATCTGGAAGATCCTCAAATACTTAGAAACTAAATAACACACTTCTAAGTAATATATGGGCCAAAGAAGAAACGTAAAGGGAAATTGGAAAATATGTTGACCTCCTAACAAGGGAGTTCATTATCCTTTGATGGTGTGAAATGGTGACATTTGCATCTTCAAGTCACTCTGTGTGGGTCACTGGCGTCATCAAGAAGAGCAGTTTGAAGCTTGATGGTAAACGGAAGGCATGCAAGGTCATAGCTGGAGGGGAAGTTGGGGTCCTGAAAAAGGCTTTGTGTATGTGAAAAACATGTATATAAAGTTTGCACCACTTTCATTGAAACTTAGCTCCCATTTCTGAAACTTCAGCCACGCCACACTCTCCCCACCACCGTCTCCTCTTAAACTCACTCGCTCAGGTTTGCCCTTGGTCTTGATTCTTTGTCGGGATCCACACTTCGGTCCAACGATGGTACCCGTTTCCGCTCCATCAGCCCCTCCAGCTGTGCTTCCATCCTGGTCTAACCACATGCACGACCATCGTTGTAACCGACCTCCCGCAAATGCTGCACTGACATCCTTTGTCTCCCTCTCAGAAACCCACCCTATGCCTGACCTGGAGCTGGCACACAGGGGACATCACACAGAGCTGCCTGGCCCACTCCAAATGCCTGACCTGCAACCCCACGGAGCCCCACGGAGCAGCGGTCCCACTGCGTGTCTCAGGAAGGCTCGTCCCCTAACTGTTCTTTCTGCCCCACACCCCCATTCTCCAGCCAAGTGACCTTAAAATGTTGACAGGATCATGTTACCTACTATTAAAACCTGCCCATAGCTTCCAAACACACCTGGGATAAAATCCGTCTTCTTTACTGGGGCCTTGGGGGCCGACCTCTGTGGCCTCAGCCCTCCAGCTCACCCTCTGCCCTCCCTCGCTCCCACGCTCAGGCCACACTTTGGGGGAACCTATGGGGATGTTCACATCTTACCCTTGTTCAGAGTCCGTGGGGTCCCCTTCTTCCGGGAAGTCTTCTCTCTTTAACTGCCCCTGCTTTGTCGCTCTCTGCTTTCCCTAAATTTCCATTCCCTTTAGAGTCTATCCCACATCATTCTGAGCTCTGACTGCTACTCATGTTGCTTTTTTGTTGTTTTTTTTCACACTTGGACTCTAACCTTGTAGGTAAAAGACCTGTGTCTGTTAATTCCCAGCTACAGTTCTGACCACAAAATGGGCCTCAAACACTGAGTTTAGTGACTGCTAGGAAGCAGGTGAGGTGGGAGCCTCTCCTGGGATGGACGTGGGGAGGGGCTATGCCATGGACACACACAGGCTCCGGTTCTCCCCTTTCTGGCTCTGGGACCTACGGCAACTTATGTAACCTGTCGGCATCAGCTTCCTCATCCATAACATGGGAACAATAGTAGTACCTGCCTAATAAAACTGTAGTAAGGATAAGACGAGATAATTTGAAAAGAACGTACCTTAGTACCTAGCATGTGGTAAGTATTCTATAAATGTTATCTGTTATTATATACTCATTTAATGAGGATTTCTTAAGTGTCTACTGGGGAACATTCAAATGATATATGAGATGCAAGGGAATTAACATTTGTTGAGCACAAAACCTGTGTTATAAATTAGGCTGGGCACTTTCCAGATTTAGGTAGGTGAGAAAAAAAGGCTGTTGAATGAAATTAAAATAACAACACAACATATCAGAATTTGTGGAATGCTGCTGTAGCAGAACTTATGGGGAAATTCTAGTATTGAACACCTATATCAGACAAGAAGAAACGCCTCAAATCAGTGACCTCAGTGTTCACCTCAAGAAACTAGAAAATGAAGAACAAATTGAAGACAAATCAAGCAGAAGGAAGGAAATAATAAAGATCAAAGGGAACGTTCAGTGCAGTAAAAACAGAAAACCAAGAGACAAGATCAGTGAAACTAAACTTCTTGTTTGAGAAGATCGACAAAATTGATAAGCTTCTAGCCAGATGAATAAGAAAAAGAAGAAAGAAGAAACAAACACCAGTATCAGGAGTGAAGCTAGTGACATCACAGCAGATTCTACAGATAATAAAAAATTATAGGGGAATATTATGAACACTTTATGCATCTAAAACTGACAACTTGGATGAAGTGGACTAATTCCTTGAAAGAGATAATCCACCTCTCATTTAAGAAGTTCATAACCCGAACAGCTCTATATCTATTAACTAAATTTAATTTGTAGTTAAAAAAAGGAAACTTCAGGCCTAGATGGCTTCAGAGGGGAAGTCTAGCAAACATTTAAGAAAGAAATATTACCAACTCTGTGCAAACTCTTCCAGAAAAATTTAAAAAGACTACATAGTTACTCATCTTTGAGGCTAGTGTTATCCTGATATCAAAACTATGTAAAAACATTACAAGAGGGCTTCCCTGGTGGCGCAGCGGTTGGGAGTCTGCCTGCCGATGCAGGGGACACGGGTTTGTGCCCCGGTCCAGGAAGATCCCACATGCCGGGGAGCGGCTGGGCCCGTGAGCCATGGCCGCTGAGCCTGCACATCCGGAGCCTGTGCTCCACAACGGGAGAGGCCACAACAGTGAGAGGCCCATGTACCTCAAAAAAAAAAAAAGAAAAAGAAATATACCAATATCTCTCATGAATATAGATGTAAATGTTCTAAATAAAATGTGAGCCAATCAAATCCAATATATAATAATATATGTACTCTCCAATATTATGTGTATATTGTATTTGATTGGCTGACATTTTGTCTAGAATATTTACATCTATGTTTATATATATGCATATACATACACATACATTATGACTAAGTGAGGCTTGACCCAGGAATGCAAGGTTGGTTTAATATTCAAAAATCAGTCAATGTATTTTACCATATTACAATAAACTAAAAAGAAAAACCACATGATGATCTCAACGGACACAGAAGTATTTTACAAAATACAGCTTCACAGTAAACTGGGAATAGGAGAGAAATTTCTTCACTCTGATAAAGTGCACATAACGGTGGAATGCTGACAGTTTTATTCCTGAGATCAAGAATAAGACAAGGACATGACTTTCACCACTTGTACTCACTATTGTAACGGGGGGGGGGGGGTCCCAGCAATCCATCAGGGAAAGAAAAAGAAATCAAATGGGCCCAGATGAGAAAGGAAGAACTAAACCTGTCTTACTTGCAGACAACATAATCACCTACGCAGAAAATCTAGTGAACTCTAAGTAAAAAGATTCAAGAATTAACAAGTAAAAGTAGGGGTGCAGGGTACAAGGTCAGTATTAAATATCAAATGCATTTCTATACACAGTCACCCTTTCATAGCTGCATGTCCAGCACCCTCAGATTCAACCAACCACAGACCAAATACATATATTTAATTTCAGAAAGTTCCCAAAAGCAAAACTTGAATTTTCCACATCCTGGGACCTATGTACGTAGCATCGTATTTACAAGTATTTATATAACATTTACATTGTAGCAGCCATTACAAGCAATCTAGAGATGATTTAAAGTCTATGGGAGGGTGTGTGTAGGTTATACGCAAACATTTGATAGAGAAATTTGAGTGTCCTTGGATTTGGGTGCCCTCAGGGGCCCTGGAACGCATCACCCGCGGACACAGGGAGGTGACTGCACTGCAATGAATGAGGAACAGTTGGGGATTTTAACTAGAAACACATCACCATTTGCAATGGCATCAAACTCACAAGTAAGTCTGACACAGGTACGTAAGACCCACACTGCTTTGCTGAGGAAACTCAAGTCCTGTATTAGTGCAGAGACACACCTTGCTCGTGACCTGGAAGACTCAATATTGTCAAGACGTCAGTTCCCCTCAGTTGATCCACATCTGAAGCATCTGGTCAAAACCCCAACAGGTGTCCTGTGGTCCCCCCCTTCCCGTAAGCCTTTCTTCACAAGGGGGTTCCATCCAGCTCTCACCAGCGTCTAAGACGAGGCTCAAACCCCAGACCAGGGAAGCCTGGTCACAGACAGAAGACACACCCAAATTCTACTTTTGGTCATTCTTTCTTCTTCCTTATGTGACGACAAACTAGCTCTTTTTTTTTTTTTTTTGAAGTTAGATCTTGATGGATCTATTTGTAGGGAGAAAATAAGAAAAGACGTTTGTGCAGGTGGTTGATTAACTTCTCTGGAGGAAGAAGCAAAGCCAGATGAGGATGGACTGGGCTGTGAAGCCTCACCCCGGGGGCTTGTACCCAGCGAAGCTCTCCTGAGGGGCCCTGACACTTTAGTCGTCAGCTGTGCAAGCTCGGGGCCTAGAGGCAGCCTGCTGTGATGCGCAGGCCCTGGTGTGCGAGGTGGCATCCTGGGCGCCCACCCGTCTGAACAGCAGCCACCTGTCTGCAAAGCCCCGCATCTCCCGCCTCCTTGGGGCAAAAGCAGGGTGTTAGTGTAGTGGGCCGTGCTGTCCACACGTGGCCACTGACACGGTGGCCTCCAAACTTTTGAACTGTCTGTCCCTCCTCCAGGAGAATCTTTGAATATACCTATACCCTGAAGATGTATATTTACCGATTTATAAGTTACTTATATGCATATATTTGACCATATCAATCTATTACATGAATTGTAAAAAGTTGCAGAAATGACTTCTTTAAACATGAGACGAACCATCGTAAAGCAATTATACTCCAATAAAGATGCTAAAAAACAAATACAAGAGTTTATATAGAATGACTATGACCTTGATAAAACCAAAAATAAATAATTGTGTTTATACCTGCACAAAAAAATAAATAAATAAAAATGAGACGAAATCAAATAGATGTGCTCACTTTGGAGCAGGTTTCAAGGCTGGGCCTCGTCGTCGATCATCATGACCAGAGAGGACAGAGTGACCACGTGAGCAGGGGCTCCCACGGCCTCACCTGCCCCGGGCATCCGCCCTCATGTTGGAGGACCAAGGGCTGCAGGAAAGCTGAAAACCACTCGACTGGACATTCTCTCAGGCTCTTCTTGTAGCTCAAAGAACCTATCTTCCTCCTTACTTTTCCCACCGCATAAAATACGATCACTCTCCCCAACGCGAGAAGCCTGTTTTGTTTTTCCACGTGACCAGCCTCAGCTGTCACACCCTGCAGAGTGGGTAACAGAGAAGCTGGGGCAGAGGACCGTTCCCACAAAAGAGATCAGAGAGAACTCTTTTTAACAGCTAAATATAGCAGACTAAGCTAGGCCCACCGTGTAAGCCGCTCCTTTCCATATCAAAACCGTCCACAGGAAAATACCCAGAGGGGCAGTCACCGCTCAGATTAGACGCCCCTGATGCACATGGCGCCCGGCGGCACATGTTCCTGGGACGCGGTTCATCCTCACCCAGGGCCCTGGAGCTCCTCCCACCAATGCCCTGTTAAACTGCCAAGGTACAAAAGGAAGGAAACACAGCTTGTGTCTCCCGCTTCATGACCGGGTGGCCGTGCGCTGCATTTCTGGCCAGCCCCACCCCCCACCCCCACCGAGAAGGCAGGGGCACCAAGAGCGATTTGGGGGCTTTTGTTCCAAGTTCACAAAGGAGATTCGAGAGGGCACCGAGACAAAACCCCTACTTGCTGCCCCTGCAAGTTAGCCCCGGAAGTGAATTCCCTCTGAGCCAGTTTTCCCTCGAGGGCAACCTGGGAAGAAAAGGAGTGCTTTTCTCCTAAAATCAGGTTGCTGACCTCTTCAGATCTAGCAGCAGTGCTCTCAGGACTCTGCCAGACGTGCGCTTCACCAGGAAGCTGGGGTCTCCAGCCCTGGAGCCATCCTGACACTTCTCCGGCCCCCAAGCGCTGGGAGGGCGGGTGTGAGTGATAACGTGGGGCCGGGGTGCATGAATTCCCCGCGTAATTATCCTCACCTATTGGCTGCGGCCCCAACATGCTCACCCCATCATTAAAGCGCAGTGAAGACGACAGCGCTCCGCGCCCCGCTGCCCCTCGGCCCCGCCCACCAGCATAGCGCGTCCCAGGAGCTGCGGCGCAGACCCGGGCCCTGCCCGCGCTGGAATGCAGCCCCTGACTGCAGATCAGTCCCTGTAAGTCAGCAAACCTGGCCTCCCTGGAGCAGGTGGCCAACTAACGTGAGCAGAAGAGAAAGCCTCATCCTTCCTGCCAAGAACCTTCTGTCCGCAGAGGAGAAGGCTGGGATTCCTGCAGACGTGCACGTGCAGAACAGCCCCCGCCGCTCGCCAGGCCCAGCAGTGAACTCACCGGAACCCTGGGGCTGGCGGCAGTCTCCAAGCGCAGCGGCACTTGCGGACTGAGACGGGCTGACCTTGCCTGCAGGCGGAAGGAGCGGCGTGCGGCTGCAGACACGAGCCCCTCCACTGCCGGCAAACCGGGGCACAGGGCATGTGCGTGGGCTCCTCCTCGAGACGCCCCGGCACGCGTGCACACGGAAACACACACACGCACGCTTGGAACAGAGACAGACACGGGGAGAGCGTGGGCCCCGGCCCTTTTCTCTCCAGAGGGACTCTCGTCTCTCCAGTCCCGCAGGCGGGTCAAGGTCCCCTTTGCTGGTTAACCGGCTTCTCCTGCTGGGTCACCGCCTGCAGGAGCAGCAGGCAGAGGGGGCCCAGGTGGGGCGGGGTCACTGCCCAGGTGGGGCGGGGTCACTGCCCAAGTGGGGACGGGGGTCACTGCCCAGGTGGGGCGGGGTCACTGCCCAAGTGGGGACGGGGGTCACTGCCCAGGTGGGGACGGGGTCACTGCCCAGGTGGGGCGGGGTCACTGCCCAGGCGGGGGACGGGGTCACTGCCCAGGTGGGGACGGGGGTCACTGCCCAGGTGGGGACGGGGTCACTGCCCAGGCGGGGGACGGGGTCACTGCCCAGGTGGGGTGGGATCACTGCCCAGGTGGGGCGGGGTCACTGCCCAGGCGGCCCCGCCGGGGCCGCTGACTTGCCCTGAGAAGGGGCCACCCCAGGCCAGTCCCAGAAGGCCCCCTCCTGCCTGGTCACCTGGGGAGCACGTCTGGCCGGCACGACAGGAGCAGTGTGGTCACAAACGGGCATAAACGGTCACGTTACTATCTCGTCCCTCGTCTAGGGCAGATCGGCCGCGTCTGAGCTCCCACCTCCTGGGCCTCCGACCCGCAGCACGGCCCTGGGGGCTCAGGCCGCGGCAGCCTCGGCGCTGACTCACAGGACAGGCGTGAAGGGGCCTGGGCCACCCCTTTCATGACCCACGCTGTCCTGCAGATGAATAACGGGGGTTGGGAGGGCATGGGGCTGGCAGCAAAGGTCGGTGAGACCCTTGCCTGGAGTCTCTCGTGGAGAAACTCCCCCAAAGGCGCCACAGACGGAGCCCCTGTCGTAAGATGCTGCGGGGCCGGCCCAGGCCCTGCCCATCACACCGACGTCTGGCAACCGAAAGGGTGCTGTGAGTCCTTTCGGAGGCCTGAGCAGGCAGCCTCGACAGGAGGCATGGGCCCAGCCGGGCTTTGGGACAGGGCCCCGCCAAGGTTCTGGGTGCCCGACGGCCTTCCAGGTGACTCCACCCCCTCCGTCTGGGCCCGGGAGCGGCAGATGCATCCTCCTGGGCTCATATGTTGGCACGTTTTATTTAAGAGGGCTCTATTTGGAAGACCACTGATGGCGCAGAAAACGGCCGCAAGGGCAGTGCGCGTGGAAAGTCAGCGCCCAGCCTGTCTCCTCACCTGCGGGACCGGTGACCGAGGCCTCTCTCAGCGTTCCCCCGCGGTGCTGTGTCTCTCAACTCTACAAAGCCCACTTTGGGGGATGTTTGGACAATGAATTAGCATCCAGCAAAGCCTGGAAAACCAGGAGAGAAAATGACAGCGGGTGTAAACCGTGGGTGACCCACCAGGCCCTGGAGGGGGCGCTGACGGGGCTCTGAGCCCTCTCCAAAGCTTCCCTAAGTCTTGCAGGCAGGGAGACAGCCGTCCACGGTGCAAATACCCGCACTTTAAAACTCTGGGTGAAAAGCTCATTTAAGTCCTTATTGTAAGATGTGCGTGTGGAATCTGTCCCCAGGTGGCCTCCTCCGGCCATTCCTCCTGCACCTTCTGGGGCCTTTTGGTTCTGACGACGGGCGGGCTTGACCCCCAGCCGCGCGGCCGCCAGTGGGGAAGCAGGAGCCTCCTGTGGGGATGGTGCGCAGCGAGGCGGCTGCCCAGAATCCAGGCGCGCAACGCGGATCCTCTCTGGTGGCATCATAACCCGTAACCTGTGTTCACACGTTTATCAGGCTTATCTGTGAACAGTCCACTCGTGACACAGGTACTTGTTGCATGTGTGATGATACACAGCTGACCACACACATCGTATTTCCCTTTGAGAGACGACTGCAGTTGCCTGTGTACAGCAGGGTCCCACAGACGCTTCCTGTAAAGGGCCAGAGAGCAAATATGTGGTCTTTGTGCGCCGTCCACCAAGCCACTGCAGCAACTACTGCCCCACCTTTGTAGCCCGAGAGCAGCCATGAAAGTGCAGACAGGAGCCGGCAGGGGCACGGCCTGGCCTGCGGCCGAGGCTACTGACCTGGACCTTTAGAAACGTCCCTCCTTCAGCAACCTTAGCTCTTGAACTAAGAATCGAGGAATAAGAGAAAAGCAAAGGCCTCTAAGCGTCAGAAGGGAACGTCAACAGTTTGTGGCCCAAAGCTCCCGCCTTGTACATCAGGCAGCCGCCCGGTCCGCGGTCCCCACTGGCTGACTTCCATTTGCTCAAATGTTCTTATGATCTCTCGGACAGTTGGCCGGTTTTTGTCACGTTTTATTGGTGCACAGCCCCGCCCCCATCAGGCAGCCTCCGTGACCAGCCTCCCCTGAGCCTGGTTTACAAAGCCCGAAGCAGCTGCTGTTCGGCCTTTTAGAGAAAAGGTGAGCCAAGCCCTGCTCAGCTCATGACTTTAGGACCAGCCTTTGGGGTCCAGGGCCTGGCACCGGGCTGTCGGGTGTACCTCTCCCTCAACATGCTTAATAAGGAGCCCTTGTCTACGTGCTTATAAATACAAAGGCCCAGAAGGGAACGAACATGAGTCTGATAATTAAAGTGGAGTTAATTACAGCAGCTCAAGTAGGTGCCGGCAACAGTAACAGCTTATGCAACAGCTATTCGCCCAGCATGCTGACTCTGAGTCTCCTAAAATGCCGATTCCAGCTTTATCGCTAATTGGGCCAATTACTATATTTGCTTGGGTAGTAGCCGCTCTTCTCCCCAAGTAAATTAAATGCGTGCGCAAATACGTATCGAATGCCAGGATGGTTCTCGTCCTCTGACCTGAAACTCCTCAGAGCCTTCTAAGGGTGGGGTCCTCCGGGAGAGGCAGCAAAGGCCAGGTTAGTGCGACACTAGCCTCCGGCCGCTACTTGAAAGCAGCAGTCGCGCGATGGAATAAACCCCAGCAGATATGCATTGGCCTTCGGAGCAACAATAGAACGTAAGGGCGAAGGGAAACCAAGAAGCAAAGCTACCTGGTTCCGAGGCTGGGACCCAACAGGTGAGTGGCCACAGCAGGTGACACTCAGCCTGCACGGGGGGTGTCTCATGACCGCCATGGACAAGGTAGGAATGGATAATTGCTCCAAGAAGTTCTCAGGAGCCTGAATTCGGAGACCACGCACCAGTGTGGCCCCTTGGCCGGCCCCTGGCCCCTGCCCTCCTCTCCTCTGTCCCCTGCTTCCCCTGCTCTCCTTCGTCTTTTTCTGTCCCCTCTCATACCTGCCGAGCCCCTCCTTGCCTTTGGGTCGGCCCCTCCAGGCATGAAGGGGATGGGTGGGAATCTCCCTTCCCTAAAATCACAGAGAATATGCCACCACGCTCATCGAGCTTCCTCCAGGATCAGATGTGCCCTGGTACCGAAAGTGTGTCATTTTAGGCAACAAAACACGCCCTGCTTCCCATTTAAATGTCGACTGGCCGACGGGTGTTCAACTACATTTACTGTACCTTGTTTAGTCAAAGTGGTTGTCTTGTCATCTAAGTCCTCTGTCCCTTCCTTCAAGGAGCTTACACTCTAATCACGGAGACAAAACTGAGGCAAACATTTTAGAAAACAGTGAGTATTTCGAAAGCCCTACGGGCAAGGCAGCAGGAAGAACACAGCAGCGTCCCGCGTCCCACCAGGCGTGAGCCTCTCCCAAGTGAAAATTCCCGACAGGGGCTGCTGACCTGGGGTCCGTGGACCCTCAACTGGACCAGGAGCCCTCTGGCTGTCCCCACACGTGTGTGTGCGCGGTGACCTCAGAGGAGAGCCCCAGCTTCCCACCAGGTCCCGCAAGGGACACGCCCACCCCACGGACACACACGTGCCCGTGAAGGGTCTGCTCCAGGGTTGTAGCAAGTCAGACGAGAGGGCAGGTTAGAGCGAGGCAGGCAGTGGTCCCTGAGGAGAAGGGAGGTCCCCGCGTGAGAAGCGCTGGGACCGCGGGGGACCGAGGAGAGGAGAGTGGGGGGCTCGGGAGTCAGGACGCACACGGCCTGGGGGGGACCATCCCCAGGCTGCCGAGCTCCCCGCCACCCGAAGATGCTGGAGCAAAGCAGGAGGGCTGAGCCCTACTAAGTGGCAAAGGACACACAGAAAACTAACTTTTAATACAAACACCAAGACCTTTGCTCGATCAACGTGTTCAAAGACAGCTCTGCTTGGGCCACGTCAAAGCTGAAACTGATCATCGTGGTGGGAATGCTTATTCTTAGTAGAACATGACACGATCGTGTGGACCTTCAAGCAAGTTCACCAATAGTGCAAGCCTGTCATGTCTCATTTCCAGGTCCTTTTCTTGAACCTCCTTCAACTACTCGGTTCTGACATCAATGTCCTTAACTGCTGTGAAGGAAAAGCAGTTATACTGGAAAGAGGATGTCAGGGGCTCACCGGGGTCCAAATGTAAGACGTTTAGCACCAAGGAATAATGGTGTCAAATGTAGTTGGGTGTTTGGGTTATTTTAAAAGTCCCCGGTGAGCGACTGCAAGACGATTAAGGTCCTACAGTCACAGCAGCCGCTGAAGTGAGGACGATTTTAACATCAGAAGCTTCTACACCTGTAAAAACATTTTCCTCTCTTGAGTTAACTTAGATAAAATTGAAGAAAATCATTTAATGCTTGGTAAATTAGGTACACGTCTCTCTTTTCTGGTTCAGAGATAAAGACGAGGACGGCGAAGTGGAGTTAACGACAATTCATCACTCTCTGTTTCCACCTTGACTGGGAAGAAAGCCCATTTGAGATTTATTTTAAATGATCCGATGTAACGTTTAGAAACATGAAGCAGATTAAAAATCCATGTGTTGTTTTTACAAAAATAAACATGGGGAAAACATACAGAATATGTAAGCCTGCTACTTTGAGTTGAGCAAAGCAATTGAAGTGTGTATGATTTGACTATGATAGCGCCCATCCTTCTAATAAGCACAGGGCGTGAAAATACCCTCCCCAGTCCATGATTAATATGTTTAGTTAGAGACACTTCACCTTGTAATAACTTGACAAGTATCCACTTCAGTTAGTAACGGTCACACACAAAACAAATCAATATTGTGCTTCCTCACTTAATGGAAAAATTAATCTGAAACACATAATTAAATCAGCACTATTTTAAACTAGACAGCGGGCTACATTCTTCTTTTCCTCTCCCTCCCCCCTCCCTCCCCCACCTCTTTCTCCTTCTTCCTAAATGAAATTGGATTTAACAGAATCAAAGGCTTTAAATCAAATCTGCCTAAGATCACTCATGAGTAAAAGTAAACCAGTGTCTAAACCTTGGCAATAAACGACTTAGAGAAATGTTTGCACTGGTTCCTAGGAAAACCTGATGGATGAGATAGGAGCTTTCGTGCTTGGAGGCAAAGCTCTGACCTAGATAAACCCGGGGTGTCTGGAGCACCGTGCCTCTGGGACTCTATCAGCCAAAAGGACGTCCTCAGACCTTTTGAGCAGCTATGTTGAAGTGTGGACCCCAGAAATGCTCACTTGGCACTGAAAACAAAACGAAGCTCTGTTAATGGTTAGTGTAACACAACATTGTTAATATACACAAAGTTCAGCGACTGAAACATTTTTCTAGAGACCGATTCTTTGATTCAAGAAGCAAAATGGAAAGAAAATACCTGGGTTGATTTCAAGGCAAGCCTTTTAAGGCTGCAGTTCTGAGGGTATTGGAGTTGCCTCCAGAACAGGTAGTGGGAAGGTCCTCTGAGATATTTCTGGATGGAGCCTGGGCGGCCCCTACCTCGTCCTACAGCTGAGATGGACCTGGGGAGGGCTCTGTCCTCTTGGGGTCTCGCATGAGGGTATCAGCAGGGGCAGAGGAGACAAGGCTGGTCCACAGGGGCATCTGTGACCCTTTCCCTTGAGTTCCTCCTCCCTCTACAAGGCCCTCCCCGTATCTGCCACCCACCCACCCATAAGGAAGCCCTTCTTTAGCCAAACCCACCCCTCAGCTGAAAGAAGAAAGGAGGCACTTTTCAGTCTGCACGTCAGGCCGTAAGTCTTTCCCGCGTGGGGCTGGCAACCTCCCACCCCCAAATAAGGAAAGCGAGTAGGGTGCAGATGCCCCAGCACCATCTGCGCATGATTGCCCCAATCCTGCAGGTCCAGGCTGTGAAGGAAGCTGTCCTGTGAAGGACGCCCCAGGCAGGGAGGAATCCTGTGTTTTTTACAAAGACTAACCACCCTTTTCTGCCAAAATGGTGGTTCTCAAACTTTGGTGTGGGTCAGAATCACCTGTGCATCGGAAACACGGTAACAGTGATAGCAGCACCTGGTTTCCACTGGGCGCTTACTGCCAGGCACTGTTAGAATTGCTTTCTTTTGATTTCTCTGCAAGGTGATGAGGAATAAAGCAGAGATGTGCAGCTAAGTATGTGATCACTGGTTCTGTGGAAACCCCAAGCCCTGATTCGTAGCATCTGCCAGTCTCTCTGATGGAAATACTCCAGTTACGGCCAACGTGACATCACCGGACAGCGTGGGGAGGAGCTGGCCGCAGGCTCTCACCCCATCTTACTGTTGGAGAACCAAAGGCACTAAAGGTGCCAGACGTTCCAAACCAGCATCCCCTACCAGTAAAACCTGCGGGCGGGTGTGTGGACTCCACCAGCTCCACTGGTGTGGTGGGTGTGAAGTTCCCCAGGAGAAGTAACTCTGCCCCGGGCCATGCTGGGGTGCGGCCAGCACATCAGCTCAGAGATAGAGGGACCCAGGCCCAGGTGTGTGTGTGTGTGTGTGTGTGTTCTTGGCTAAGCCGGTTTCAGCCGAATGTTATGGAGAGAATTTGGAGGAAACGACAGCTGTAATACTAGGGCCCATAGGAATATCAAACTCCACCCGGATGACAAGGCGGAGATCGTATCTTAGCGTCCAGCCACCCCTCTTCCCAGCCACCAGAGGAAGAAAGAGGGCTAGGAAACCCCCAAGAGTCCTTTACCAGTTCCCTCGACCATCATTCTCAAACTTCTTGGACTCAGGACTCCTTTACATGCTTACAAATTATTAAGGGTCCCCTAAATAGCTTTTATAAATATATCTGTATATAAACATATATGTGTATATACATGTGTCTAGATAGATAGATAAGGTTTTTAAATATTTATTAACTCATTCATTTAAAATAAACTAGTAAATTTATTACATGCTAATGTACATATCCTTATCAGGAAAAACTATGTTTTCCAAAAAAAAAAAAAAATTAAATTCAAAAAAATTTTTTAACAAGAAGATTTTCTCAGAAAAGAAAAGGGGGCCTATTTTCATTGTTGCAAATCTCTTTCACATCCAGCTTAATAGGGAGTTGTTGGACTCATATCAGCTTTGCATTCAACCTTTTGCAATAGTGTGCTTTTTGGTTCGAATTCATATTATCTCTGATCTTATTAGAAAAATCTTGCAGTTTGGGGAAGGTGTAAAAGCTTAGAGTGGTGAATAAAAGTTTCCCAAATTCTAGTTTTCACTTCAAAACTCAAAGTTTATCATTGGCAAATAAATACCTTTAGTTTTCTTCCCTAAAGAAACAGGCTCATTTCCTGCATTTTGGAGAAAGTATCTGTCACCCGGTCAAGTCTAGATAAGCACGATTTTCTGCCCCTCTTTCTGGCAGGCAATGACGCTGTCCCGCAAACCGTGACCAGTCCAGTGGGGCCCCCGCCCAAGTCCTCTCCTGGGGCTGACGGGCAGCCGGGAGAGCCTGGGGGGGCCCCACTCCCTCTCCCAAATGTGCCCAGGACCTGTTCTCCAGGGTCAAGACGAGACACCATCACACTGCTGCTCACTTGCTTTTCACAGGGCGTGTGGAGAAACACGGCCAGAGCCAGCACTTCGCCCACCACTGCTTTGATGCCATCAGAGCAACAGTGAAAGGGGCCCAGCTACCAGGACACCGTGAGAACCACAGCCACCGGGACCAGGAGTGGTGCTGGGGGAAAACAGACACCACAGCAAACAGACACTCAGCCCCTGGTACCACCTGTGCTGACGGGAGCCGGGAGAGCTGGACCACGGTGGCTGCTTACCCTGGCTAGATCACACTCTTCTCTCTCCAGTGGAGAAAACTGGAAAAAGTGAATCCTGAAGGTCATGACCCTTTGCCTCCCAACCACCATGTTGAAAATTCAGTGGTTCCACCATCCTAAAGCCAAGTTCCCTCATCAGTGACCACGTGCTCCTGCCCTGAGCCAGAATCTCTCAAAAACCCGGACGCGTGGGGTCTGGGCTATGGCCCACCTCTCTCTGGAGATGCTGCCGCACAGACACTGTTTAGGGCACAGACCCCAAACGCCAACACTTTGCAGCCCTTTTTTCCTCATCTATCAGGGGGAAAAATAATAGGACCCACCCCCAGGGAACCTTACAACAATTAAATGGGATAATTCGAGGGGGATGCTGGCCCCGTGACAGCCCTTTCAAAGCAAGGTTTACCACTGGCTCACTGCTGAAAATGTCCTGCAGAAGAAACAGTCACAGCTTCTGCCTTCACACACTAACAAACAGAAGGAAAATTCCACCTGGAGGGATGTGGGCCACGTAATCGGGTTGAGTGGCGCCCAGCATAAACTGCCGACTGTGGGTTATGTAAACTCTGCTAATTTATTAGCGAGGGAGTGGCCGTGGAGGATCAAGGTTGATTTGTTCACGTCTGGAACAAGGAAAAAGTCATGATTTTCAAGTCTGACCATGTCAGACTCTGACGGTTAAATGGGCAGCCCTCACGCTAATCCGCACAAGAGCAGGCAGGGCGCGGGGAGGGCGAGGCTGGGCAGGAAGCTCGGGGCAGGCCCCGAGCTGAGCCCTTTCCTGCACACCAGCCCCTCCGTGACCGGCCTTCCTTGCCAGCCCTGGCCACTCTCAGCTGCAGCTCCTCTGCAGGCTCTGAGGGCGGTGACCCCGCCAACCCTCCAACCAGGCACGTTCTAACCCATGTGAACCCGGGTGGGCTTCGACACACACACAGATTTCCAGAAATACTGTTTGAAACAAATGGATAGAAGTATGTGTTTGGGTCTGCAAGAGGAGGAAGAGCAGAGAGTGGGCCTTGATTCAATTCACTTGCAACAAAAATATTTGAGAGATTCTCAGTTAGGAAAGCACTTAGCTGCACAGAAACATGAACCATAGCTTTAAAAGAAGGGCTCAATTTTCAACATTATAAGCTTCAGTGTAAGCAGCTGCTAGTGTGGGTACAGTCGCTGAGCACTGCCAGGACTCACATCTCTGCACCTCTTTTACCCTCTCCCTCATGGTTGCAAGACAGTTGCTGCAGCTCCAACCGTCACATTCACATTCAAGGCAGGACCAAAAGACCACATCTGCCCCCTTTTACCAGGAAAGAAGCAGCGTTCCTAGAGATCCACAGTAGCTTTGGGCTTATGATCTGTCACTGCGACCAGTACGTCATCCCTGGTTACAAGGGAGGCCAGAAAAGTAAGGACCTGGGTTTCTTCCTCCCCTTCACTTTTTGTAGTTCCTCTAGCGAGGATGTGGGGAGGAATACCGCAGAGGTGACAGGTTCCAGGTAAATGTCAGTATCACTGCCTTCTCTGAACACACTTGCTCTCTCTGTGCTCAGCAAGTGAAGTTAGTTTGGAGGGGTGGCTGTGAAGCTGCTGGCTTTTCCAGCGTTGACTGTGATAAATCCTTGTTATTCTGCAGACACCAGAATCATCATTTTCCTCCCCTGGAGGACGTCTGTGGCCAGAGGCCCTTGAATATTAGCAAAGAACGGCCAAGAGCAAAGAAAAGTGAAGCAGCATCCGTCACGCGCTCCACACACTGGAAATGCTGAGCCTCAGGTGAAGTTCAAATGAGGAGGCGCAATCAGCCCCCCGTGCTGACGCCCCCTGGTTAGCTGAAAAGAACAACTTGAAGAAAAGTGAGTGCCAGGCGTTCACTGTAAGATAGAAAGCCTGTTATGAAGTCAGACCTGGGAGGCGACACTTTTATTTTGCTGGGTCGCCTCCTCTTTTAGGGTCTCTGTGTTCAGGGCCAAACTTTGGAAAAATTAAACTTTGGGCGAAACAGGTGGAGAGTGTTTGCATTTGAGGGACTTCACCAGTCCTAGGGTTTCCACGGTGCCCGGGCAAAGAGAAACACCCGCTCCCCAGCCCCTCAGGGGCCTCGTTAAGGTTTTACACTCAAACAAGCTCATTGTATGCTCTTAAGAGTTAAGAATTTAATAAAGTTTAAGATGATTTTCCAAAAGGAAGGCTGAGGAATGAAGAACCACGTGTTCAGAAAGTATTCGGGCGAATGGGCTTCAGACGTGCATGTCACCTGGGGATTAAGGGAAGAGGCTCAGGCTTCGCTCCTCCTGCTTGGGGACTGGTTCCTGGAGAGCACAGCAGAAACCCCGCAACAGATCAGCGGCCCGGGAACGAGGAGGGGGTGAACCGGACGGATGGAGCAAAGACACGAGGAAGGGTTGGGGAGCATCCCTCATGGAGTCGGCAAGTAGACCCGAGGGAAGGCAGGCGACTTGTCTAGTAAGAGCCCCTCCCCCACGGGGGCTGAAACCGAGGTCGGAAAGGTCAGAGGTTGTCCCAGAGTCAGAGCAAGGCAGAAACCAGAGCAACGCCGAGCCCTCGGGGACGGCGTTGACCAGCCAAGGGAGCCAGGGTGGGGACCAGAAACAGCGAGGAGCTGAGTGGGGACCCTTCGAGGCTGGTGCCCAGCGCTCGGGGCTCCGGGTCCCTCTGCGTCCAGAGCCCCAGCCTGCAGCTTCACGTTCTCACACCTCACGCTACCCCGCAGCCATAATCCATCCCAACGTCCTATGACTCAGCCCACATTTCTTCGTATCGCAAAACGCCATCAGATTCCGCGCCCGAAATAACTCAGTTACTGTCATGGCAACACGTCGCTTGTTATGCGGGGTTGGAAGCCTCTCGTGGGTTCCTACGGGTCCTGCCCCTTTGGGTTTACGGTCACCTCCCGGAGGAGAAAGCAGGTGTAAGTTCAGGATGAAAGAGCTCTGGTTTCCCTTAGCATCTTGCCGCCTGCCTCAGGCTCGGGGGCCCACGAGCCACAGCCCCGTCAGCTGGGATGTGAGTCTGTCTGTCTGTCCATGAGGAGAAATCCCTCCCACCTCACAATCCGACTTTCGGGTCGTCATCCACGCTAGCACGGTTTCTCCCTACTGCGTCTGTGCCTTTATTACGGGACCCTGATCCGTTCTGCAGTAGGCGGGGTAGGGTATGAACAAATGAAGCCAGAGGGCACCCCGAGGTCCTCAGACCCCGGTGTGCACTGCCGAGGTGGGGACGAGCCGCCAGAGGGACGGGCCTCACGCGGGGACAGTGCCAGCCTGGCACCCCGGTGCCCACGCGCAAGCTAGAAAATCAGACATCTCATGGGTCAGAAATTCTTTAAACCAGTCTGCTGAGCTGTCTGTGCGTTTGCATTTTTCTGAGAAGTCTCTGTCTTTCATCCGATTCTCAAAGGGGTTCACGTCTTTGGAATGTTTACATCAACCAACTCAAGACCTTGGTCTGAGCCATTCTGTTGATATTAATAACGCAATAAAAGGTTAAAATGGGGCTTCCCTGGTGGCGCAGTGGCTGAGAATCTGCCTGCCGATGCAGGGGACACGGGTTCGAGCCCTGGTCCGGGAAGATCCCACATGCCGCGGAGCAACTAAGCCCGTGAGCCACAACTACTGAGCCTGCGCGTCTGGAGCCTGTGCTCCGCAACAAGAGAGGCCGCGACAGTGAGAGGCCCGCGCACCGCGGTGAAGAGTGGCCCCCGCTCGCTGCAACTAGTGAAAGCCCTCGCACAGAAACGAAGACCCAACACAGCAAAAATAAATAAATTAATTAATTTTTTTAAAAAAAGGTTTAAATGACCCTAACTTACACTATTTGATGTGATTTGGTAAAAATCTTATTTATAGACTTTTAACAATAATTTCCATTTGAACTTTAAATAATAGAACTAGACTTTGATACTTATGTCTAGCTATTTAAGAAAACGTGTGAAATAATATTTTTATTATTTTGAAAGTAAATGGATACTTAACGGGGCCTTAAGGCAATTAGTTCTCTTTAAAAGTCATAAGCAAATGCCTGTATTTTTTGTTAACTTAATTTAATTACCAAATCCTTTCTTTTGCTGGTAGTTCAAGGTGAACCCATTCAACTTCTGTCTAAATCCCTACACGTGTCAACTGTAAGACCTCAAGCCAATCGGTTTATTGCACAAATGCAGACAGTTACCCAGATGCCAGGGACCAAGCCAGGTAGCAGCTGACGCTGAAGACAGTTGATATCAACGCTGGATAATCTTATCATCAAGAATAGGGCGAGGGGAACGATGTGTCCTGTAGACCAGACGGAGGACACCGTCTGCTGTGCTGGCGGTCGGAGGAGCGTAGCTGCCTGAGTGCAGGTGAACAGGCCCAGGTGACCGCGAGCCCAGGACCCTGACACGGTCATATGCACGTGCCTACTCCCGTCCTTCTGTTCCTTGAAGTCTCTGCACGAAGCCCTCCTCACTCCCCACCCCACCCTCCCCGCTAAGGGCCAGGGTGTAATTTACAGCATCACCTGTCACCGCACCTTTGATGCTGCTCTGTAATTATCTCCCCCTTGTTTCCAATCCTGGCTGCAAGCCCCTGCTCGGAGGATTCTGACACACGTTTGGAGCTCAAGAGATGCTGTTGTCTAAAGGAAAGGAGGGTCTATTCATAAATCATGAGCACATATAAAAATATATAAAAAGGGAGCACATATAAAAAGGGAACCAAACATGCATTTGAAACCTGCCTTATCTTTCTTGAATTGAAGTCCCAATTCAAGGATTTTTAAGTGTTTTCCATGAACACAGCAGAGATGCCCGAGCCCCGTCTCCACACCCACGAGCGACCAGATGCCCATGACTCATCCCCGTCGGGCCCCAGCCCTGGGCGACAGATGTGCCCCTGCAGCCTGCGGGTTCCTCTGTGCTTGTCGACAGGGAGCCTTGCCCAGCAAGTGATTTGTACACTTTTCAACTTCCTTGACAATTCAAGCCCCTGTGTGGCATGTTTGCATCTCAGGGGACAGGTTTCAGGCACCAGGAGACAGTCACCCTTTAGCATCATCAGCTAATTAGCCGGCAGTGTTTTCAAATGGCCTTTGATTGAAGCCTCTGAGGCAGAGGCAGTAAGAACAACAAGGTCCAAGTCTCTGTTAATCAAACAAAAGCAACGCTGCCCGGAACAGCCAGCTCCTGGGGTTCCCCGCCAGGACAGTGGACCCACCGAGAGGGGCCATCACTCAAGATCACCTGCGGGCGACCTGGAAGAGCGTCCCGACCTGGAGACGGCGAGATGCCCCAAAGTGCCGAATACAGAGGTTCAGAGTTTTCAACGAGCCCACGAGAAGCTCTGCTGTCCAGGGGCGAGGCCAGCTCCCCGAGTCGCCCCGGCCCACGAGCGGGCCGTGATCAGGCCGTGTCTTCGACCTCGGCCTCCGGTCCCCCGCCCCAGCCGGTCCCTGGCGTCCCCCTGCTGCCCGGCCCTAGGCACCCTCCTCTCTCTCCTCTCCCGTCGCCATCAGATCAAAGGCTGCGCTGGGATCAATAAATCACGTCTAATGGGAAAAGCGGTCCGTCATGTCGCTGCTTTGGCTGGACTGCAGGGCGGGGAAGGCTGTGTACTCTTGTGGGGGGGGCACGGGGCTCCTGCTGGGACCCAAGGCCTCTTGGTTCAGCCCGGCACCTCTGCCGCCCCCTCGGGGTCAGGCTCCGCCCCCGGCACTGAGGACGAGGCGGGGGCCACGCCCGGCTGCTCTCAGGCTGCGCGCAAGCCTCTGGGTCTCACTTTGCGAATTCAGGGCAGCGGTCGGTGGAGGAAAGGAGACTCCGGTCTCCCCCCCACCCCACCCCCCGCTCTCCGGGCGGGGGAGGGGGAGGGCCTGGCCTGTAGCAACCTCTGTTCCAGGCTCCCTCACCCATACCCAGCCGCTTGGAGGCCTCCCCCCAGTCCCCAGGGCTCAGGGTCCCTCCTAACCCAGCCCCCTCCTGCCTCAGCCTCTGCCCCCGTCAGGAGTCCAGAATCCATTTTCCCGGGTTTGCTTCCAACTCAGGTCTTCCGGGGTCCACGTGGTGACGGGGTTTCTTCATGCTCAGTCGGGTCAAGGCTGCTTCCTCGAGCTACAGAGTTCCTCCTAGCAGATTTTCTTCCCTAATTTTGTTTCACTTTGGTCAGTAAAACAGTAGGAATCTGTTTAACGTTTTCCTGAAATCCCATTGACCAGAGGTTCCCAGACGTGTTAGACAATATTGTCAGGGCCTTAAGTGCGCCACCACTAATTCACCAGGTGCACCCGGGTTACTGGCAAATACACAAGATTCGCCCGAAAGAGATCAGACAAATTTAAAAGCGTGAGTGGGAAGCAAAGCTGGGGAACTGTCCCCCAAAGAGCAAGGCATTCGTTGTCCATCCCGTCTAAGCTGACAACATTTACTCAGGACCGACGTGGAGAATCATGGTGAACTTGATGCGGGAGGAGGGATGGGGGCTTTCTAATCGTCCTTCTGTTTGTCCGTTGAATGTTTACAAGAGTCTGGGGTTGAATCTGATTGATGCACAGTGTCAAAGCACAGAATTCTCGCTTCTCACGCACAGACTGCTCCCCTCCAGGCAGGGGTTCTCAACTGAGAGTGCCCATGGCCTCAGGGGACAGTTTTGTTCTCACAACTTGCGGCTGGGGGCAGGGTTGCTACTGAGTCTAGTGAGCAGAGGCCGGGGGCAACCTAGACGTCCCGCAGCACCCAGGACGGCCCACCAGGAAGGGTTCCCCGGCCCCTAGTGCCGGCAGAGCACAGCCTGCTCCAAGGAACCGCCAACCTGCACGGTGCCCCATGTTTCGCTTGGCCTGTCCCACAACCTCATCACCTCCGTGTCACCCGGATGCGTTCACTTGTCCCCACGGGAAGACCATCTTGACTCCTGTCCACGCTGGGGCCCGACGGCTCTCTGCCTCCTCTTCTGGGCCAGCAGAGTCCCCTGACCACTCTAGCCCATGCTGCTGGCACAAGAGGGCCGTCCAGACTTGGACAAGATTTTTCATTTCACTGTGAGGCTCAGAGAAGTGATTCGAATGGTTCCATCTAGAAACACGAGTACGGCTCCACAGCGCCTGGGCGGGCAGACTCATCACCCTGGACCAGCCACAGAAGGTGTAGGCAGCCCCTTTCCGAAGGACACCTGCACCTGCCACACTCAGGGCCTCCTGGCGAGAGTCATCTCCTGCGCAGACGACGATACACAGACCACCTTGCTGCCCTGGCCATGCTGACTGGCCCAAAGGTGACCCAGAAGAAAGCCCGGAACAAGAGGCCTGCTCACAGGAGTTCTCAGTACAGTGACGGACTGGACTGTTTGCGCTGCGTGTAGACAGGGACCCGCGCAGCAGAGAAGCATGGGGCAGGCGGTGGGCAGGGTCCACGGATGCACGGATATCGGGGGCAGAAACACGATGCAGAAGGAAGACAGCTCTGCTGTGTATGCATCCCTGGGATGGAGAACCCTCCCTGGCTCCCAGGCAGGTGAGTAAAGACTGACTTAGGAACAGGGTGCTGCGCGTCAGCAGAGAGGGAGGCCCAGGGCAGCTTCCGGCACATGTGTGAGTCCTGGTCCGGGAACTGCCGGCCCTGCCGCTGAGCGGATGACGGGGGCACCGGTCCCTGGAGGCCTCACATCCTTCACAGCACCCTCGCTTCCCTGAGGCCGTGCTGGGCCTCTGTAGGGGCCGCTTCCTCCTCTTTCCTTCTTACCTATGCAATTTCAAAACAGAATGACAGTAGCTCGGGTCCTCCGAGAGTCTCTTGAAATGCAAAAGAAATGAAAGGCCCGTGAGACCTCATCAAGAGAGAAGGGCCTGATCCTCAAACTGCAGAGATTTCACGATGAGAGCAGGCCCACGCGGCATGGCCACAGATTTCACGATGAGAGGAGGCCCACGCGGCATGGCCGCCCTGGGTTAATCTCCAGGACGTCCTGGCTTTCCTTCTAGCTGATGACTTGGATTAACAATGGGACAAAATCTCCTAGTGGGACTAGAAGAAAGAAAAAATATTTTAAAATGGTTTTTCCCTCCCCTGCTCCAACCACAGGGTGCTTCTTGCCAGATGGAATACAAGAATTTCTGTAGCTCCTCCTGTGTGATATGAACAGGACCAATGATTCGATGAGCCCTGCCCCAGCCAAGACCCAGGACAGACCACAGCTCTGTGCCAGCCCCATCCCGAATGAGTCAGATAACTTGAAGCTCCCTATCATCAAAGCATGATCTATTCTGAGGCCCTGAACCCACAGCAAAACACTGGATAATATCTAGCTTATTAATAAGAGATGAAAGTGTTATTTTTAGATTAGGTTAACGTAGAAAAATGTTGACTCAGTTTCGGCTTACTAAGATGACCAGGATTGTACACACTGACCACTCACCTGTGTGTGTGCTCAGCTGTGCTCAAGCCAACAGGCACAGACCTACTCTCCTAACTCCTGCTGGTGGCTGAATGGACACACACGATGTAGGTCAGAGTCTCCGCTGGGAACAAAATGCACTTCTCTTTCCTCTTAGAAAACATCGAAATCCACTCCAAACACTGTGCAAACCATGGCCCGTAAGGATGTTACAGGATATTAACAGGTTGGGCTCGGACTGCAGCTTCACGTGGAGTTAACATCTGCTCACGCCCCTCCTCGGTTTCCTTTGATGGGAGGATGGATGGTGAACAAAGGCATGACACAGAAGGATTGCTGTTCGTTGTTGAAGCAGGATTTTACTTAGGAATTCATTTCTCTGTTCCCACACAGGACTACTTAGAGTGAGGAAGATTACCAAGAAAATCTTTTTTCAGAAAAAATTCCCTCTGCTTCCTTTAAGTAATTTCAGTAGCCTTGACAGTTAGACAGACAGGAGAGTATTGTGTATCCATATCGCAGATGGGGAGTTGGGGTGAGAAGAACCATCATCACAGAACACTTCCCTGTGGATTCTGGGAACCCAATCTTCTCATTCTAATTTCAGTGCGATGACCCAGGTAACATGTATTTCGTTATCTGAGTGGGTTAAATGAGACCAGAGAAAAGAGATGAAACTTCTACTTCAAAATTTTTGCTATAGGACTTCCACTTCTGGCTCTAGTGGAGGAGCCTGTGTCAATCCAACCATCTTGCTGAGAACAAGCAGAAAATCTGGACAAAGTGCAAAACAAGTTGTTGAAAGACAATGGACAGCAACTGAGTCAGCCAGGCCTTGAGAGACCAAGAGCTCAGAGAAGAGGAAAACACAGCAGAGCACCACATTCTTCCTTGCTTTTCCTGTCGAAGCATCTGCTGTATCCTAAGTGGAGAAAGCAGACTCAGCACATTCACAGGGTGCTAGATCAGAGTCCTGGGTTCCCAAGGCAGCAGCACTGGAGAAGCCAAGAATTTGGAGAAATGGAAACCACGGGGAAGTGAGCACAGCGTCCTGCAGTGCGCTTCACCTCGAGGCCTTTGCCAGTTCCTAACCTGTGTCCAATCAGAGTCCAAGGAACCAACGGGAGAATGTCAGCTAAGAGGCCACAAAACTGAGCAGAGCTTCCATAAAACTCATGGTACTAGAGAGAAAAGAGAGACCCCTGAGGGCTGGGACCTGGAGGCAAGGGGAGACTAGGAATGGTGCTGTCCACAGGAACCTGGACTGTCTCAGTCCCTGATGGGACCAGGGTGATCTGAGCCCATAGAACTCCCTGTTAGAAGGAAAGTAAATCCCATGAAAGATAAAGATAATATCATTCAGAGACTATACAATTTTTATCCACAATATCTAGCATCCAATCATAAATTATCAGGAGTGCTAGTAAATAGGGCCAAATAAATGAAAACTAGGAGAAAAGTGTAGACAATAGGAACAGCCCCTTGGGTGATCTAGGTGTTGCTGTTATCAGACAGAATGTTTAAATAGCTCTGGTTAATAGCTAAGAGAATAGGTGGCAAAGGCACAGAACTGATATTTTTAAAATGCTAGAAATGAAATATATAATTACCACAGTGAAGAATGCAGAGATGTGCTCAACAGGGAACTCAGCAGAGCAGTGGAGAGAATGAGTGGAAACAGGTTCATAGAAAGACTGACCAAAGAGAAAAAAATGATGGAAAATATATATGAGAGCGTAAGGAACACATGACACTGTGGGAAGGTGTAACATACATGTAATTGGAGTTCCAGGGGAAGGGACAGAGAAAAGGAGCAGGAGCAATATTTGAAGACGAATTGGCCAAGAAGTTTCCCAAAATGGTCCAAACATGAACCCACAGATTTAAGAAGCTCTACAAAATTGAAGCAGGATAAATACAACAGGAGAGAAACACACTTAGATCCATCTGAGTTACATTGGGCTAAAAACATCACAGGTCAACATGTCGAAAACCAAAACCAAAAAGAATCTTCAAAACAGCCAGGGGTGAGAGCAACGTGCAAGGCAGCAAAACTTGTACTTACAGCTGACTTAAAAAAAAAGGAATCCATAAGATGGTGAAATAACATCTTTAAAACGCGGAAAGAAAATGGTTGCCAACTTCCAGACGTAGAAAAATATCTTTTAAGTGAAGGCCAAATAAGGTATTTAGTTAAATCTATCCATGTGTAACATAGCAGACAAAGCTGTAAATATGCATTAAAAGCACTATTTGTGCCACACAGTCCTCTGCTAACATCCACGCTCCTTCCCACCAGCCTACAGACCTACAAGGAAACAGATGAGATGGGAAACCACGAGTTATTTTTAAGGGCAACCAACCAATTCCTCTCCTGTTCTTGGTCCAGTTTACAACCGCCAGCCAACTTCTACCTCTGTATTTAAATATATAAAATGCTATGCCTAAGAAACTATGTCCCTATGTAAGTAAACTTCTGTGGTGATTCAAAAACATGAGAAAAATGAATTTAACTGCTTCACCTGGTACCACCTAGCCACTGAGGGGGGCAGCAGTGCCTTGCCCCCTGTCTCTACATGACCTTCCTAATTTCCTGCTCTGGACACAGAAAGCTCAGGAGTGAGGTGTGGCCCTGAATAAAGGCGTAAATCATTTTCTGGAGATGCATTGCCCGTTGAGGGGTATGTGGCGACCGTCTGATAACCTTTCCTTAATAAAGTCCACAGGGCGTGAGGGAACGATCACGGGCTTCTGGACGACTCTCCACGTTAACCACTTCCCAGCCGAATGACCAAAGCACTGAGCCTCTCTGAGCCTTGTTTTCTCCGTCTTCTAAATGGGAATATGAATACCCACCTCAAAGAGCTGGGAAGATTAAATCAGATCAAGAATCTGAAGTTCTGAGTACAGGGCATGAGTCGTACTTGGCCCCCAAATAGTAGGTATCATTTTTACTACGCAGGTGTGTCGGTGTGTCAGGTGGGAGGAAAGTGCGGAATGACAAAGCACTGAGTGGGAAAAACGAGAGCTGAGTCCGTCCTCACTGGAGAGTGGCGACTAGTGGGGCTGGGCACTAACAAAGGAACGTGGTATTCACATGGCGAGTTCCCTCTTCGGCGGGCTGTGAAGTTTGGTTGCCTTAGAGATGGTACAGTCATTAGCCACCAGCAAAAATAAGCATGCTGTGGAGAATTTAGAGGAAAATGCATTTAATTAAGTACCATCTGAACCACCCACGCTGTGAACAAGGAATCTGGCAACAAGGGTGTTATGGTTGCCAAGTTCCTGCCAAATGTTATTTTCCTAAGTTCGTGTGTTGGTTTTTTCCTGACCAAGACCTGAACAAAGAACTCCAGATGGCAACGTGGAGAGAGGAAGCCCGTCCCCACAGACCAGAAGTCTCCCAGAGGCCCGAGAAGATTGGAAAAAACTTTAACAACATTTCCCCTGGATGGAGGAAGGGCGTGGGTACCGCAGCAAACGCAAAGTACGGAATGATGATTAAACTTTAGGGCTAATTCTCTGAGGATGCCAATCATGTTTGTTCATCTTTGAATGTGCCCTTCCCCCTCCCCCCCCCCACCCCAGGGGCCTGTGCAAAGCACAAGTTCTCACCAAGTGCTGGTGAGGCCTGGACAGGTCACTCAGAAAGCTCGGAGCACACGTGGCCGTGTAAAGCACTTCACGTGTGTGTAAACTTTAGTCTTTGCAAAAAGCCATGGCAACCGATTAGCACCCTCAGCTTTTAGCAGAAGCTCCGTCTCAGAGAATTTCAAGAGTTTGCCTGTGAACACGGAGCTGGCCTCCAAACAAGGCCTGTCTGAAGTCAAAGGTCATATGCTAGCACTGCACTGAGAAACTGGGCAAAGTTCTAAAAAGCCCACCTTGACATGAGTTGATAACTAAGAAAACAATGCATAAGATTAAGCCCGGCCAATCGGGAAAGACAGGCCAGTATGAGAATATAGGTCAAGAAACTCAAATACCTACCGTGTCGGGAAATCACAGGACACTCTGTGTAACGAAGAAATTTGGTGTCATGGGGTCGGAAGTAAAAACATTCCAAAACGTGACGGAGGGCCCAGTGTGTGACGCAGCCCTGTCCACCGGGGGAGAAGTTTCCCTACATGCGGTTTAAAGCCTCGTGCAGCCTAACGCAGGGCTGTGGTTTGTACACGCTTCTTTCTCCTCAGCTGAGAGAAAATGTGGGTGTGAAAGTGGCAAGTATAAATGTGAAATCTGTTTAGTCCCTTGTTAAATTTTCTCCTAGATGTCAGGTGGAATGCCAAAGAGAGACAATGACAGAAATCTTGTTTTTGTAAGTCTTTGGAGATAGAAGATACTGGAGTGTAGATGTGGAAAGTACTTCTGTGGGAGCTGCCCGTGCGATTCTGTCCCATCGGCGTGACTCACCTCCACTCCAGGGTCCCCACCATCATCTAGACCCATCATTCATGAACTGAAGGCACCCACTTCTCTCCCAAATGTCTCTACTGAGCTGCAAAGCCTGTGCTAAGTTAGCTTCCAAACAACTCCCATTATATGTGTCAAACAGTTCAAGTTCAGTAGATCCAAAGTCAAGCTCATCATCATGTAAACGTCCAAATGTCCAAATACGTTCTCACTTGGGTGCCCCCCCCACCGCCAACGTTAAGGTCCTCTCACAGCCCTGGGAGCTGGAGACACAAGGGTCATCTTTCATACATCTCTCTGTCTCCCTCCAAATCCAATCAGCCCCTAGTTCCGCCGGGTCCATCTTTGGATACTTCCTGATTTCTCTCCGTTTCCAGGACCACTCTTAGTTCATCTTTATTCCTCACCTGAAATAAGCCAAGTCTCCCCGTCATCCTCCCTGCAATGTTGTTCCAACAGAATCCACTCTCCACACGGCATCCGGAGGGGCCTTCGTGAGACTGAATCCGGTCCTATTACTTCAACGTTAAAAAGCTTTAACGTTTTCTCCAGACACTTCTGTATAAAATCCGAGTGTTCACAGGCCATGCAAGAGCCTTCATGATCTGCCATCTTCTTATCTCTCCATTTTGGACCCTTGTCATTCCTACATTGTTATTTCAAATGGTCTAAAATAGATAGAAAGACAGGTAGATGGAGGAAAGATAGATAGATAATAAATAGATGATAGACGATAAGTAGAAAAGTAGGTGATAGATGAATAGATAACTACACAGATGATTGCTGATAGATAGGAAGGGAGGGAGGAAGACCGCATGTCTGCGGGGGAAGTTGCAGCAGTGGAGCTCTGTGCACCCGCGGAGGCAGGCAAACAGTGTAGGCAACGGGAAGGTCAGAGCCAACACACGGCCAGCAGAGTCGGTCCATCTTGAGAAGAAAGTTCTGGTCTGATCCCATAGATGGTGAGGTCTGAAGAAGACCAGCCTCCTGGTGCAAATGCTGAGAAGAGTGAAAGGAAAGCAAGAGAAGAACTAAATAAGGGAGACAAGAACACAAGATGGGAAACATGAGAGCAGCACCTGCAGAGCAGAGAGAAAAGATGCATTCACACTGAACCTGGAGGAGAGGATGCATCAGTACTAAAGACACAGGAGCGAACACAGCCCAGGACTCAGGATATACGCTCCTGGGTGGGATGGACTAACAGGGATCACAGTCACCCTCCTGCCTTAAACAACAGCAACAAAAAGGAAGATAGGCTTTTCAGACACTGACAGCAGGTAGCACAAGAGAGTGATTCCTGAGAGAAGAGAAACAAACGAGTGAGCCCTGGGGGGCTCCAGTGTGCTCCAGAGAAGTAACAGTGCAGGAAGCAGGCGCCTGAACAAAGCCTGCCAGTCTCCCCAAGTCGAGCTGACGTGGCTGAAAACTCAGGGATGTCGAGGTGGCCAAGCTCGCCGAGGAGAGTAAAAGAGAAGAGAGAGCTTCACAGGAGAGAGAGACCCTCCCAGAGGGCACGCTCCAGTGATCGGAGGGCAGTGCCCCTCTCCTCTCCTGGAGGACTGACCCTGAGCGAGGGAGGGAAGTGGGAGGGAGAGCATCCGGATGAGCGGCCAAAGGATCCCCGAGCTTGCACAGGGCAAGGGAGCGTCGACCTTCCTACAACCAGACTGAAAAAGCCTTGCAACACGCAGTGCGTTGGGTGTGCTCGGAAGGCAAGAATATCCCGGAAACCAAGGTGGCTCTGGTGCCTCCCAACAGAGCTTGAAAGCAAGCTGCGAAAGGACTGACTGTTTCCAAGTAACTTACTGGGTCCCAGAACAAGGCCCAAGCGTATTTAAAGGAATATACAAAACTACCCAACACCCCACAAGATAAAAAAATGCAACGTCTGCCATCCACTCAAAACTCATCAGACATGCAAGTGGCAAGAAAATACATTCCATAATGAGGGGGAGGGTGAAATCTATCAACATAATCAGAGCCAGAGATAATACAGACGAAATACATAGTAGACAAAGACACTAAGACAGTGGTAACTACGTTCCATACATTCAAGAAGGTAGAGAAAAGGATAAGAATACAAGAGCCACGTGGAAGATATAAAAAGCAGCCCTAAACTTGGGAGCAGAATGCCTCAAAGCTTGAGGTAGCTCTTTGATACATGAGAGGGACATAGCAATATCTGCTTGCATTATCTAGAATGATCGTACCATTTGTTGTCCAAACAAGTATGCTTTTGAGAATGGAAGGGCACAATTGGTCATTATTTGGAACCACAAGCAGAAACTACCCAGGATAACTGTGACATGTGATGAGGGGAATATTCCCCCCGGAAACGCAGCAAGATTAAACCAGGGGGCAAGAAGCTGTGTAGTACATGACCATCGAAAGCAGTCGGCGTTATAAAATTCCTGTATTTAAAGAAGTGCTTTCAGCCTTTTGGAAATCTCAGCCACCCATACTAATGCATGCCATAAATCTGCCTGAGATGAGTTTTTCCTCTGCTCCCCTCCCCCGTCTGCTCCAGGACCACCCTGGACCTCGCCTTACTGTTGGGTCTGACTCTTCCACTGAGTGTCTCAGGCTTAGATTCTATGGCCCCTCCCCCATCAAACTTTCTCTGCCCCACAGGACGCCACTGTCAACAGAGCTAAGATAGAGTGTGAAGAGTGAGTGAGCTCTTTGGTGAGACAGTTACATCATGTTACACCCTGGAGGCAATGCCTCAGACCAGGGACTCCTGGAGGGAAGGTGTCAGGTGCCCTCTGAGGGCAGGTGAAGCTGGCTTTTCAGGCTGGCCCTCAGTCACACAGGTAGCTCCCTTTTGACTAAGTGTTGGCAAATCCCCTGCCGGCCAGCATCCCTCGATACTCTAAATTATTTGCCCAAGTGAGCCAAAATGCTGAGGGCTGCCAGAGAGGAAGAGAATCTCTTGCAAGGTGAGAAACAAGTTCTCGTGAAGCTGTCAAGTTTCAACCTGCTGGTGAGAAACTCCAGTCCAGGGGTCCAGCACGGAAAGACCCTGGTGTGTTTGTGACCAGAGCAAATCCCTCTGTTCTTGTGAATAATGAGATGATCACAGATCCCAGGGTCATGCTGTGACCTGACTGAAATCTGGACCTAAACCCTTCCTGGAGCACATGATGAACCAGAGGAGCTCAGAGAACTGTTGTCACCACCTCTTCGAATAATTAAGGCATTTAATTTAAAAATTATAAGCTAGACTTTCTGCCAGGGACTCAGATAAAACATCAAAAGTGGGGGAAACGGTGTCTCTGTCTGAGTTAAAGGGCAGGTTCAAGGTTGGAGGAGGGCAAGAGTCAGCAGAGGAGGCTCCCAAGACCTGGGACCAGGACGGACCTGGGGGAGCCGTCCTGCCGGGGGAGCCCCCGCTGCGGGAGAGACTGCCATGCACTGGTGACCGCATGTCAAACAAGACGCTTCCCTCCCTCCCGAAGCTCGTCTTGGAAAACAGGCCTGTCTCAGCATGTGGGGAAAACACACAAAGCACGTTGAGCTCAGATACGAATCTGAACGCCATGGAGGACAGCCAAAAAAGCAGCATCTTCTCAGCCACTGACAATCGTTAGCTGCCTCTGTTCCTTGCAGGTCAGTGAGAGCTGGGACCCAGCCTGGCTCCCAGCAGAGAACAGCTGAACGCGGGGAGCCCCTGCTAATACACCAGGGAAGTATGATTTGCTTGTGCCAGACGTAGTCTCGGGAGGACAAAACTGGTCAAGAGAAAAACATGCCTTCTCCAGTCTTACACGTACAGTGATGTGGCAGTCTGCAAGCGTTTGGGCGCTTAAATAAGCAGGTTTTTGTAAATGCCTAATTAACAGCTAAAGGTTGTCAGCGAGGCTGCCACACTGAGGAGACAAATTCTGGGTTTAGTTTCTCCTCAGCGTCTTCAGTTTTTCCGTCCTCTGGCTTCGGCTGTAGAGGTCCACATCCTGGGAACTTACGCAAACCACAGCAGAAGTGCACTCTCACCCAGGCTTCCTGTCACGTTGGTCCCAGAATCAGGTCTTTTCAGAGATTCAAACAGGTGACTCTGGGCGCCCACAGGTCCTCACACTTGATCGCTGACAGGGTGCAGAGCAGGACGGTGAGAAAAGTCGGGCTGAGGCTTCTTCCCCAGGTTTCCTGGGCCAGCAGGCAGCAGGGCCCGCAGGCACCGCAGAGCCCAGAGGGTGACCCGGCCTCTGGGGACTGGCCGCTGGCCACGCAGGACCCGGGTCTGCCCCAGGGATCCCGCCGCTCCTCCAGCACCCACCCGCCCCCCAGGCCCCCGCCAGTCCACCTGGGACCACACCGTGACCCAGGAGCACGGTAGAAAGGACGCCTCTCGCTTACACCCCGTCTCCCTTCTCATCTACCTCCTCTTGTGACTTCCTTTCTTGGCTTCTGTCCAAAATTTGTTTCTTGGGGTATAAATCCAGAAAGAACAAATGGTATCATGTAACGATGAGAAATCAACATGCAAATCCTCTTGTTCGGTTCGGGGAGGAGCCTGAAGCGCCGGGGGCCCCCATGTCCCCTCATCTCGCACACGAGGGTCCACGCGTCTGTAACGTCTCCATCCCCTGCTGTAAACGGCACACACAGCAGTCTCCCCTCTGCTGACCGACGCCCAGGGGGGCCCAGGGGCCACACTGCCAGGGAGGGTCGGTCAGACCTTCAACTAGATGCGTCCTCAATTCTACCTGCAGGGAATGGGGAGGCTCACGACCTGTCTCAGAAAGCACCCAAAGGACTCTGAGTGGCCAACGGAATACAAGGCAATTTGCTGATAGGCAGGGAAGGTACAGTGGGACTCGCCAGAGCCTGGGGGTAAATCCACTCAGAATGAGCCCTGATTAAAGAAGAAGAGCAGGGGCACTCGGGCCAGAGAAGAGAGAGAGAGCTCTGCCTCATCAGACAGCAGCACGCGGTGTGAGGCGCGGCGACCGAGACGGCATGACGTTGGGGTGAGGATATATGACAGACCAACCAAACAGAAGACAGCATAAATCAGACTCATACACAATATATATGACAGCTTCACATCTGATACAAGTTGGATTTTAATACCAGAAGGGAAAATGGATTATTTAGCAAAGAAATTTATTCCTAACTCACACCATACACCAAAATAAATTTCAAATGGATTACAGAATTACATACAGAAAATTACCAATAAAAAAGCTAGAAAGCAATAAAGCTAAATTCTGATCTAATCCCTAGAAGGGACAGTGCTCCTAAGCATATTCACAAAAAAGATTGATATGTAGGACTACGTGAAAATTTGAAATTCTCTACATAACAAGAGAATTGATTAAATTAAAAGATGGACGATGAACCAGAAGGCAAGAACTTAAAACAATTTGATAGCAAGTGGTTAAAATTCTGAGTAAAGCTCTTAGTAAATGAGACTGGATTACTAGCTGTGTGAGTTTGGATGGATCATTTAACCTTCATAAACTTGTATGATTTTAATGGGGATAATAATTGATTAGATCTCATAGGATTGTGAGGATTAAAAGAGATAAAACAGTATTAGCGGGACTTCCCTGGTGGCGCAGTGGTTGAGAGTCCGCCTGCCAATGCAGGGGACGCGGGTTCATGCCCCGGTCCGGGAAGATCTCACATGCCGCGGAGCGGCTGGGCCCATGAGCCATGGCCGCTGGGGCTGTGCGTCCGGAGCCTGTGCTCTGCAATGGGAGAGGCCACAGCAGTGAGAGGCCCGCGTACCGCAAAAAAAAAAAAACAAAAACATAGTAAGTGTTCAATAAATATTTGGGAAATCAATGACAGGAGAGTGACTGTCAGTGGTGAGAGCTGTGACAATGGTGATGAACAGTGACAATGATGAAGATGAGGAATGAACACGCACAGAGCAAAATAAGGCCAAAAAGAGGGTCAGCTTTTCCCACCCTTTCCAAGTGGGTGATCGAGAAGAAAGATTTTCTGCAAGAGGTGAGGGTTGATTGCCCTTAAAATATGAATTGATGAATGCAAGTAGATGGGATGAGAAATGGGGGGAGAGAATCTCATTAGACAGAACAATATAAGGAAAGTGAAAGAGGCGTAAAAGAGAAAGACCCGCGGGGAACCTGCCCGGAGCTGGGCGTGGCCAGAGCACAGGACGCAGGGACGGAAGAGTAAGTGAATAACCAATAACCAGAGCAGGAAGAGCCTTCTGTTCCATGATAAGGAGTTTAGATTTCACCCAGGAGACCTTTGGAGCCTCTGAGAAATTCTGAGGAGGAGTGACTTGAGCAAATTTGTATTCTAGAAAGCTGACTCTGATTGGGGCAAAGGGGGAAATGTGGAAAGGAAGAGATGGTTTGACTGAGGTGAGTCAGTGAAGCAAACAGAGCTTGGCCACAGTCTGGACTGGGGAGGTGGGAGCCTTGAGGAGGAAAGTCGAGGTTGACTTCCAACTTTCCAGCTTAGGCAACAGAGGACGGTGTGCAAATCAATGAAATAAGGAAAGTTGGAGAAGAAGACAGTGAGACCAAACCTCACCTCCTTCTAGATGCCACTTTCTTGGGGCCCAGAAATCTGCAAAGTGGAAATAAAATAACTGGGTAATGAATGGAGGCCACACATCCCGGTGTCATAATTCCCAGGGTAATCCATGAGCATTTCAAGAGGGGCCTTTTGAAACTGAGTGTGTTAAGTGAGGTAGTCTGGCTTGGTGGGGCTGCCCAACTATCACTGTTTTCTTTAAGTTTATTTGCATTAATATTTTTTATGTACTAAGTAAAAATCTAAGAGAAAAAGCAGGATAGAGGAAAAGGTAATAGTTAAAAAGTGTGTTTATAATAATGACAATTTTTTAAAAAGAAGGACTTCTGATGGTGGAACCATCCACGTGGGTCACATTTAGGGCCCTCAGAGATATGGCTTGTTTCTTCTCTTGCCTCATGTGCTTAAAATTCCCAAACAGGAGCTCAGCCCCTAGTCACCATCATGGCTGAGTCAACAGGATGCATCTGGGCCAAAGTGCACCTGGGTTTGTACACCAGCACTGCCACCTCCTAACTCTGGGACCGCAGTCTCTTTTGTTTCGTGGTGCCTCAGTTTCTTCATCTGCAAAAGCGTGGTAATAATTTCTACGTCCCTGGATTGTTGAGAAGGTTAAATGAGACTATGTAAAGTCCTTAAAACTCACAGTAAGTCTCAAGAAATGCTAGCTGCTTTGGTAGTGACAAGGTTTCCGGCGTCTTTGTGCATTTTCATGACCTGCTGCACCTACACGGTTACTTTCCTTATGCTGTCACAGGCTGAAACCATCACACTTCTGTGTGCCAGCCCCAGAGCTGCAGACGGGCAGGGTCCTGAGCGAACTATGCCATCAAGCCCTAAGGGGCAGGAAGCAAACAACGTGAGACGCAAACAGAATCAAACACCACGTGAACAGCCATGCAAAACTCGCAGGGCCTTTGGAGATCCTTATAGACAACAGCCACAACTATGAGAGTCAAGCAGTGATTACGGCAATTCACCCTAATGGAGGCGATGAAGCCGACGGGTCGGGAGCCTTCCCCAATGGCCCGCTCGCTTCTCCCACTTCAGGTCCCTGCGGTTCAGAAGCGCAAAGCAAGCGTACAGCCCCAAGTCTCCCTGCACAAGGTCGAGGGAGAAACCCCCAAAGCTGCGCTTGGACTCCTGTCTGAGGGGCACGTGCTCAGGATGGGGGGTGGGTTAGGAACCGGGCCCTGGCTGGGTCACAGCCACGGCAGTGGCCAGGTATCTACTGAGGCTTCACTGTGTTTTCCCGCCTGGACGGCAGAGTGAGAGCTGCGGTCCTGCCAGTTGCCTGCAGGGCGGGATTGGGGTGGAGCCACGGCCGAGATCAGACTGAAGTTGGGGGGACCCTGGCCAGGGTGGCCTCAGAGGCAGATTTTGATATGGAGAAGTATTCAGAGTTTTGCTGCGGACGGTGCTGGTACAAAACGTGTTCCTAAACTTCCAGCCACAGCATCGCCCTGTAAACGCACTTCCACGCTTAGTTTGCTGTGAGGACAGGGCTGCAGCCATTTCAACAGGCAACAACCCTAAACCTCCCTCCCGCCCAGTTCTACGCAAAGGAGAGGCTGTGCCCGGCCTTCTTCTCCCATCTTCCCTCTGACAGCCTCTGGGGTCCGGGGCTGAGGGCACGAGTGTCGTGCTCTCAACGACCCGGAGAAATTGTGGTAACGGTCAGGGTCGCGGCCAGCCCCGAGGAGGGAGCAGAGCACGCACACCCACAGTTCTCTCTCGATTTGGGAATGACCTCTGCCCTCCGGGGGCGGGGGGCCGTCAGGCCCAGCTCATGCCCTCCTCGCCCTCAGCCTGCCAGAGCCACCAGCATCCCCGCATCCTCCCTAGAGGAGGCGCGGGGATGGGCACACGTGAGCCCGGAGCAGGCTCAGGCCCTGCGCAGTTTTGGTGGTCTGGGGACCCACACCGCTGCCTCGGGCTCCAGAGGAAAAGTACCACAAACAAGCCCTGTGTTTTATAAACCGAGCAGCTTCCCTCTGGCTTTGATCTGTTCTCAGTTGGCACAGTGACGGGCACGGTGATGGCCAGGGCATTGAGGACGGCCGCTCCCCCGGGGCCATGCAGCGGCCTCCGTCCAGCGGGCCCGGCTTTGCTGCCCCACGTCTGCCCGGAGCCCTCCCATCCTCTGGTCTGGAATCTCACTCGTGTGCTTCTGTCTGCCCGTCCTTCCGTCTGTCCAGAGTCCCCGGTGCAGCTCTGCTTTGGTGTGCCAGCTGTGGTCTGAGAGGTTAGGGAAGGAGGCTGCGGGGCCGGGGGTGGACATCACCACCCTGAGGCCTCAGAGATTTTGTGTCGTGTTTTCTCCGCTTTCAACCTGAGGTTCCAGAAAAGTGCTATCAGTGCTAATGACAAAAGTTACAAAATCCATGGAGGGTCCACGAAACGACAAGCAGCACACAGTCGCCCCGCAGTGTTTGCAGGGGAATAAATGGCGAAGCGTTTGCATATGCACATCCTCCCGTATACTTCAAATGATCCCTAGATGACCTATAACACTTGTAAATACAATGTAAATGCCGTGTAAACACTTGCCAGTCTGTGGGAAATTCACGTTTTGCTTTTCGGAACTTTCTGGAATTTTTTTCAAGTCTTTTCCATCCATAATTGGTAGAGTCTGTGGCTACGGAGCTCATGGATATGGAGGGTTTAATGTGTATTTACCACTCGTTTAATCCTCACAAAGGGAGGTGAAGAAACTCCGGCTCAAAGAAGCCACGTGACTTCCTCGGGGGTCGCATCCGCTGGCGAGGGGCGGAGCTGAGGCGGACGCCCGTGTGTGCTGATGGTGGTGGCCAGCGTGAGACAGGCCTCCGCATCTGTGCTGGGGCAGGGTGGTGGCCAGAGCACTGGCCCAGGCCCACCCCTTCCAGTGTGTGTAGCAGGCTCCTGGGGTCTCAGGGGACAGAGCAGCTAAGCCCGAGGTCAGGGTGGGGGGACCATGTTCCCACATCCAGGGCAGGTACTGCAGACCTGCTGGCAGCAGGGTCGTCCTGGCATCTCCCCGCAACACTCCTCCTGGGAATCAATTCAATCAAGACCCCAACTGGTGATGGACCTGCTCCTGGCACATCAGACAGACCCTCCCCTCCTCAACCCGCATCCAGGATCCCTTAAGAAAACCCGACAGCCTGCGGGCCTTTCCCATCGATCTGGACTTGGGAGCAGAAACTACGGCAAACGGGATCTTCCCCCAGTAGATTTTTAAGAATAAAGAGAGAGGAAAATCAAGTCACATGTTTAGGGGAAAGAGATCCTTTCCTTTATAGCAGCAACGCTAACAGTCTAAACAGCCACCTGCCTGCGGTCAGCGTCCTGCCCCTTTGAAGCCCTTCAGCCTCCTCCCAGGCCCTTTGATCTCACGCCCCCTTTCCTCTCCCGCGCCAGCTGCTCGTTCTAGATGTTTCTCCCGAGGAATCTCTTTTTTTTTTTTTTTAAAGAATATGTTGGGGGTAGGAGTTTATTAATTTATTTATTTTTGCTATGTTGCGTCTTCGTTTCTGTGCGAGGGCTTATCTCTAGTTGTGGCAAGCAGGGGCCACTCTTCATCGCGGTGCGCCGGCCTCTCACTATCGCGGCCTCTCTTGTTGCGGAGCACAGCCTCCACACGCGCAGGCTCAGTAGTTGTGGCTCACGGGCCTAGTTGCTCCGCGGCATGTGGGATCCTCCCAGACCAGGGCTCGAACCCGTGTCCCCTGCATTGGCTGGCGGACTCCCAACCACTGCACCACCAGGGAAGCCCTCCCGCGGCATCTCTTAGTCGTCGGCTTGTTCAGCAGCCGCCTCCAGCCGTAAAGGCTGTTGATGTCAGTAGCGCCCCCGCGTCTCTGAAACCTCCCAGCTCTCCACTCCCAGCCTCTCCCAGGTGAGAGTTCCTGGCCTCTCTCACCTGGACTCCGGGGCTGCCGGCACCTGGCCGACTCCGCCTCGTCCCGGTCGTGGCTCACAGCCCAGGGCGGGGTCCTCGGCTGAAGTTCTGGTCACCTGACACTAAGGACACTGCACACACACGAGGGTCGGGGCCGCTTCCGGAGCCCCTCGCTCAGGGCTCAGCCGAACCTGCCCCTCCTGCCCCCGCCCCCGACAGGTGCCAGGCCTGGCGCAGAAGCTGCTCTGCGCGAGCGGTCAGCATCGGCCTGTGGGACGCCCGGGGATGGAGCCTAGAGCTGGGGCCACATTCGGGGCTGGGCTTCAGCTGTGGGAGCCGCGAGCCCCCGGCTGCTCCCTGACACCACAGGAGGGGCGAGGCCGTGGGGCTGGGGGCAGGCGAGAGAGAAGGAAGGGGAGGAGGGGCTGGAGGACGGAGCATCTGGGGACACGACCCACAGGGGAGCAAGGGAAGGGTGGGGCAGCAGCCGGAGGTGATAGATGGGACAGCCACGGCGCCCAGAGGTGCCGGGGGCGGGGGTCTGCCAGGGAGGGCCTGCAGGGGAAGGGCCTGCCGGGGGCAGCGGGGGCTCCGGGGTACGCAGGGGCCGAGTGGGTGTGGGCGGGAGGGGCTGGTGGCCTGACGGCAGGGGGGAGGGGCCACCAGGTCCCTGCTAGTCGCGTGGATCTCGCGGTTCAAGCACACGGTTCCGGGAAGAGGGCGGGGGTGGGAGGACAGGGGACAGAAGATGCCCAGCGAGCCGCTGGAACGGGGACAGGGCCGGGCTGCCTCTGAGCGGCCCCCTCACGCCGAGGGCGCTGAGCGAGTCTGTGCGGACTCCCTTGGCCCCCAGCCCCCTAGCAGGCACCCGGGTGGCGGCCGCGAGGCCTGGGCCAGTCCCCCGCCCACGCGTGCCCATGCTCATCCATCCACAGAGAGTCAGCGCATGTGCTGGCCCAACCTCAGCCCCCAGGGCTAACGTTCCAGCCAGGGTGCTCCGTCCAAGGACCAGCCAGAGGCAGCACAGTCACCCCACGTGGCTGCAACACTGGAAAGCCAATGGCCGGCACTGAAATTAATCCGATTAGGAAAGGTCTACGCCGAGTCCCCAGGTGACCATGACAATCTCCCGACGCCAGGAAGGGCTCCAGGCCGGCTGAGCCTATCCCACTCGTAGTGACATACGAGTGCTGAGTCTCCCCGGCCGCTGCTGAAATGCTCCATCCGCCTACACAGAATTCACAAGGTCATTAGGAGCGAGCTGCATGTGAACCGAAGTGACATTTGGTGGTCTTGGGAATGGACTTGGAAAACAGAGGAATCTCTGTGTTGTCCTTTGCACGCAATACTGCCCAGCGTTTACTGCATAGATATCAGCCAGGAGAGGCCTGTTTGCCCCCAACCATGCCGTGGGGCGGCTCCTTTAGTCTCCATTTAGGGGAGTGGAGTTGAGATGCAAACCCAGGTGGACCTGATTCTAGATCCAGATCCTCTGGGGGAGACGGTGTGAACGACCAACCCTGCAAAGCTCTGCCTGTGACAGGAATGTGGGAAAAGGGAGCCTGCCCCCACATACTCAGCCCCTGGCATCCTCCATCCCGATACAGTGCTCCTGGAGCTGCAGCCACGGCCAGTGACGCCCCCCGTGAAGCTTTTGGACGTCGCTGCTAACGTAGGGATTACGGGGAACAAGGGGTCGGATGCTGGCCAAGCCACCTGCTGGCTGCACCACTGACCCTGTTGGGCAGATTATTTTGCTGCTGTCCCTCATCCGATGAAACGGGGCACCAAGGTGGTCGGGAGGGTTCGATGGGGACGAAGTGATGGGCAGGTGCCCAGTTGAGGAGGCATGCCATAAATGTCCATCAGGTGTTTTTAGAATAATCTCTTTCAAATCCTGTTCTCTTCACTACGTAATTCAGACTTCACAGAAAGACATTTCAAGCTAATATTCCTATTTGGATGACGGTAGTTTCTCCCAGTACAAGAGCCTCATTGGCCCTGCAGCCACGTAAATTAACTCCTATTAAAATCTGGTAAATACAGTGAGAGAACTGGACAGATTCAGAAAGTTCTAACTCATCACAACCAGCCATCGCCCTTGGGCCTCTCGCTTCCCCTCTGCAGCTGAACCATACGAACGAGGACGGGGGTGAAATCACCGAGCCTCACAGCACTGAAACCCGAATTGTCCGCAGTGTCAGGATGTGCAGACTGTTCGGCACTGTGTTTGTGAAGAAGAGACAGTTGGGAAAGCAGAGAACGCACACGGGAGAGATTGCCTACATCGAGATTACACTGTTTTTAAAAATAAACAAAATCCTGTAATTAGACATTGAAAGCAGTGACTAAATCACTGAAAACAACGGCAGACCACAGGAATGCGTCTGTCGAACTCATCGTGGAGTATCGTGCCCACATCCAGCGACGCCCCGGGGCCAGCGAGGTTGGCTGCGGGTGTGAACAGGCGTCCAGCTTCTTCCCGAAACTCATGCTGGGGAACAAAATACACTGAACCTTCGGATGCAGCAGTGTTCCCAACTCCGTGGTTGGGTCACCATGTTAGCAGCTGGAGTCGAAGAGCAAAAAGGCAAATCAGAGCCTGTTAGCTCGACGCAAGCTGCTGGTTAAGCATTACCAGCACTCCTTATAGATGTTTAATTTGGTGCAACTAAACCACAAAATTTCAAGCCAAAAACTAGAACCTATCTTGAATTGGTCTTCTTATTAACGGGACTCTCTACAGAGACAGACCATTAAAGTGAAATAGTATTTATTCTGCTTTTTTTAAAAATATATGTATATATGTGTCTGTGTGTGTTTGAAATTAATAAATATTTTTATGGGAGAAGAGTGGCCTGGTCCAAAGTGAGAGGAACCAGGATAAACAAATAAGTGACGCTTACTTCAGAACATCTTCCTTATTGTGTTCATTGCCTGGCCTGATGGTTAAATCTCCAGATTTCTCTTTATTTAGTGATCGATTCATTTTCTTTCTTTCCTTCTTTCTTTCTCACTCATGCCCCTCCTTGCTCTGGTAAGGATTTATGATGATATCTGCATGTTAAATTGTTACAAATTGATGTACAAGGCTAGCCTTTAAAGGTGGACAGAATCCATGAGTGAAGGGACAGCGGGAGCAGACAGAGATGTTAGGGGAAGGCAAGCAAGATGAAAACAGGGGTCACAATATTCACACAAAAAAATGTCATTTAAAGGTATATAAAGATTTCTCTAACTCGTTAAGATAAAAAATATATAATAGTCACAAACATGTATTCACCAAAAAAAATTACAGCAGAATTTGTTAATACACTCCTTGCAGAATTAGATCTAACAGAAAAACGGAAGTTAGGATATTCTGATCATAATCCAATAAAATTAGAAAAATATAATAAAAAAGCTTTCTTAGAAACTAAAGTATATCTTTCTAAATAATCCATTTCATAATATTGAAAATCAAATTTTAAGTTAAATCTATCTCAAAAGCAATAAAAAAAATACTTTATACCAAAACAGATGCAGCTGAAGCAGTACTAACTGCTCTATCTGAAGATATTAGGGAGAAAAAAGTGTAAGAAAAAATTAGTAGGAAGAATCAATAAAGATATAAGCTGGAATTAAGAAGAATAAGAAAAAAAAAGTAGAAAAGATAAATAAATCTTAAAGATGATTACTTGGAAAGACCATTAAAATAGATAATGTCTTCATGGGCCTGATTAAGAAAAAGAAAAGTAAAAGAAATATATAAAACTAGGGAAGAAAGAATACAGATACAAAAGGAATTATAAGAATAAAAAGTAAATAGTATGTGTAACTCTGGGGCAATGAAGTTAAAATCTAGGGAAAATTTAGTGATTTTTCTAACAAATAGAAAAAGGCAAAATTTCCCCATGAAGAAGAAAAAAATGTGACTATACTATAGGAGAGACTCAAAGAGTGATTAAGGACGTACCATCGAAAAGATCCCAGGGCAGCTGGTCTCAGAGCTGAGTCTTGTCTAGTATTTCTGTAAGGTGAATATCAATGTCGTATATATTTGCCTATGGCATATAAAAAGATGAGAATTTTCCTAATTCACTCTCTAAGGCTAGTCTATCCTTAATGACAAAGCTTGATAAGATTATCACAGTACTCCCAAAACCCTATAGAAAAATATTATTTATGAATTTAAAGTTCTGAATAAAAGATTAATGAATGAGATCTGAAGTGTCTCAAAAGAATGTAACAGAATATGATCAAATCAGCTTTAACCCAAGAATGAACATGTATTTACTATCTGGAAACAGCAACATCACACAAGCACACCGCTGATGCTGAAGAAAAAGACCTTTTGTAAAAATTCAACGGCTGCTCTACCGACACTTCAGTTAAGTGGTGATAGAAATTGAATATACGCCATATAACAGAGGACCAAAGTACAACAAACCTCCTTGTAAATGAAGACACTCTAAGTCAGCTGCACTAAAAGCAGGAAGAAGCAGGGATACCCACTCCCACCGGGACTATTCAGCGCGGGTTTAGCCATCTGGCAAATGAAATGAGAAAATAAAAGAGCCCATGTAAGCCTTGGGAGAGTGAAGGCAAACCTTCTTTCCTTGCTGGTGATGTGATTCTATACCTATCAAATTCAAGACACTTGGAGGAAAAAAAAAAGCATTAGAATTAATCAAAGAATTTAATAAAGTGTCTGTGTACAAGATAAACACAGAAAAATTCATAACTGTTTTTCTATACTGGTATTAAATAGCTAAAAATGGATATTGGGGAAATGTTTAATTCTTGACAGAGATATCTATAAAATAGGAAAACATTCCATAAGAAATATTGTTCAGGTCATTTGAAGAATACCATAGAATCTTATCAAAAGACATAAAACAAGATCTGAACAAAGCAGAAAATCTATCATGTTCTTGAATGAAAAGATTCAGTATGATACATTTTTAGTCATCCAAAAATTAATAAATAATATAAAAACTGCAATTTTAATCCTATTAGGTTTGAGAGAAATGTGGATTTAACTTATCTTAAAGTTCCTATGGAAAAACAAATGACCAAAGATAGCAAAGAAAAAGGTGTTTTTGTGTGTTGGAGGGCTGCAGTGGGCTGGGAGGGACTTGCCTTACCAGCTGCTAAGACACACCAGAAAATCCCTCTAACATGATAAACAAAATGAAATGACATTGGCATAAAGACAGACAAATAGGTTAATGAAACAAAACAGAATTCTAGAAACAGATCTTAATTCATTGGAGAATGTAATAAATGACGCAGTTGGTATTTCAGTTTGGTGGGTGGAGGTGGGTTTATTAAATAGATGAGGTTGGCCACACGGCATTCCATCTGTGGAGGGAAGGGAAATTGGGACAGTGCCTCACACCTCACGTGAAACTAACGCTGAATGAGGGAAGGACCTCAATGCAAAAATAAACTTGCAGGAATTTACAGTAAGTTTCAGGACAATATGTAAGTGACCTAGAGCATAGGAAGATCTTTCAACAAACAGAAAAAAAGGAGGGGGGCTCAGAATGTATCCACACATATATACACACCACGCAAACATACATACATAGCACATACACATACCTATGACTACGGAAAAAAATGTAAACATGTAAGGCAAATACAGTATACTTAAAATCAACAGGTAAATGACACGCTGGGGGCAAATACCTGCAACGCATATAATGAAAGGACTGATTTGTAGGTAACGCCAATTTTCCATCACAGGCACAGCGCTTTCCCAAATTGTTAAGATAAGGAAAAGACCTACAACCCAAAGTAAAGTGGCCCAAGGAAATGAGGCAATTCACAGAAATATACAAGCGGCACCATGTGTATGAAAAGAAGTTCAGCCCCACGGGTGGCCAAGAAAAGGAAGGACGGTGACACCAACGTGGTCTCGGTAGGGACAATCCTTCTGACATGGTGACACCCACCAGTAGGGAGGTCGGCAAAGAAACTCACAGGCTGGCGGTGGCAATGTGAGGGCCTGCAGCTGACACTCTATTAAAAAAGCGTAAAGAAGCACACATCCCTCAGCCCAGCCACCCCGCTTCCAGGGGTTTAGCCGACGGAAGTGAACGCTTCAGTAGATGGAAGGCCTTTTCAGGTCAACCACTGCCGTGTTCATGGTGGTCGCAAGTCAGAGAGAAAACTAAACAGCTATTCACTGAGAACCGTGTGAGGACATGCGTGTGAACGGGCACAGTGAAACTTCACAGCCATTCAGAAGAACGGGCTGCATGGCAGTTTCTAGAGAACAGCCCTGGTGTCGCCCAGCAAGAGGATGAACCCGCTGAGAGGGGCGCCCACAAAGTGGGGCTCCTGGCGGGACACACAAGGCAGGGTCGGGGACACGGTCCGGCTGCTGCCGTGATCCGGGTGGACTCCGCGTGAAGGAAGCCGCAGGGGAGCAGGGCCAGGTGAGAGGTTCTAGAGAAGGTGGGACAAACCCATGCGGGGAATCAGACGGCATTGGACGGAAGGGATCTGGTTACACAGGTGTGTACCTTTGCCAAAGCCCATCACACGACACCCCCAAGGTTAGGGCTCTAGATTCTAAGTAGGGTTATCTCAGAAGGAAGAGTAAAGGAAAGAACACTAGCTAAGTATGTAGCTAGACACAGGCATAGCATTTAGGGGCAGGGACACTGATGCCTGAAACTTGCTTTGAAATACATTTTTAAACATAAAATAAGATGGGATGATGGGTGGTTAGAGCGATGGATAGATGGAAAATCAAGGTTAACCATGAAAAGATTAATGGTAGACGCTAGGTAGCAGGTATAAGGGTGTTTTTCTAAATAAGATTCTTCCTACTTTAGTGTGTGTTTAAAAGGCTTCCTAATACAATGTTGGGAAGGAAAGATCGACACCAATGGCTACAGGGGTCTAAGCAAGATGCAGCAGAAGTGTACATAGGAAGATTCTATTTTAGCAAAATAAACAATGACAAAAATACATCCACGTATGTGTGATTCAGCCCAAGTAATCAGATACAGTGATGCGAACATGAAGACAGTTCTGTAAAATCACTCGGTCCCCAGGGGACGGAGGTGGGGAGTTGAGCGGGGTGGAGGTGAGGGAACAAAACAGAGAGGAGAGAGGCCCTCAGTACGTGAAGGATGCAGGGTGGGCGGACACAGCACACGGGGTAAAATTCCAGGTGTTGACTTTCTTACATTTTCTATACTGTTTTTCTACGTGATCATTTGTTATATATGCAATTTAAAAGCTATTTTATTTTGGATAATCATAAAACCAAACAAACACACAAAAAAGAGAATTTTGTCATCTGAATCTTAAAGAGGCCCCCAAATCGTAGCCTCGGGTCCCCAGAAACCCGGGACCTGCAGGATTCGAACAAGTTTATGGTCCCTCCTCAGCCCCGAGCTGCAACCAGCACAAATCCCCCTCGGGACGCGGAACATCCCCCAGCGAAGTGTCCTGCCCCGTCTCAGCCCCCGTGGCACCTGAGAGCCCAGTGTTCTCGAACTCGGCCTGCGGGGCTCGAGCTGCAGACTTGGCCTGTGCGCCTCCGACTCGGAGCACACGAAGCCCCCTCCCCGCCGAGAGCAGCTGCCCCCACACTTGTGACTGTCCCCAGCTGCGTCCCAGGGCCCTGCAGACAGAGCAGGAGCTACAGAGGATGCTGGGAGGACAGAGCTGCAAAGGACAGCTGGGGGCTCAGCCGCACGGGGAGCGCTGCTGCACGGGGCCCAGGGCAGGGCTTGGGGGTCCCCAGCTGGTGACAGACGGAAGCAGCCCCTCCGACCCCTCCGGGAGAGAGGCTGTCCCCTCCCTCGGGATCACCCCTTGCCCTGGGCACCAAGCGTGGCGGGAAGGGCTGCCGGAGGGGCCCAGGGAGGCCCCTGGGGTCCTAATCCTCTAGAATCGACACCAAGGGCCGAGCCCTCCCTCCGTCAGTGACTAATCGCTGAGCACCTCGATTGATTTTTGCTGCCAGGAGGACCGTGCTGTTCACAACTTGGACCGTTGGATGGGATGTTTTCAGGTGTGAGAGGAAAAAATAATAAATGCGACAAACAACATATCCATCTACAGAAAACAGAATTTCTTAACAAGAAAATGGTATTTACAGCAACTTAGTTTCTTTTTAAACTCTACCAGCTAAGAGCAAGACTGCGAGAACCAGAAAGCTCCTTTCTGGCAGGAGCCGCAGCACCTCGTCACTGATTAACTGTCCCCTCTTCCAACACGGGCCTCTGGACCTGGACCACCGACTGTGCTCGGGGTCGAAGACCTGAGCCAGGTGGCCCAGCAGCTGCCCCGGACACCACGTCCCATTCCATCCCTCACTCCAAGGCCAGTAGGGTTCCTGACACAGCGAACGTCAGCCAATTGTAAACCCAATGCCCGGTGTGCTCCTGGTGTGACCCTCACTGCACAGCCGCCTGGCACCCGAGCCTGAGGCCTCCTCCCTGGGCACTTACAGGCCGACTTCACCGCCTCCCTTCACAGGAGCCAGCTGAGGGGCCAGGGCTTGCTTCGTACAGGTTGGCAGGCATGCAGGCCACGTGCTGTTCTGTCACAGCCTAGAGGGCAGGGCGGGGACGCCCGCAGGGGCCAGGACTCGGAAGCGGCCCATCGCAGGGCTGGGGAGGGGTGGCCGGGGGAGGCACCCACCTGTTCCGTAGGCAGGTTCCGGGGCTGAGCTTTGGGGCCACAGTTCTCACACCGACAAGGGTAAGCCTCAAACCTAAAGCTGTCTGGGCCCTCGGAAGATTCTCAAGGTGGACGGGGACCCAGTGACCGAGAGCCAATCCCGTCCTTGGAACTGGGGTCAGTGGGGCTAAGGAGAGAGGCTGCTCTCAGTGTTGGCCTGTGAGGTCACGTCCACCGCCCCAGAGGCGGCCTCCCTTGACTAACAGCGTCTTGACGCCTCCGCCAGACACCCCAGCGCAAGCTTCACACTTGAGGAAAATCTTCCCAACATTTTTGCGTGACGTAGTAACAGAAAAGTCGTTTTCATTGAAAAGACTTATGCATGCACACGCGGTGCTGGGCAGATCGTAAAGTGGTTTATTTAATCTCTGCAGACACTCAGAGAGATACTATTGCCGGATAAAGAGCTGGAAGGAGGTAAAGCTGAAATTGGCATGCAGGTTTTCTCGGACCCCAGGGCTCACGTGGGGTGAGCCTTGAGGGCGGGACCTCAAGCCGACTCTTCCCTTGCACTGGCACGTCTCTCTCGGCTGGTATTTTCATCTCCAAGAGGGCTGATCGTGCGTTAAACTGAACAGCACTCCTGCACACCCAGCCTCATTTTGATGATAAAGTAGGTTTATAAACGTGTTGTAACGAAGGTGTGAATCCGTGGCCGTCAGCCTTCAAGACCCACAGAGCCCAAATCCCACTCCGGTCCGCGTGTGGTCTCGGGGAGGGCTTTGCTCCGACTGAGAAAAACGGTGTTGCACACCCACGGAAACTGCCACCCAAACAATCCACAGCTTGGGATGCTGTGTGTGCCAGCGGCTTCGTCCTCACAGCCACGAGACGGAGCTGACCTCAGCCGGGGACGCAGCCAGGAGTAGCCCCCAGGGCACCGGGCGGCCAGGTGGGCAGGGCTGGGCCTCCGCGGGAAGGGTGAGCTTCGGTCCAGACCCCCCACCCAACTCCAACCACAGCAATCCTGCCGCCTCTGTTTCGGCCAAGAGCTCACCTTGCTCTGTTGTTCCACGTGCCAGGCACTGCGTCCAGGCTTTACAAACATTTCATTTACCACTTACGACAGGGCTATGAAATAGGTAAAATTACTCTCATTTTTAGAAGTAAGAAAAGCGTGCTTCTCGGAACAAGCAAAGTGCTGGCCCTGGGCTTTGAGCCCAACAGGGCATTCTGTACTCTGCACTGCATTTGGAAATAAAATGTCTTCCAATTTCCACTGGGCAAAGCTCTTTCTTTGGTGCCTCTTAATTCCTTACCATGCTAAATCCTCTAACCAGAAGCCACAGATAAGGGCTTGTCCAAACAATTTCTTCAACCAGCCTTTTTTTAGAAAAATAAATACAGGTAGACAATGCAGGCTGAATATTATAATATTACATACAGAACACTGAATTATTTGTAAAGACATTCTCAGCAGTGCCAAGGCTGAGAAACCCTGAGAGAGAAATAGTCAGTTCATAGGTAAGTAAGTAGGTAAGTAGGTAGGTGGATGGATGTGGATGGATGGATGGATGGATGGATGGGTGGGTGGATAAGACCATGCCCTAGAAGTTACTCTGAGTCAAAAGGCTGACTCAAAGCACCGTGATTATCCTTCCAGTTTTAGTATGATCTCGTCCTGCGGCTACTGGTCAGATCATTCAAATTTAAGACGTCTTTCTAAGCAGGTAATCATGCTATCAGTTGCACTTAGGAATAACTTATCAGTAATACTGAGGAGTAATGTGGAAACTGACAGAAACGGCCCGTACCTATCATCATCTACAAAGTAGTTATATGAGAAGAGAGAAAAAAGAAAATACGAAAGATTATGTCAAGATTCTGAAACTATTTAATTAGAAGAGTAGTGACACCGTTCATGGAAACAAAGGACTTGGAAAAGGAAACCAGTCGTGTTGCCGTGGCTTCAGACACGCTGAGTGTGAGATGATCATGACACGTCAGAGCAAAGATGCTTTGGAAAACAGTCCAAGACACGGGGATGGAGACAGAGTAGATCCAGGGATGCGTGTCTCAGCTGTGAAGTAATAGCTGAAGTCGTGACACAAAGATGTTTATCCAGGACAAGAGAGCAGGAGAACTGATGGGAACCCGAGCCTTGGAGAGCGACCCCCGGGGAACAGCCCAGAGGAGACGAGTGGGTCAGAAGACAGAGGACCGGGGGCTTCGACGTCGCAAAGCCTCAGGAGGAGAGGGCTGGAAGGACAGAGCGTGGCCCTCGAGCAAAGTGCTGCAAAGCAGATGAAGAGAAAGAAGGTGGAGGAAAGATCAGGTATTTGAAAAGTGCCTGGTAGCCTCTAGAAGGACGACAGATGCAGGTAATTAAGGGACAGGCGGTCGTTACAATGGAGACTTTCTGGGGAGGCCAGTTGTTTGAGGCACAGACCGTAGGATGAAACCTAGGCAGCGGCTGGTTGAGCAAAATGCTCTTCTCTAAAATGAGAGCTACTTAAATATGTCCTTTAAAAGTGCGGGGGAGGGAACCGTTGATAAAAAGTGCTCTCAATTGAATCGACTTCTCTTCTCTGAATATAAGGGAAAAGGAAAGAATAATTATAACTCTTTGAAATGTGAAAGTAAGAGGGAAAATTTTACTTTACCAATCAACACATATTAGCCAGGAGGGATCAAACACCTAAATTCATTTCCTGATTTGCCTGAAACCATCAGAAGCTTTGGGGTCTATTTCCAATTACAAAAAAAAGCTACAGAGATAACTGGACAGCAACAAAGAAAACTCCCAGTGTGTGTTATAATAACGTCTGTAAAAGTTGTTCCTTCTTTCCTTTTCAGATTAGATTTCACAGTTTCCAGGAAAAACTTACGTAAGACGTTTGGCATAAACTTGCTAATCAATGCTTATATTTCAAAAGCAAGAGTAATGAATTAGCTCAGTAAACTTGTTTTAAGGCCAAGGGGGAGAATGGAAAGAGAGACCTGAAGAGGTTCCAGTGACTGATGATCTATATAAAGAAAAGTGATGCGATGCAGGGTTGTAATAACTGCTGGCGCTGAGAACAGCAGAGCGACTTGTTTGCTGCTTTGGTGAGGCTGGGCCCTGAGTTCAATTACATAAACATCCTTTTTCAAGCTCGTTACAGAGTCAAGAAGCCCAAATCCAACCCCTGTAATTGCAAAAGTATTTTCCACACTCTTAGCAAAATACAGAAACTGGGTCAAGGATAATCATCACTCAAAGCTATCCTGTCTCCTTGAAATAAAACTTCGTAGCTATTCATTTTTTAAACCTACCTTGCTCCAGAAGGTACTTAACCTTAAATTTATTTTCTGTATAGATATATAGCCTGCCTTAACATTCACGGTAGAATACACCACCAACACATGAGTACACGTGGCACAAATAAAGAACATGAAAGGTTCCCAGACACGGCTTCTCGGGGAAGATCATGTGAGGAAGATCCATGTTTGAGGGCGGGGCGGACTCGAGCTCCCCTAGCCCAATGCCCCCAGGAACTCACGTGAGCTTTGCAAACCTGCCAGCGTCGGCGAAGTGAACTGCCTGAAACAGTCCTTTCACTCTGGTCATAAAAGAATTAGGACTAGAGTCTTGGTTATTTTATCTTCGGTACAATTTTAGAGCTATTGCGACAGTTGTCACAGATTTTGTTAATGATAACAATAAATAAATAATAGCAACAATAAGAATAACAAATCTTGGGTTTGTCGCTGTTTGCCTCAAATCACTTTTGGAAAGAATAGCAATAATTTTCAAAACTCTTCAATTCTAGCGTGAGCTCAGCAGAGTGAGAAGAAGGTCACTTCCCCTGTCCAGCACCCCCTGGAGGAGCTAGAGAAAAGAGCCTCCCGATTCCTTTCCAGTAGAACTTTAATGTTGCGTCTCCCAGAGGTGTCTGCATTTTAACAGAGCAAACAAGTCAACCCTTAGGGAAGGATATGGAAATTTAAGACGAAGTCCATGGCTCAAGACCACACAACAAACAGAGACAGCATCGGACAAGCAATCAGAGTGCCCAAAACCCGAGGCCAGCTTTCCACACTCCTGGTTACCCTCCCCCCAAGAATTTTAGAGAAACAGAGGAATTCCTGACTAACCCGCTCCACCTACTTTTAAGACCGATGGAAAAAGACGCCGCGATATACCGCTGCTCTCAGGACTGCGGGAACCGAAGCTTTGGGCTCAGTCTCTCTCTTGGTCCGTCTCAGGGGAGAGGACCTCACAGGCATCCAGCCAGCGTCCACTCTGTTCCCGTCACTGTTCCAGGCACCAGAGATGTACTGTGAATAAAAGAGATGAACTCCCTGCCCGGGGGGCCCGATAGTCTAACAGGGAAGAGAGAGTAACAGGCACATAGAATGTGCAGTGTCGGGTGATCAAGGCCAGGCAGGAAATAAAACAAGAGAAAGGCGGGTGGGGGTCACCTCCTGAGCACAGCAGTGGGCAAGGCCTGCCCGGGGAGGTGAAATTTAATAAGCCCCCGGTTATACAAGCAGCACATGGAAAGGCCCTGGGGAAGAAGGTCCCAGGCAGAGGGAACAGGGAGGGTAAAGGGGCTGAGGCCTGACCCCAAAGCTTGAGCGTGGGAGTGGCTGGTCCTCAGAGGAGCCAGGCCCGGGGCCTGAGGGCAGGGGACCAAGATGAGGGGCCTGGCCAGATCCTAAGGACGAGCGAGCCCTTGGAGGGCCCTGGTCAGGAGAGGGGCCTGCTTTTAATGCACATGTTAAAGGTCATGCTGGCGGCCACTGAAGAGATCAGACTGGGAGAGAGGCCGGGGCCAGGGCCAGGGCCGGGGGTGCAGGGGACAGGGGAGCAGCAATGTCCCCGCAGAAGACCAGCCGGGGGCCTCGGCCACACCAGCCACGGGCTTTCCAGGGAGGGTGGATGGGACGTGGTCGAGTTTAGACCAGGAGGGTGAGGAAAATGAAGGAATCAAGGCTCCAACGATCATGTGTCAGGGCAACAAACGAGATGGGGAAGACCCAGTTCTAACGTCGGCAATTTAAAATCCATGGAGCCTCAGACCCATCTAAGGAGAGAGGCCACGCAGACAGCGCGTTGCTGAAGTCCAGGGCTCAGGGAGAGACTGTGTGGGAGTCAGCGGAGGACACTTAATCGACGGCATTTAGAGCCCCAGGCCTGCGTCAGGGAGCACAGGACGACAGACGGAAGACGGGCGCCAGCCAAGGACGCTGGCAGGGAGCTGCCTGTGAGGCCCAAAATAAACAAAAACAGACAAACAACCAAACAAGCCTGTATATTCCAGAAGCCCTGGGGACAGAGGGCACGATCGCTGTGGATCTGTCAGCTGCTACTGACAGAAGTAGCACGAGATGGGCTGGCCCTTGACCACGTGACTGGCCACACGGAATTTGCTGGAGAAGATGCTAAGATCGGAAGCGGAAATAGGCCAGAGCGCGGTTGGTAAAGAGTTTTGCTGTGCAAGGGGAGGGAGAAGTAAGGCAGTAGCCGGGCGGCCGGTGGGTCAGGAAGGGCTTTTTAGGTGGAAGAGTCTGGAATGTCTGTACGCTGTTTGGGATGAAGCAAAGGGGAGGAGAGTCAGTGACGCCGGTGTAGGCTCTGTACGGAGGGGCAAGCCGAGGGGGGGGGGCCCCGCGCAGCAGGGGGGCGTCTTGGGAGAGGCGCAGAGACGGCCATCACCGTGACGAGAGGACAGAGACGCCAGCACCGGGTGCAGGCAGGGCTACTTCTAGTTTCTCACATAAGAACTCCGACGGTCAGCCGGGCGCGGACAGAGAGACAGGAAGGGCGGTAGCAGACGGCGCTGCGGGGAGGCGAGCGGTCGCCGAGAGCCTGGGTGCCCGCAGGGTGCGGGGAGAGCGTGCGGGGCGGGGCCGTGAGAGTGACAGAGGAGCAGACACGGCGGCGCAGGGGCCAGAGCGGGGGCAGAGCCTGTGGGCCGAGTCCAGACGCCGGAGGCGAGGGGCGCACGTCCCCTCCACGTAGATGTCAGGACGACGGGAGAGAGGGGCCAGCAGCCCAGGGTCTACAGACACTGGGTTCGGGAGAAACGGCCCAAGGAACACAGAGAAGGGCGCTGCCTGCAGGTGTGTGATTCGAAGGAGGTGGTAGCGCCGCTCCCGTGCGCTGCAGCCTCCAGGTAAGTGAAGAGCGAGTGCGGAACGGGGCCGGGGCTCTGGAGGCACTGTCTCACTGCCACGTCCCCCCGCGTCTGTCCCCTGGGCACCGTGCACCTCGGGCTGGGCATCCTGTGCGCTGAGGGGCCACCTGTGCTCGGGGGACGTTTAGCAGCAGCCCAAGGCTCCGCCCACTCGATGCCAGGAGCATCACCCTCCCAAACCGACAAACGAAACCGTCTCCAGCCGTTGGCGAATGTCCTCTGGGGGCACAGTCACCCCAGCTGGGAACCTCTGACCCTCTGCTGACCACCCTGGGACCGTTCCCCTTTCCCTATTCAGCACCTGAGCACGAGAGAGAAACAGACCCCATGAAGGACCAGCTTCTTCCAAGAACATACACTGTGTTCCCCTGGGGCCAGTTAAATCCCTGTCTCAGAAACAACCTAAAGAAACCACGATCGCCCCCATTTTCCGCTGGCCCTCGGGCAGAATTATTTTACAGTGTAGCTCGCGAGCGCGTTTGGTACTTACAGCTAAAAGTTCCAGGAGGCGAAACATAAGCCACAGAAACTGATACCCAGGTCTCCACAAGGTCATGTGAAAACCTGCCACGGGGGCCCCCAGAAAGGACCAGCCTCGCCGACCCCCCAGTTGCTCCTTGGATTCCGTGTGGAGCAGTGTGCTCGCCGCCACCCAGCAGTGACAGGAGGACCGGCACGCGGGTCTCTGCAAGCAGCCCACGTCGGGCCATGGGCTGGCGGAGCGCCCTGTGGTACCATCACTGAGTGCCCGGCCCTCCTCCTGTGGGTGCGCTCGCCCCATCTAGACTCACCGATTTCTAAATAACAGTGCAATCACCCTGTAATCTATGTGTTTAAAAAGGAGAAGCCACACACATACAAACATAATCACACACCACTTCCTCAGAGTAAGCAGAAGCGCAACATCTAAAGCCAACGGGCTCTTCTGGGAAGCTCACTTGGCCACGGTTAACCATTGAGGGGCCAGGTGACCTCTTCCTGCCCAGGGTCAACTCAAAGCCGAGAATGGAAACCCATCGAGGAGTCGTCTGGGAGGTGTAGCACCCCGGGCCCCGCTCGAGGAGACGGGAACTCGCGGCGGTGACCTCCTTCATGGGGAAACCGACTCCCGCCCTTCTCAGCGCCACGGTCCACCCGGCCGTCAGGTTTCATTTGTGATCACAGTTCGGACGCGATTGGCAATTTGTCCACATAGACCATAATCATGCGGACCTGGGCACGCAGCCCGAGCGTCCCGCCTGCACCCCGCAACCCCGTCTCGCACCTTTGTCTGCTGTCCTGGTGGACGGCCAACGGAACCGGCTCTTTCAAAGGGCAGGTGAGAGAAGGTCTGGTCTCAGTGAGACCAGAGGTTAATGAACCTCCCTTCAAAGGGGCGCGTGGGCGGCGACATCCGGCTGAAGCCAGCCTGCGATGACCTGTGGCCTTCGCGGAGCTAGGCCTCAACACTGCCCGCACCCCCAGCGGCCGCCTAATGGGTTTCTGAACTTTTCCAGCCTGGAGTCGCCCAGTTTTCTCAGGGGGCGCCGAGCCTCCAGGCGACAGTTTTGGGGATCAAGCAGGATTTTTTGCCTCATCTCCCTTTCGAGACACATACTTTCCAGATGAGCCCAGAGCGATGCTTATCCAAACACTTCACTCCCCGCGGCTGGAGGGAGGAGGCCCCGCTGCTTCTCTTCACTCAGCAGCCCAGCACCCCGTCCTTTCTTACTTTCTTTCCCCACGTGGGAACCACGGGGCTGGAAAGATGTTTTCTGGGCAAAACAATTCTGGGCCAGAAAAAAGGAACTTTTCATCTGAAACTGGGCCTGCCCCGAAGGAAGTGAACTGGGCAGGAGACTGGAGAAGGTGACGGGGCTCCTGGGGACGCCTGTCGCCAGGCGAAGTGCAAGGGCATTTCTTTCACTCACCTCTTCAGTTAAACAGTTTCTCAACACCGGTTCCTGGCGCCACAATGAACCCAGCTCCGGCTGTGGGTTTGGGAGAAGAGAGAAAAAAAATGCACGACATTCATTCGTCTGAAAAGATTTGGGTGCCTCCTGCGTGTCGGGCCCTGCGGACGAGAACTCCGGCTAAGAGGAAAGGACTCTGTGTGACCTGAGGCTTCTTAGCCTCAGCACTGCTGGCCTTCGGGGCCAGACGGTCCTTTGTTGTGGGTCTGTCCTGTGTCGTATGATGTTTTGCAGCACCCTGACCTCTACCCCTGGACCCCAAGTCGTGACAACCAGGAACGTCTCCAGACATTGACACATGTTTTCTGGAGAACAAAATCACTGCCACCAGCCCACCACGTCACCACTATTGAGGACACAGACAAATATTTGCAATAGAATATAAAAAGTTTAGCAGTAGAGTTACATAAAAGTAAGGGTGTTGCACAAAAGCAAGTCTAAGCATCTTTCCCTGAGACTGATCACCCCCAAGGGGGTGATGCTGGAACAGGGCCCTGCTAAGGAAGTAGGCGTCCGACGGGTGACAAGAAAGACCAGGGGTGGGACGTGCAGTCCAGGCAAGAAACAGCGCACAAAAGGCAGAAGGCGAGAAACAGGCAGCACACGTGGGGCACAGACGAGAGATGGCCAGGGAGCCCGAGAGAGAAGCACGGCCGGATTCCTGAAAGATCAAGACCCTGGCCTCTTCTCCTCTGAAAACAACGGATATAGGTGCGTGGGTGTTATTAAACTCAACGAAGTCTTAAAACATTTTTAAATCATTGTCAAGAGTCCCCTTATTTTCAAAGTGAATGTCTCACGTAAAGGGAACAGCAAATGCCAAGCTCTGCGCTGGAATCTTGATGGAACATCTGAATTCACGTACGAAGAAGGCTGCGACCCTACTGTGAGTAACTCACTCCTTGAGATGCTGGAAGCTTGTCCTTCAGAGAACATCTATTCGTTGCCCACCGACTTCATCAAATGCACGGCATTATCCCTTGTCGTTCTACAGTTAACCTTTAGTCATGCCATTCTCTTCCGTAAGAATTACTCAGACCGAACGTGAAACTCGTGTGTGGACGCAGGGCCTTTGATCTGGAGCACGGTCCACACGGGACGGATGATGTGCTGTTGTGAAATTCTAAGAAGGGCTGAAAGTCTCTGTGATGTTTGAGACAAAAAAAATCATTAAGTTTTGCTGTGTTAGTCTGAGTGGTAGTGCTTTCAGTTTAAGTATCGGTGGTAAATCTCTTAGCTGAGCGATTCTTTTAAGGATGACTTATGTTAGGACAAATGGATTTATTCCTGGGCCTGGTAAGTACCGTACAGTACGTAAAAGGTCTGAACATTTGATCAAATTGTACGGCTAATCCCCTAATTGCCCATTGAGAAGGGGTCTCAGGAATAATTACAGAACCTGGTCCTGTTCACATGCACGGCTAATCCTTTCTAAAACCTTACAGGCTCTTCTGCTCAACAACGTCCCGAGGCTGAAGTCGCCGCAGGTCTGATAGACGCTTGCTTTAAAATACTGCCCTGGACACACACACAGAACAAACATATTTGTTTTCAAAGTGCCCACTGCATTTGAAGTAAGCGGCGTTGACTCAGGAATTCTTGACTGAGCTCCTCCTGTGTGTAACAAAGCCCTTTTCTCTTGGGGGTGAGGGGTGAACACTTATGAAGGTCAGACAGACTGACGAACCTTAGATGTCAGCTCCTCCGAGAAGCCGTTGCTGAAGACCTAGTCGAGGTCAGACAGCCTCCCTCCTGCTCCCCTTGCGTCCCGGGCCTCCCTCCTCCATGCACGTGCTGGATGCCTGTGCGTTAGAGCAGAGAATAAGGCACCAGCTGGTAAATAACTAGAAAACAGTGAGGTCTCTGCTGATCTTGACACAAGGGAGGCCAGAGGAGTCTGGGAGGCTTCAGGAAAAGGGTGAGCACACGCAGGGATAACTCAGGCCACTTTCCAAAGAATCTCCGTGGGCCGCCTACCGGGACAGGCAAAACCTGGAGTGGCCCACAGTGGCGACTGCATTAAATCGGGTGGACCTACAGCCCTGGAATGAACAAGTACAGAGTGAAAATGACAGGAGCCTTTAACACAAAAGGTAGACAGGTCAACTCCAGGAAAAACCTGTGGCATTTTCTTTGGACCCCCTCCACGCCTGACTTCTCTTTTTTGCTTCTTTCCACCCAAAGTTCCTTCTCCTCCAAACCCCGTCCAATCAGATGGGTGACTACAGACTCACTCATTTTGAGGGGAAACTAACTGGAAGGGGATAAAATAGTAACCGGGTGGCGTGAGGCTTCCCGGATGCTCTCACTAGGAAGAGTGCAGAAAAGAACTGCAGGCAGAGCCGTGAGGGGACATCTGTCATTCTTTTTTTTTTTGTTTGTTTTTTTGTTTTGCGGTACGCAGGCCTCTCACTGTTGCGTTCTCTCCCGTTGCGGAGCACAGGCTCCGGACGCGCAGGCTCAGCGGCCGTGGCTCACGGGCCCAGCCGCTCCGCGGCATGTGGGATCCTCCCGGGCCGGGGCACGAACCCGTGTCCCCTGCATCGGCAGGCGGACTCTCAACAACTGCGCCACCAGGGAAGCCCGACATCTGTCATTCTTGTTGGGCCACCTTCCATCTTCACTTCTTTTCTCAGCTTAGGGATGCTCTACAGGTCGTGATGGGGGACAGGCTGCCCCCTCCGTGGGAGCCGACCTTGCAGCTGGTACACAGGCAGGGGACGTAGGCTCAGGAGCCAGGGATGCAAAGCAGGGGTGATGCATGGACCCCCTTCTAGCAGTAGCTCCCTCTGGTCCGCAGAGGTGGCAACCAGTGCCCCTCGGAGGGTGGCCTCAATGATGTCAGCATCACAGGCACCAGTGGTCTGGTCGCGGGAACTGGCTCCCAGTCTGTGATGTCACCATAGGAATTTCCTGGCTCTGCAAGATGGGAAGATGGATTAGACAGATTGTCCAGGCCTCCTGGAGCGTCAGCACACTTTATTTTTAATACATTCTTTTTCTCCCAAAATTGGCCCAAGTTGGTTTCCGCTGCAGCTGAGAACCTCGGCCGGAGGGGGTCGATGGAGCCTCGGGAAGTGGCCCCAGTACGGCTCCTCCCAGGTGACCTCAGGTGTGGGAGCCCAGGATGAGTCTGTGACAGATGCTAACGCGAGGAAGGTCACAGCTTCCTACCTCACAGCTCAAACACCTGTTTGACCGTCACGCATCCTTTAGCCCGGGGCGCCAGGCGGGATGGGGGCTTAGGGTGAGTCGGGAAGGACGGGGATCCGGGGTCTTCCAGACATTCTCCAGTTCTCAGCTCACACACCGCTCCTTTCCTTGCAAAACCCCAATGTCCTAAGGTCCAAGTGCCAGCCGAGTGTAGGAGCCCCAAAGGGTCAGGGAGTCCAGTGGGGACGAGGGCCCTGGTTGTCCTGAGACACAGGTCAGACGTAAAGCACTAACCTGTGCTGCACACGCCTGACCTCGTCACATCATGAAGACCTAACGTTGGTGCCAGACCGGGCCCCCCTGAGGCCTGCGGCGTCCGGGGCTCTGTCCGGGAGAGCAGGGGTATCGGGAAGGCGACGGGCTCAAGCCTGAAGTGCTGGGCTGAGTCTCAGCTCCACGTGTGACCTCCCAGTGCTATGACCCGGTTCCTTACCCAGCCTCCACCTGCTGTCCTGTAACATGTCCCTCCCTCCCGTGCACGGGACATTCAGGCCAGCCGCTCTTGTCGCATCTCTTGTTCTTCAGATGAGTACCAGTAACTGCTGCTGCCGTGTTCTGCCTGGTGCTCTGAAGATCTGGTTTATGGTCGTTTCTCTTATCTTCTCAGAGTGAGGAGTTACACAGAAAAGATTGTTTTCCAAAAAATAATAAGGCCTTGTTATACTACCTATAATGATTCAGTTATGATAATGTAACATTATCATGGCTGTGTTGCTGGATAGAAAAGTGCTATTTAAAGCTAATGAAATAGAGAAACATCTGTATATTAGGTACGTCACCAACGTGCCCAGTTCTACAGTAGGAGCTCAACTGTGATACCACCTCCCAGGCTGCACCAGAGTCAGTCTGTGTAACAGACTGGAACACAGCGCCAGTGACGGTGAAACGCTGTGTCTCTCCTCTATCCTGAATCACCAGCTCTGGGGGAAGCAGCCGCCATCCTGGGGACACTCAGGCAACCTTGGGGCAGACAACTGAGATCCCAGCCAACAGGCACCGAGAACAGAGGTCCGCTCACAGACACGTGAGGTGGACGCCCCCTCCCAGAGCCGCTGGCCGACGGTGGGACCTGAGCCGGATCCACCTGGATGCCCCGCCCACAGAAACTGTGATACAGTAGTTTGTCGTCTTAGGGTGCTAAGCTTGGGGTAATTCATTACGCAGTATTAGGTAGTTAATACATCACCTAATTGATACAATCACCCACGCACGTGCACACACACATTCGTTACAAATCCTTGGCACACGATTTCAGCCAGATAATTCTACTGCCTCCTGGAGTCCTGCCCTCAAGTTGTCCACACAGGGCGATCATCCCGTCCTGATGTCCTTTAGTTCTTCAGCCAAGACACTTGAGTCCCTGGAGCCCAAGACGTACTCAGCTCACATCACATTTCATCATACACCAAAGGGTATATGCTAGGTCGAAGAAAAGAGACCCTCTTGGTCTCCATGTTTGTATCAAGGAAAGGAAAATATAAATAAAAGTATCTGCCCTGCTAAAGAGAAAAGCCCTCATTAGACTCTCCTCATAGAATGAAAGGAGATTCCCAATTTTATAAGCTGTGGAAAGTCTGCTAAGCAGCGTAAGGGTAATGGATGTGTGGGGCATCGTCTGTTGGTTGAAGAGATTCTTCCGAGGAATTTATACTACGGGCTATTATCAAAAACAAATCAAAGAACCAAAATGAACGAACAGTTTCTGCATATTATGAATTCTGAAGCTTTGACATAGATGGGAGATTTTATGAGTCCAAAGATACTGACTATTTAGTATTTAAGTAAAACGCAATATATAAACATATTCATAAGGATTTAAAAGATTATGCCTCAGATCTGTCAGGACCTATTCAATTCAACATCCATCATTTAGCTAATCCCCAAATTCTTTGCCATCATCGTGAGATGAAACACCCTTGCTCAACAAAGTCATTTGTTTACTTACATAAAATGAGTTATGAAATAAAACTTTATTTCCAGTTGACTATAAAATCCAATAACTGAGTGATGCTGTCATGAAACAAAGTGCTCTAAATACTAATAGTAAAGAGACTAGCTAAAAATGTTGGAGATGAGTTAAGAAAAATAAGTAGGCAGCAACTAGAATATGTAGGTGCGCCGTAACTGATTTAATGGTGGGCTGGTGGGCTGCGATCTGAGGTACTGAAATGGTTTTCAAACAAGTTTGGCATGCTGTATTCTAGACCTTGATCTATTACGTAAGGAAAATCTTCATCATAATGCTGTTCAGAAACGAGAAAGGGAGCCTGTGGGCCTTTGAGAGGGACAAGTGGACTTGAAAAAAGGTGGCCTTGCTCGTCAGACCCTGTAAGAAAACAGATCAAACAAATGGTACATCGGTGTGGGAAAAACACACTTTGATCCTTATTTTACACCATCCACCAGAATTCATTTGAGATGGTTCATAGACTAAAATGTAAAAGCTAAAACCATGAAGCTTTTAAAGGAGAGCATAGGAATATCTTTGTGACTTTGGGTAAGCAAAGGTTTTTTTCAGGCAAGATATGGAGAACAGTAATCATAAAGTAAAAACAATTAGCCTTTATCAAACTTTTAAACTGCTGATCATTAACAAACACCATTAAGAAAATGAGTAGGCAAGACACAGACTGGAAGAAATTATTTGCTAAAGAAATATTCACATTATAGAAAGGACTCCTAAAACTCAATAAAAATAAAAGCAAGATGGGCTTCCCTGGTGGCGCAGTGGTTGAGAGTCCGCCTGCCAATGCAGGGAACACAGGTTCGTGCCCCGGTCCGGGAAGATCCCACGTGCCGCAGAGCAGTTGAGCCCGTGAGCCATGGCCGCTGAGCCTGTGTGTCCGGAGCCTGTGCTCCGCAACGGGAGAGGCCACAACAGTGAGAGGCCCGAGTACAGCAAATAAATAAATAAGTAAAAGCAAGAGATTTCAACACTTTACAAAAGAAGGGATGCATGTGAAAACTGTTCAACATCACCAGTGATTAGGGAATTGCAAATTAAAACTACAATGAGGCACCACTAGGCTCCAAGCAGAGGATCTAAAATGAAGAAGGCTTTTTTTTTGGCCGCGCTGTGCAGCTTGTGGGATTTCAGTTCCCCAACCAGCGACTGAACCAGGGCCCTCAGCAGTGAAAGGGTGGAGTCCTAAGCCCTGGACCACCAAGGAATTCCCTAAAATGAAGAAAGATTGACAAGACTTAATATTGGTGAGGATTTAAAGCAATCAGGTGGAGGTATAAAATGGTACAATTACTTTGGGAAAAGATCTTGTAGTTTCTTAAAAACTAAACATATATCTACCCTATGATCTAGCAATTACTAGTAGGTATTTGCCCAAGAGACACGAAGGTGTATTGCTACAAAAGATCTGCATAAGAATGCTTGTAATGGCTTTATTTACAATAGCCAAAAGGTGGAAACAGCCCTGGGGCCCGTCTGTTGGAGAATGGGTAAGTTACGTGCAGTGTACTCCTCCAATGAGCTACAGTTTAGCCATGAAACGCAGTGAGCTGCTCCTATGCACAACGACACACGTGAATCCTAAGAGCATTTTGCTAAGTGACAGACTACACCAAGAGGACACGTCACGTGAGTCCATCTGCATCAAATTCTACAAGAAAAGTTCATCCGAGGATGGCGGGGATGGAGTTGATAGGCATCGTGGAACTGGGCTGATGGTCACGTTCAACACCTTGATGTGGGCTTGGGTTACATAAACACGTCTCTCAAAACCCGAAGGATAGGACACTTAAGATCTGCCTCTCACTTTGAGTCAAGTTTACCTCAAAAGAGAAAAACTGTGAGTAAATATCAAACTCACTCAAGACTAAGTATTTATGGAGAGGAGGACGTTCTTGAAAGGTACTTAAAAATAAGATGCGTTGGCAGCCGGATGCAGGAACAGGCAGTTGGTGGGCAAACATAAGTGAGGCAGGTGTGGCGAGGTTGCTGGGCCATGGAGGTGGACTCTGGTGGAGACCCCAGTCCTCACTGTGAAACGCGCTGGGACAAAATTTCTCCAAGGCAATGAGTTCCTAACAACTACATTTCTTTAGTGTCAAACTCTCATACAGGGTTTGCTTTCTTCTTTCTTCCGCCTACAGAGTTCTAACCAGAACGACGGCCGGGAAGGCCTGACGCTGTGTGCCTGGCCAGCTGCACAGCCCACATAGCCGGCGAGCTCAGGCCCCGTGAAACTTGTAGAGGCCTTTCGAGCGCTCTGTACGTCAGGAGACAAGTGGCCTGTCTGACCTGTAATTTACAGCTAGGACATACACGAGAGCCCACGGAATTTATAACTTAACGTTCAGATATAATTAGGAAGCGACTGAGATAAAATCATGAATATCTGAGGCAACCAGCAAAACTTTAAGCTATCACAAATCTGAGTAAGTTAATAAATTTTAAAATTTTATAAGGAATATGTCAAAGAGACTTCTAAGTGTGCCAGTTAGGAAAGGGTGCGGAGGCAAAACGTCTGATTTCTTGGCAAAGAATGTACGATTTGGTAATAGAAACAAACTCACAGAAAACAAGCAGGTGACGCTGAAATGTTGACCTGTGAGACAGAGTCAGAGTGTGTAAGACAGGAAAGCTCGGTGTGGACAGGAGCTAACGGCCGCCGCTCACACACACGGCACCGCACCGTACAGTTTTCTAAGTGCCTTTGGACACTTCCTTTGCCATAGCATTGCTGTGAGATGAACAGGGCTGAATACGGTCTCTATTCCACGGAGGAGCCTGAGGTTACGTAGCTGGAAAGTGGCTCTCCAGGCGGGAGGGGAAGGGCTGCGTAAGCAGATCTGTGGGGCCGATGGTTCCGGGGAGCAGAGGGGACATTATAAGGTTAGACCAGTAAACCAAACTGGGCGAGTCAGGCAGAGACTGCTGGTAGCAATCTCGGGGAAGGCAGCTCAGCGGGGTAGAGCGCAGATCTGGGTACCAGGCTCGGGGGTCTGACCTCACACCCAGCGCTAACGTGTGACCTTGCGCAGGCGACAGCCCCTCATCCCAAAAGCCGGAGGCCGTTCAGCACACCAGCTTCTCATGCTTTCCTTGAAGAGCCTCCCCGACTCGTCTGAGCCTCAAGCCCCGGAATCCAGGTCTTTCTCTCTCCTCCGACATATTAGCTACTCTTGTAATTTCACAAGACATATCGTGGACAGGGTCACAGGGGGACAGGCTGGGAAGGAAGCTTCCTCCACATGGCCAGCAGGGCTGGCTGCAAAGGCAGAAGCCCAGGTCGCACACCCACCACGAAGCACCCCGCCCTGTGGCCTTTCCCAACAGCAAGAACGTCAACAGGTGATGACAGCTGTAATAAGTACCCACAGATACCTGCAGACCCCCGCAAGGTTCTCAGGGCTCAGTGGGCAGCGCTCAGATGCACTTCAAGGGAGGAACCTTCTGCAACTTTAGGTGTCAGGTTTCCCCCGAATTGAAACAAATCTCACCGTGAGGCCCAGAGAGGTTAAGAACCTCAGACAGGTCACACAGCGTCTGGGTGTCGGTTCTGGGATGTGAATGCCAGCGTCCAGCCTGCAGTCAGCGCTCCGAGCACCACCCACTCTGCCTTCTAAGTGGGACAGAACTGCAGCCCCCAAGATGATGGCAAGCACTCAGCCAACCGAGACCGAGGTCTGAGACTTTATATAAACCAGCAGACAGTGTCAGTCAGAACCAGAGTCACAGGAGAAGGAGAGACCCGACTCTCAGACGCAAGCGTCTTGGAATTCATCCCTCCCCTCTCTTCGCTGGTCCAGGAGATGCCTTCCTCCCAGCCCACCCGTGCTGACCGGGTCGGGCACCACCTGGTCATGGCACGGGGCAGGCCCGCGCCATCCTTTGACCCAAAGTGACCGCAGGCACGTCTGCGGAGCCCCCAGAAGGGTTGTTTATGTAGGTGTCGGTCTGGAACAACACAGTGGGCACAGGCGAGGAAGGTCGAAACCATAACAGACACCCTGCGTTTGAGCCGTGGCAACTGCTTAACGACACAGCGCAGGGTGCACGGGCGCTAGGGCTGCAGCCTCCTGCCTCCTGGAACCTCCAGCTCCAGGCTCTGGGGGGGGGGGGGGCCACGGACCCGGCCTCTGGCTGACGCTCTCCGTGGTGTGGATGCCAAGCCTCCGGCCTGGACGACGGGTGACCTGACGGTGGAGGCGCCAGAATGAATGCGGGACCCAGAGGAGCCTCAGCGTGGGGTGACGTCACGCCTTGTCCATCAAACAGCACTTTTGTTAATTATCTTTCCAAACAAAAAAATGATTTCTTCTGCGTTGCCTGGTTGCTCAACGAGGAAAGAGGAACTGTTTCTACGTTTTATCATCTGCTATTTATTCAGCGCAAGAGGCAGAGCCCGGCGCCCTGGGAAGCCCCACGAGCAAACTGGAAATTCCGGCTCCACAGATGATCTGTTCACAGAATCGTATTTTCACTGGTTGTCAAGAGCATGTTTAATATTGCCTAGACTTTGCAGTTTTTGGTTTTTGTGTTTTGTAGGTTTTTTGGTCTTTAAGAGAACTGCAAAGTCGTGTTAGAGCAGTTAGATTAAGGTAATTTTTTCCTATTTTCTGTTTCCTTTCTTAGTTTAGAAAGCAAAATGTGCTAAGGGAAACTGAGTACAAGAATAAAAAAGAAAATAAATTTTATTTTAAAAATACACATTTTTAAAATAAAAAAATGTGTCAGTGGGGTCAGGTGTTTTGGGGCAAACTTGTTAGGTATGTCACTAAAAGGAAAATGAAGAGAAAAGAAACAGCCCTTCAAAAAATTTGAAATTGTACTGTCAGTTGGTCCTAGACTTTTTAATGTACGTTCTCTAGAATGCTCGCCACGGCACGGAGGATGAGGCCTCTTTGTTTGTTTGTATTCATGGATGAAGAATAAAATAAGAACTAAAAAACACTCAGTAGAAAAAATGAGAGCACCCTCAAATTATATCCCAGGAAGAAATACCTGAAGCTTCACTTTACTGAGAATTAACCTCGTGGCAGAATGCGTAGCTGAGATTCTGAAGCTCCCAATTTCTGAGTGAGAAGCACCCGGTTTAGACCCAAGGAGAATTAGGAAACCCAGCTTTGTCAAGGCAGGCTGCTATGAAGGACGAAATTCCCCCAGATGATGAAGTTCTGGTCCACAGGGTTTCAGAAGAGTGGGGCCCGCAGTGGAGGCTCTGGTTCGTTTCCACTTCTCCACCAACTCAAGGGGCCGCTCTGGCCTCGAGGCGTCTGCACTTGAGTTTTCTCATCTGTAAAAAGGGCAGCTCGACAGGGCAGTCTCCAAGGCCACGTGTACAAACATGGATCTGTGGTCATTCACACTGTCATCAACCTCAGTTTACTTTTTGCTTGCCTTTTATTTAACCCTTTCATGTTCAAGAGTATGTCCAGTTGAGGTTCAAATATATATATCTATCTGTTCACACACATCTCCAGAACACTCTTCATTATCTCAGCACACGTCCCATTTCCTGGTGTTGGCTGGGACCATTCTGTGCTGCAGGCTGGAAACTTCCCTCCAGGTCTGGGAGCTATACAGCTCTTCCCCCAGGGGCCCTTCCTGCTAAAAGCACCTTGTTCACCTCAGTGTCCCAACAGCCTTAAAAGACATGTTTTAGGCCAGAAGAAAACACCCGCACAGAAGGACCGGACTCTGAGGCCAGGGTGACAGGTGCCGCAACTCAGCACAAAGCCCTGCTGGTTATGGGGCCACATCCTCCTCGGGGGGATTCCTGCAGCCCGCAGAATGGCTCTGCTCTCCTCCCATCGAGACCCAGGCTGTTTGACGTTTCTCTACCCCCCAGCCCACCCTAGACTCACGGGTCGGGTCACCCCTGCACTCCCTCCCCCCCGGCTGTCTCTCTCTGCGTGGCCCCTGCCCAGTGCCATAGCCAGAGCCGACGTGGCGTGGGGATGCCGAGGGACAGAGGAGATGGGGTCGGGGGCCTTGAAGGCAGGTCAGGTGAGCACTCTGCATTAACAAATACCAGCTTCCCAGCTGGGATCTTCGCTTATTGTGACGGGCTGCACTGGGCCTGACCCCAATTCATATGGTACAGTCTCGCCCCCAGCACCTCAGAATGTGACCCTTATTTGGGGGTAGAGGTCTTTAAGGAGGTGGTTAAGGTAAAATGAGGTCACTAGGATGGGCGCTGATCCCACAGGACCAGTGTCCTTATACGAAGAGGAGATGAGGACACAGACACACACAGAGGGATAACCACGTGAGGACACAGGGAGAAGCCAAGTAGGGAGGCCTCGGGAGAAACCAGCCCTGCCAACACCTTGATCTTGGACTTCTAGCCCCCAGATCATGAGAAAACACATGTCTGTTGTTTCAGCCTATGGTACTTTGTTACGGCGGCCCCAGAACATTAATATACTTGTCAAATAATCGTCTCCGTGGGCACTGAGGTGAGGCTGCAGGAGCACATGGGGAGGATCCAGGAGCTCTCACTGCTCACCCGCCGACTGACTCACTGGGTACCACCCTCCCTGCCTCTGGACCCGGCCGGGTCAAGTCAGAGCCAAGGCCATGGACTTCCTTCTAAGACGGCTTTTCTTTAGGAGATGGGAGGGGTGGCAGCACATAACACGTGCCCAGTACATGCTGTTCACTCCCGGTTCCCACGCGGCTGGTGCTCTAAAGACAGGGCTGTGCACGGCTGACATGTGCGTCTCCGATCTCATTCACACGGCATCTCACCAGATGAACCCTCGCCCGCAGGGTCAGACCTGGCCCACGTGGACACCGCCCACCCAAGGAGCACATGGGCTCACACAAAACCACGCAGGAGCACCACTCTCAACACACACACATGTGCACACACACACGTACACACATGCACACATGGGCACGTGCACACATGTGCACATACACACAGGCACACGTGTGTGCCCTGCAAACACATGGGCGCATACACCCAGGCACGCTGTGCGCACATGCACACATATGTGCACATACAGAGGCACACGTGTTCACACACCAGCACGCACGTGCACAGGGCACGTGTGCTCACACAGGCACACGTGCACACACATGTGCACATATGCACAGGCACACACGCACATACACAGCCAGATGTCTCCTGTCTGCCCATCCTAATGGGCTCTTCGTCTCGTGCAAGGACACCATCAGGAGAGACTCTGCCACCTGCCGACCGCACGGCAGTAGCCACACTTCTTTGACCCCCAGTCGATGGCCCCGCGACCCCGGGCTTGAGCATCTGCCCTGGCCCCGAGAGTCAGCTCTGCCCCGGGAAAGTGTGCAGGGCACTTGGCCAGGGTAAAGGGGCCTTGTCTGCGGAGGCGCTGGGAACTGCGGAGGTCTCGGGGCTATGCCCACCCCAGAGCCCGGCTGGGCATGGGTCCAGGGAGCCGACTGCCACCTCCCCTCAAGGGCTCTTGGGGGGACAGAGGGAGGGCAGGGAGGTCCAGGGCTGCTGCCCACTCCCGGTCCGGGAGGCCGAACAGGCCCCTGCTCCAGGCAAGGGCCCTCAGACTGTCCCCTCCTCGGGACGCCTTCCTGGCTCCCCTGCAACGGGCCAGGCACTGCCGCGGGTGCAGCCCCCGCCGCCTACAGGCCCGTCCCACCTTCCCTGACGCTCTCGGGCCTGTCTGGATGGGTTTATGGATTCACGTTGCAAGAGGACCCCATCCCGGTAACAGAGCAAAGCACCCCAGTCAAGCTAAAGATAAGCATTCCTGGGGCCTGTGGTCCTGCTTCACACCGAGAAATACGCCGCTTGTCGGGTTGGATCCCAGAGGAAGATGCTTCTCCCGACGATGGCGAGGGCAGAACCCCCTGTGCTTGTGAAGCCAAGAACGCCTGGCCCGAACGCCCTTGCGGACCGTCACAGCGGCTCAGGACTGCAGGCCTCCGCCCCAGAGGTGCTCCTTTCTCGTTTCTTCAGTGGTTTGCTGCATGAACGGTATTTTTGCCCTCATCCTTCATGTGTAGTGGATCTCCGGTGAGCAGGGATGGGGATGAACAGGCCTCCAGGTGTCACGGCTCTTGGGAACTCCTTCAATGAGCGTTGTGAGGAGGAACCTGTCTACGGAGGCAGCTGGCAGGGAGGCTCCTCTGCAGAGGACCCCCCACTTGGAGTCCAGGACGTGGTCTCGAGGAGCCAAAGCATCACGTCCATGTGTTGAGTGGAGCTGAACCCAGTACCCCAATTTCCTGCCCCTCCCGCCAACTCACACGTGATGGTCGGGACGCAGATGGCGCTGCCCACACGGGCTGTCCCTCCTCGCAGGGCAGACCGTGCACCACTCAGCACGCGGCGAGCGCGGACGTTAACTCTTCCTAACCGTTTACACACGTGGCCTCCAGGAACCTGCAGGCCTTGGTCAAGACAGCCAGGCTGGCGAGCAGAAAGTTCAGGACGAGGACCCACAGCAACACGAGGTGGAAGAACCGTGGATTTGGACCCGAACAGACTGGACTCCACTCCCAGCTCCTTCTTGCCAGCTGGGCTTGGGGCTCGTCATGAAGGGCTCTGGGCCCCCATCCTCCCACCTGGAGAATGGGCGCATTTCTGGCTCTGGACGCTGGTGAGGATGGAGACGGCACGTGTGACCTGCGGGGCAGGTACAGCTGCTACCGTGACCCCCGGGTTCCTGCTCACCTCAGTCTTCCTCGGTGGCGGCTGTGTTTTCCAAGGGGCACCCACAAACCCGCGGGCCAGCAAAGGTCCCGGAAGAGGGTCTCCTCGGTAAGTGTGTCTGGGGACCTGACCCATCCCGTCTCCCCCTGACACGAGGCCTGGCACACGGGGACCGTCCAGTGAAAGTGCAAAATGCACGAGTGGGTGAAAGATGGAGAGAAGCCCCTTTAACTCTGCAGAGCTCGGCATTTCCAAACTTAGTGTCAGAGGCCATTTCCCTCCAAATACCTGGGAGCTGCCGTCCCAGAGGGGCGAGTGCATCCCCAGCCCCTCCCGCTGGGGGGCCCTGCTGCTGGGAGGTGGTGACGGAGGACCCAGCGCGGCCTCCGCTCCAGCCGCGGCCAGTTTTATAAACAGCCCAGATGTCTGAGGATGTGGCTCACGGCCTTTCTCCACCCACCAATTCGCTCAGAAAACGCTAATCTCACTGCTGGTCTATGCGGAAAAATAATAAGGAAGGTCAGAACAACGCGAATCCGCAGTGTGTTCCAGGAGGAAATAAGAAATTTCTCCCATAGGCGTTCATGAATTAACTGAGTCCCGACGGCCGCCAGTCAGCCTGTAACACTATTTAAATTTCTAAGAGCGAGGAAAGGATTGTGCATTTCGACAATCACAAAGACATTCCAAATGAGGTCGCTGTATTTGCACAGAAGTCTTGGTCAACAGGACCCAGCTCTTGGCAGTGACGGAGGGGGTGACAGGCCCAGGGGTGCAGGTCCTCAGGACTCACAGCTTCACGTCTCCTCGTCGAGGCCGCATACGTGACTGAAGGACACACAGCAGCTTCCCACCTCCAACCTCTCTCCCAGGTCACTAACTGTCCCAGTCTGCTAGGGCCACCAGAGCTAAATATTCCAGACAGGGCAGGCAGCTTAAACAACAGAAATTTAATTCTCCCAGTCCTGGAGGCTGGAAGTCCAGGAGGAAGGTGCCGGCTGATTCCATCCCTGGTGACAACCATCCCGCCACCGTGTCCACACGTGGTGGAGAGAAAGCCAGGGCGTCTCTTCCTCTTCCTGTAGGAGCTGTAGCCCCGCCGGACGAGGGCTCTGTCCTCAGGACCGTGTTTACTTTCACCATCTCCTCACGGACCCTGCTTCTGAATCAGCCACACTGGAGTGAGGGCTTCACCGTGTAGATCTGGGGGACATAATGTTCAGTCCACAGCACTGACCTCGTGCGGGCACCAGCGTCACCAGCAAAGACCACAGCTCAGTTGTCCTGCAGCCATGACGCAGCCCGGGTGGAACAGACTTGACGTAACGCACAGGCAGGATTCCTACAGGCAGCGCCGTCCACAGAGGGCTGAGCTCCACAGTGAGGTGTCGGGAGCACGTCTCACTCTGCCGGCCCCCGCCTGACACGCATGACGTGCATGACACACATGGCATGCTGATACATCTTGCCCGCCTGACATGCCTGACACACGACATGTCTGGTTCCAGAAGCGGCATTAAAGTTAAGAAAAAGAGGAATACAGACAACCCCAGTGTGCATCCACAGATGACGGATAAACGCAACGTGGTCCATCCATACGGTGGAGCACGACTCGCCCTTAAAAAGGAGGGAAATCCTGACACAGGCCACACCACGGATGGAACCTCAAGGACACGATGCTCAGTGAAATAAAGTAGTCAGGAAAAGACAAACACTGTGTGGTTCCCCGCACGCGAGGTCCCTGGAGGAGCCAGAGACGGAGAGCAGGAGGGTGGGCGCCAGGGGCTGGGGGGGGGGGGAGTCCGGGTTTCACGGGGACGGAGGTTCGGTTTGGGAGGATGGAGAGGCTCTGGGGATGACGGTGGGGGTGGTCGCACAACACTGGGAATGCACATAACATGACTGAACTGTGAACCTAAAGAGGGTGGAGGTGATAAATTTTATGTTATGTGCATTTTACCATAATTTTTTTAAATAGCATCAGCTATTATTAAAGACAAGAAACTTCCTGCAAAGGGGTCATGGGCACCATCATCCTGGCCTCCTGACACCACCTGCCGGTGCTGGTGAAAGGCGGGGGCCCTGGTGAGCGGTCCTGGGGGCTGCGCAGAGGCCACAGGGGTGGAAGCCTCGTCTCGAGCCGAGAAGTCATCACCTCTTGACAGAGGTCTGTGGCCGGCATCTTGCACGATCCTTGCTCTCCCAGGTGTTTCCTTAGAGCGTCTCTGCCTATGGATGTAGCACAAACACACTGGCTGCGAGTCGCGGGCCTTTATGTAATTTGCTCCTTAGTCATTGTCTGGCCAGGAGGTCGGCCTGCAGCGCAGTGCCTCCCTCCCCTGGGCCTCTGCAGGGGCTGCACCGTGGGCGCGGGGGGCAGTAAGCCTCCGCGGCGAGCTCCACCACAGGGAACTTGGAGGGATAAGAGCCGAGCTGTCTGGACGTCATTCGGCTGAGATAGCAGAGAGGGTTTCCCCGAGCCTGCCAGGCACCGATGGCTTCTAAACTTGGGGGGACATCACGATGCCCCGTGTGAGCGCAGGGCCAGGGTAGCCCCGGCCGGGAAAGGGTGGCATCCGCGGGGATCCAGCCTGAGCCCCCACCTCCTGCCCAGGCCACCGGCCTTCCCGCCCCAGCGGCAGGGGATCCCCACTGAGCCCACGGCGGGGGTCAGCGACGGGGTCTGCACTCGCACAGCGTGCGGGCAGAGGTCCACGCCAGCCCGACACCCTTTGTTCACGGCTCTTTTCCTCATAAATACAACGGAGAGAGTCCAGCTTCCCAAAGCAGAGTGGGATTCGGTGAGAAAGGTCCCGGGGCGGGCTCGGGAGAAACAGGCGTGGACACCAACACTCAACACACTCATACACTCATATACACACATTCACTCGCACATATACACTCAGACACACGTACACACATGTACACTCAGGCGCCCACATCCACACTCACACACGTACATACCCACACATTCACTCAGAAATATACACTCACATTCACACATTCACACTTTTACACACGTACACACACACACACACACACACACTCACACACACACACCCTTACTCTCAGGCAGGCCCAGCGGCGGTGAGTACAGGGCCCAGCCCATGCCCGCCTGCCCCCCAGCTGGACAGGCTGCGAGGGACGCGATAGCGCCCTGGGCCTTCAGGTCCAGACACGGCTCTCGGCCCCGCTCAGCCCCATGGCAGCATCTACACGTCCAACCAGCTTGCACTTTCCCGGGAACCTGTCTGCTCTCCCAGAGCTGAGCTTCTTCATTCTTGAACCCAGAAATCTTAGAAGATCCAGTCAAACACACATGGAATTCCTGTGAGTGGAATGAAATTCATTTCTTGCACATGTGTCTGGAGGGAAAGATGTATGACTGTAAAGAAGAAGCTACCAGACAGCTTAGACGTCACCCTGGTTTTTCTCGATGGCTTACTCTTTAATGATGGCATCACCCTGAAATATCCCCAGAAGTGGACATGACAGAGGAACGCACCACCAGGGGCTCTGACTTGGCGTCCCAGCACCAGGACACATCCGCCCCAGCATCGGCCCCGGCGCGGATGCTGGGCCAGGACCTCTAGCTCCTCGGCCGGGTCCTTCCGGGGACAGAAGCGCTGCGGGAGCACGTGGTAAAGGGGAGCACTGAGCCCCGCACACCTGCACAGGACTCAGGACCCCGGAGACAAGGCTGGGCCTGGCTCCGCAGGGGGCTCCCAGCCCCGCCGCCCCTTCAGGGAGGAGCCAGGGTCACCCCAGCCCCGGGGGCCGCCCCCGTGCCTCCCCCACGTCACCGCTAGCCCTGCACTCGGGTCCTAGGACCCCACACTTCAGCACATGTGAGGTAAAGGAAGTCGTCGTTCGGGCTGCGACGCGGTTCGCGGTGAGCCCACTGGGCAGGCCAGGCGCCAGGTCCCCACGCGCACGGGTGCGGTGCCCCTCCCGGGGGCAAACCCCTGCACGACATCTGGTCCGGTCGGGGTGAGCTTCTCAGTGGGTCCCGCCCAGAGCCCCTCCCCTCGGCGCTGAGGCCCCTCCCCCGTGGTGCTGGTCCCTTCGCCCAGTGGGTGCTGGTCGGTTGCTCGCTCCATCGGGCGGGAGTTCCGTGAGGGAGGGGCCGCTGGGCGCCCATGTCTGGAGATGCTGGGCACAGAACCCACCCATCCAGAGCTTGCGGAGGCCCCGTCATCCGGCTCCACCCGAGCTGGGGAGGCGCCGGGAGCAGGGGCCGCGCTTGCCTCCCCGGGGGGGCCTCGACGGTGGCCGGAAAGGAGGCCCTTGGATGACGAGGTGCTCTCTACGGACACATTTCTAAAGCGACCGAGGGGCGGATGACGGCGCAGGCAGCCACACCGAGGCAGACCGGGGTCCTGGGCCGGCTCGAGCCGAGAGGAGGTGACGGGACGGAGGGCGAGCTGAGAGGAGCGGGGCGCAGGGCGGCTGGGCAGCAGCCTGAGCCGGTCCTGGGCACCACGTGGCTGCTGACCCCTGGACGGCCCCTGCCTCAGTGTTCTGTGCAAAACGGGAAGATAACAGCAACCTCTAATCTCGGGTACCACCTCCTGCGGCCCTTCGCTCACAGTTTGAGAATTCCCGAGTTTGTGGAATAAGCAGGGGAACATCTCAAGCAAGTCGTACGTAAGCGATGGGAGGGAAAGAACGCCCCCCAGGCGGGGCTGCTCAGGTATGTGGGACCAACTCTAAAGAAACTCAACTCGACACCTGGATGCAAGGCACTCCTGCCAGCTCCTTGGCTAACGGGGGGCCAGGAGCCAGCCTGCCTGCAATAAGGTAATTGCCGCTGTAACTCCTTAACTGACAGCAGTGATGGTCTTTAGACAGCACTTATTTTCCAGGGACCTTACAAGGCTTCGTTCTCCCCGGGAAACTCGCACACCACACCCGTTTCAGGATGGAGAGTGGCAGAGGGCCGGCCAGGGCCAAGTCTCTCCGGCTGTGATGGGGGAGAAGCTGCACCACCTCAAGCAGGCAAGCAGCACGTGTCGCTCCTGAGCTTAAAACCAGGCCCGCCCCCAGCGCCCACCAGACACAGGCCTTCCCTCAGGGGCCCCGTCCGTCTCCCCCACCGCACCCCCCCTCCCCGGGCGCACCCCGGCCTCTGCCCCCCGCCCTGCGCTGTGCCCCACGTGCGGCATCCTCAATGCCGGCTCCCTGTCCCTCCCTCGGAACATGGCCCCCGATTGAGCTCACTGGCAGCCCCCCAAGGAGCCTCCCTCAACACCCCCCGGGCACGGGGGGTCACTGCGACGCAGGCCCTGGAGGGCAAACTGCCCCATGCAGGATCCCCACCCTGGGCCAGGCCCCGCGCCTGTCTCGCATCAGAAGATGAACTTGCCCAGGGCGGGAATGGGTCCTCCCCAGCCTTGGCTTCTGGACCTGCCCCAGGACCCAGGTGTGCTCAGTGGTGCCTGGGGTGGGGGAGAGCATCAAGGGTCCTGCGCGGGGAGGCTCTGTTGTGGGCGCTCAGCTCTGGGGATGAGGTCTCGGGCCTCGGGCCGGGAGGGGAGGGGTCTGATGAGGGTGCGGGACCACCCGCAGGCCGCCCATCGGAGGGGAAGCCCACCCCCATGTGGGCGGGCAGAGCGAGGATGGACCTCACGTCCCGGGAGGCCCCTGACGCTGCACTATCTCTGCCTTGAGAGTAAACTATTCTCCGCAAACAACGAGGCTGCCGTCCAAAAGCAGCTTGACGTCTTTTCCCACGAAATCACTTTGCATCCTGAGGTTTTCTCTCCTGACTCAACACGCCCGCCATTGGCCCAGCTGCCCAACCAGTGTGGACCTCCCGGCGCTAAGCCTGATCGCGTCACCCCTGAATGCCCCCCCCTTGTCACTCACCTGGTCACTGCCACCACCTCCAGCCTTCCTCCAGGTCACCACCCCCAGCTCCCTGCACTCAGTCCAGAAGCTTCAGCTTCCTCCCCTTTCCGTGCAAAACAAAGTCCAGATCCCGGCGGCCTGGCACTGAACGACCCCATGACCGACCTTTGTCCTAAGCTGCTCTGCCCCGTGCGGTCAGGACCAGCCCCATGGGCTGTTTAGATGCACGTTTGAAGTGACGTGAAATGAAAATAGATGCTCTCAGCCACACCGGCTGCACCTCGCGTGCCCAGGAACAACCTCAGGCTTGCAGCTGCTTACAGGGCAGCACAATTCTGGAACATTCCGTGCCTAGACGGGCCTGGAGGGAGAGGACGGGAAGCTGCTCTGGGCCGTTCTCTACCCAGCGAGGGGCACCCAGACTTCCTTGGGTCCCAGCAGGCTTACAAATTCATCACAACGAGTTCCCAGGTGTCCCTTTTCTGGGGACAAATAAGACTCTGCTTGAGAGACGCTGGGAGCAGCGCCCTTGCACAGGGGACCCAGGAAACCTGAGCACCCAGAGCTTCCCTGGCATGAAATGGGGGCACCGGGGCGGGTGTGCTCAACAGTGACCCTCAGCAGCGCCAGCGGAGGGGTGTGATGACTCCATGGTTTCACCTCGTGGTCCCCAAGCCTCGGGACGCATGGAAACCCTTCGGTGAGAACCAGGCCGCCTCCCAGACCCACCGGCTCAGAAGCCCAGAGGTGGGTCCCCCATGTCGACAACTGGCAGGGCCCCTGGGACTCCAGTGAGCGCGCTGGACTGAGAACAAGATTCTCCTCTTCCCTCCCGCGTTCCCCAAAGGCACAGGCTCCTAACAGAATGAGCGGAGTGCTGGAACTCCTTTCTCCCAGCCGGACACAAGCCCTCAGTCAGGGCTATTTATACAAAACTGCTGCTGGGGACGATGATTAAATCGCTCTCAGAAACACGCTGTTGACGTTTCCACCTGAGAGTCCTGGCGTCCAAGGGAAGCGGGCACAGCCTCTCCCTGTCGTGACCCGCCCCACCTCTCACCTCCGGGTGCCCGTGTCGCTCTCTGTGTCACGTCCAGCCCGAGTCCATTGTGTGCCCGCGATGTGCAGTCTGAACAGGTGATAGATTCCATCACGGAAACTTACCTGCCAGCACTCGTCAGTATTTACTGAAGCCTGAAACGCAAGTAAAAAACAATTTGTTTTCTCTCTGTTTATGGAAACTGTTTCTAAAATAACTGAATTGTGTCAGCATCAAAACCACTGCCTGGTGCAGCTGCACTAGGCTGACCGGCACTGAATGAGGAGTCCAAGGAGTTTGGGGCTTGCAGGGACCCTGAAAACCACGAGCCAACGGCCTCCTGCGGCAGGGCACCCACACAGGAGCTGAGACCGGACGGCGGGACCCCGCCCCCGGCCCTTCCCTCCCCACTGCCCGCAGCTCAGCTGGCCCAGGCTGATGGGCGACCCTTCCAGGTGTCGGGCCCACCTTTGCTCCCGGGTGGCCAGCTGTAAAAACGGACGCCGTTTCCTGAACACCTACATCCACCCCACCCCACGTTACACCCCTCAGCCCCACTCACAGCCCTGGGGTGGATATCAGGCATCCCACGGGGCTGACGAGAACATGGACGCTTCCAGAGATCAGCGACTTCCCAAGATCACACAGAAGCTCTGGGACGTGAGTCCTAGAGTGACTCCAGAACCTTCGCTTGGCTTCCCCAGACGCCGTCGCCCTGGAGTCCTGTCCCTGCCTCTCCCCGTCTTCCGGATCGATTCCGGTGCAGCGGCCCAGCCCACCAGTCAGTCACCCGGGTTTTCAGCTCCGCAACACGGAGCCCAGGTTACTGAAATCTACCCTCCAGGGCTTCACGCGGGACCCTCCAAGCCCCCCTCTGCCTAAGCTATCAAGTCCCTGAGCAGCGTGGCAGAAGCTGACGCCGGGCCCTGTAGAGGTTCTCCCCATTCCTTAAATGCTAGGCTCCCTGTTCTTCGCCCCTGCTGCCCCGAGTAAGGACTACGTTTCCCAGCATCCTTGTCTATGTGTGGCCACGTGAGTGCATTCTGGTCAATGGGGTTCAAGCAGAGTGTCGTATGCACCTCCTGGGAGATCCTGCATACAAGGAAGAGAGGCCCCCTTCCTTGCCCCTTTCTCCTTCCTGCTGGCTGGAATGTGAGTGTGATGGCAGGAGCACAAGCATCTACTGGATGATGAAGCCTAGGGAGTGACAGGACAGACAGCAGGAAGGAGCCTGGGCCTCTGAGGACCTAGTGGAGTAGCGGTGCTAGCCCCGGACTGCCCATCTTCCAGTATTTTAGGGGCACATCAAGCTTGACCAGCCGTACATCTCACGCCTCAGACACTTCACCCCAATGACAGGCACCTGTCATGATCTAGAACCTTCCTCCACCAAAGCACTGACTGCAGCGGTTAGCTTTCTCCTTCCTGCTGACTATTCCCAAAGCACACCTTTAAGACAAGAAGGGAGGCCATATTCTGGGGAGGCCCTCAGTGGACAGGGGCCAGCCGCCCTGCGAGTCCTGCGGCTCTGGCCCCCTCGACCTGGCTGCTCTGCCTTTTAACTTCAGGTGTTCATCCCTTGGCCACCACTTCATACAAACTGGGAGTTGGTCCTTTTCTAAGCGCCTTAGGCATTTATTGTCTACTCTGCGTCTAAACTGCCCTGGGATCTACGAAGACACAGAAGGCATACGCAGCGACTTCTGCTCTCAAGCTCCCAGACAACAGCCACGCACGTTTTCTTACGAGTCTATGAAAAGCACATAATTTTTCAATGAAAACATGGATTTTTGCCGTGTCTTGAACCAGAATCTGAAGTGATAAATCTGTTTAAGTGTGAATTATTATGTAACAATAATAAGAGTCTACAACTGTCCTCGTCCATCATAGGAGCTTTTTCACTCATCGCAACAAGAAATAAGGCTACAAGGGACCCATTTAACAATGAGGTTGAAGCAGCCCAGATTTACTGCGAGTGCTCAGACTCATGGAAAACCATAAATTTGAGATCAAGTGGCCCTTCTTCTGAAAGCAGAACTGAAGGCAGCCCAGCAATACAGCAGGAAGGGCGCCAGCGCGGACACGAGACGCCAGCAGCTCAGCAGTCTCAAGCATCCTCATCGCGGTCCCAGGGCAGCAGCCCTACCTCTGGAGCCTGACGTGGGACCACCCGAGAGAGATGCCGGCCGGTTCTCAGCACGGGGGCACCCAGTGCTTGAGTCCACGTCTAATGCTGTGGTTAGAAACGCAAACGCACGCCCTCAACGCTTAACCACACACACCAGAAGTCTGAAGGAAGGGGAGAGCCCGACACTGATGCGCACGGAGTAACCCAGCTCACGCAGAGTCCCAAAGCGAAGGCAGCGGCCAGTGACACTGATAACAGTCTGCATTTACTGAGCACTTCCTGTGTGCTACACTTTGTGCTGAGTACTTTATGTGAACAGACTCATTTCATCCCTGCAGCAACTTTCTGGGAGGGTATTCTTACCCCGTTGGACAGATCCAGATCCAGATCGAGAGCCAGTGGGGGTGACATGTAGCAAAAGAGGAAGAAGCAGCTGGAGCCCTTGGACCAAGACAGGACCTGGCCAGCTCCAGGCAGCCTTCCTGGAGGCAGCTCTTCCTGCAGCGTGGCTGGGGGATAATCGGGTGTCAGCATAAATGATACGCAGCCTAACGTACGAGGAAAACTTGCTAGAAATTTAGGGGAGAGTATGGAAAAGAAGAGGGCTGATTCTGTGACGCCCAAAGCAACAGACAGTGAGATTCACCGGAAAATCAAGATAAAATTGAGCTGGCAAGGAAGAATTTTCCTTGCGAATCACTTCCTAGCACCACCTTCGTTGAATTTCAGTCTTTAGGGTCCTCTGGGTCCACAGCCCTTTCCCGGCTTTGGACAGGTACCGACTTCTGCATCCGTGAAACACGAGACATTTTACCCCCAGTTTTCTGATGCGTGTGCGTTTGTGTGTTTTGTAAGGTTTGTGAGGTTCTTCAGAGCTCAGAACGATCTCCGACCAAGAAAGATGAAGAGCCCGGCTGCAGGCTTCCTGTTCCGGGCTGGGTGGGGTCTCTGTCGGGGTGCAGCTCAAGGGCACCCTGGCCCGAAGCCTGCTGAAGGCCCACGGCGACTCCAGGGAGACCCTGGTCTAGTCACCCGGGGACGCGGCCGCAGTGAGGGCCCTCAGCAGCTGGTGGCGTGGCCGTGATGCCCTGACCAGCCAGTGGGGCGGGAAAGCTGCATTTCCTGCCCAGTCCTCCCCAGAGAGGCTGCCCGTCCCCAAACTGGAAAGGAGACAGGGCCGAGAGGCCTCCAGGCAACCAGGAAGATCCTCATGCAAAGAAAGACAGGGGGCAGGAAAATGAAGCAGACCTTTCAGCCCGAGAGGTGCACCGTCCACACCTGCCCGCCTCCGTCTGCACCCACCCTGCCCAGCCCCCCTTTCCGTCCTGCAGAGACGGCGAGCTCAGCCCTTCCCCTCTGGCTCCACCGACCCCGGCCCGGGAGCCCACCCTCCGGAGTTGCTCACAGGAATCCCAAATCTGCCTCGCTGGGCAGCCAGAGGACCGTCCCCAGGGGTCACGAAATCAAGTTACTGAGTCTTTTTCCTATTTGGAAAAAGAATAGGATGGAATGGAATGAAAAGACTAGAAAACAGCTGAGTCATGGAGTACACGGGGTAGAAAGGTTAAGCTTTACTTCTTGAAACTTCGGTTTCTGTGTGTGTGTGTGCGCACGTGCACGCACGTGCAGGATCACACTTTAAAACTGTGTGTCTCAGTCAGGAAACTGAAGGGCAGATCTCGGGCGGTCCACAGAGCATGATGGCAATGGCTTTCTGAAGAGCTGTGAAGTCACAGGGAAGAAAACAAAACCAGTGGGGACCGAGGACCCAGAGTCAGTTCTGGCCATGCCGTGTCCCCAGACGAGCCCCAGGTCTGTTTGAGCTCCTTCCTCATTTGCAAAATGATGATGGCGACTCCTGCCCCGCCTGCCCCCAGGGCTCTGGGCAGCTCAGCTGGAGCAACGGTTGCTCAACATTGAACACGGCACAGAACAAGGCTGACTGGGACACCGTGAACATCCGGCTTATGGTGGGAAGTTCAAGCCAGGAGGGGAAGAGATGGGTAGAGGATTGTTTGGGAGCCATCGTGGTGCACCCTTCAGTCCCCTAAGTGTCCAGCTGGGTAACAGTCCAGCGGACGCCTCAGGGATCCTTCTGCTGCAGTGATTCTCAGCAGCACAGGCAAAGGAGGTTTTAAGTTCGTCTTGTTACCGCCGTTGGCCCCAGGGCTATTGTGTGTGACAGCAGCCGAATGTCTGATTGTCTGACGCTGGCCAGATCATTCCAGCTCACCCCACCCCTGCAGAACCGCATCACTCTCAGGGCGGAGAGGCAAGGCCACGTGCCTGCCTTTCACTGGCGCCAAGGCTGAGGTTCTCTCCATTGCATGGAAAGATCTCGCCAAACACTGGTTCTCTGTCTTCCTGCGTGAGTCATAGACTAAAGAATGAAGAAACGCTTCTGAACGACAAACAAAGAAAAAAGAAGAGGAAGAAAGCTAGGATGATGTGTTCTCGGACCACAACTCCTAGTCAGTTTACATGAGCAAAATCAACATGCAGATCTCTGTTTATAGAGTAAGCTGTTAAAGGACAAAAAAAAAAAATCCATTCCTTTCTTCTTTTCTAATTGAAAGATAATAGACACACAAAAATCAAATCATAAAATTAGTTCCCAAGAAGAAAGGAATGTCGGCATCTTAAAGTGGGTGCATCCTCCCAAACTTGTTTCTGAACTAACAGGTGGATGGACACAAATGGAGACACAGGAAGATGTTACTTTATAACCCACTTTGTTTATCCATCAGTGTCAGAGAACTTCACCCATGATGGCCAGTGGAAGGCTAGGACACTTCATTATGCTGTTAGAGGTCGTGTAGGATTCCCTCGTACGGAGGAAGTGCAATTTATTAATCAACCTCACTAAGGGACGTTTAAGTTGCTTTTGATTTTTTTTTTTTTTGAGGTAGGGTTGACACATAACATTGTGTAAATCTAAGGTGTAAAACGTGTTAACCTGACCCATTTATAGTTGCTTCTGAATTGTTGCTCATACAAACGACGGCAGGATAGATATGCTTACACATTCGTCACTGTGCACTGGTCCCATTACCTCCGTGGGGTTCATTTCTAGCAGAAGAGCCAAAACCCGTCTGCAGTTCCAGCGTCAGTGCAAACCACCAAACCGCTCCATGGAGGGTGGGTGCCGGGTCCCACTGTCTCAGCACCTCACCAACAGGGGCTGTTACCAATCCTTCCACCTTGTTCCCAACCTGATAGGTAACAAATAATATTCCACTGCTGTTTTCATCGCCTGTCTCTGATTTCAGTGAGGTGTGAACTTACAAACATGGCTCGTTATCAGTGCACCTGTACTGCTAGCAGTGATGACGAAAGCGTGCTTAGCACTGGGCTAAGCTCCTCACGGAATTCGCTCTTTCACCCTCACGATAACCCTGCAGGCAGGTACCGCTGCCCCTGTTTCACAGAGAACAAAGGCTTAGCGAGCTTCACTTGCCGAAGGTCAAGGAGCCGATAAATAGTGACCCCCGAACTCAGTCCAGGTAGACCTGCCTCTACAGCCGTGTCCTCGATCGGGGCTGTGCTTCCACTTACCTCCAGATGCCAGTGGGCTGACTCTGTGTTTCTTCTAGGGATGTTTCTAGCTGGGGGTGTTATGTGTTTATGCCCTTTGCCCATTTTACAATCGGAGTGTTCATCTTTTTCTTATTAATTAGCAATAACTCTTTGTATATTAAGAATAATAAACTTTGTCATTTTTGGCTACTGACTTTTTCTCTGTGGAATGTATTTACACCCAATTTACAACTTTCACTTCTGTTTATACTCAGTGTAGGGGTTTGAGTGAGGGCTGGAAAGAGCCTGATGTAGGACCCCTGATGCACAGAGAATCACAGGCAGGCGGGCTGAGCTGATGTTACATCTCACTGGTGACTCAGTCACCGAGCCAGGGGCTTGGCAGTGAGGAGGGGGAGGGAGGAAGGAAGAGACGGACTGAGTCAGCCGAAGCAGCGGTTCCTGCTCTGTTGGGTCTCTCGCTAAGCTGCCCCTCCAGGACTTTTTCTGTCCCTTCTGCCACTCCCCATCCCACACCCCGAAGAAGTGGCCTTTGTAACTTGGGATGGTTCCAACGGAGCCGACCCTCCTCTTGTCATTCCCAAACTTAAACCTCCCTTTATTGAAGCAGAGACTAGGCTCTGTTGACAGACCATTCTTCAGAAAGCGGGGCGCACGCCAAGGGGGGTGGGGGGGGCGGTCAGAGGCCAGGCCTCGGGGCGCCACCCGGGCGTCTGGCCGCGTGGCAAGTCGCTCCAGGCTCTTGGCCCCAGGGTCCTCGCCAGCAAGATGGGGAAATGACGACGACGTCACACGGTGGCCTGGAAACGCTCGTCGAGCGTTGTGCCTCATGGGACCCGAGTCTCAGCAGATGGCCCGCTGCCCACCACCACCCCCCGGGGCCCTTAGAGACGGAGCTCGTGGAGCAGAGAGGAGGCCTCGTGGGCACCGGGAGGAGGGTGAAGCTGCTGCGACCTGGCTGCCCTGCTAGGAACCTAGAACTTCAGCTTGTGTGTCTCCAAAATCGCCCCGCAGGACAGCGCCCGAGCTCAGCGACCCAGCTGGAGGGCTGCAGGCTGCCTCTGTCTGCCGCGCACAGCTGCAGGCCCCAGGGGCTGGTCCAGAGCCTTCCCGTGGCACAGAAGCCTCTGCCTTTGCCTTTTATCATACAGGGTGGCAGAGTCAAAATTTACAAAGATCCCAAATACGTCAGAACTCCCTGGAAGCCAGAGGAGAAAGTGATCCGCTTAATGCACTGTCGCGACCAAAACAACGCCCTCGCCAGCGGCTACCCGGTCCATCAGTACCGCTCAATTCGCGGCCGCCCCTCCCAGCTCGCCCTCAGCCCGCCTCTGGCCCCGGCTCGGCTGACCCTAGTCCTGCCCTTGCTCCCAAAGCTCTGCAGACTGGAAGGGCTGTTCCCACCACGCCTGGAGCCCGACTCCTTGCAAAGGAGGAAACGCGCAGTTGACCGAAGTGCGTCCGGCCAGAGCCTGGCCACCGTGCCCTTGGCCGCGCACTTGCCTAGCCCTTCTGCACTCGTCACGTCCTTGGTCTCCCCCAAACCCTCCAAGCAGCACAGCTCCTGGTCCCCGTTTTCTGATGGGAGCCAGGCATCAGCTCACAACCCCCAGGCAGCCTCCCGCCCCCGCCCCCGCCCAGAAGCCCTCGGTCAGGAAGACACAAGCGTCCCATCTCGGCAGCTCTAAGTCAGGGTTGAGCGCTCGCTGGGCAGCCTGGAGGCCCAGGCTCTGGGTGCCCACGGTCCTCCCCAGGGCGGTCACGTTGGCGTCAGCAAGTGGGTGCTGCCCCGCCCTCCAGCCTGTCCCCTGGGCTGTCCCATCGCTCAGCTCACCTGTGAACTGGGTGGTACCACAGCCCTCGGGGCCACACGATAGGAGGTAAAACCCATCACAGCTCTTAGGAGGAAGCTGGGAAATGCAGCCAAAACCAGCATTGCCCAGATGGAGGATTAGAACAAACCTACAAGAAGGGCCGGCACGCGAACCACACCCCCCCCCCAAGTTCAAGGGCACAGACGCCAAGGAAGGCTCGTCCCCGAGAGGAGCCACAGGCAAGGCCGGCTGGAGGCTGCTCTCCACCGGGAGTCGCCAAGCCTTCTTTGGGATACTCCAGTCCAATCCCTGTGTTTAACCGTTGACGGAACTAACCTCCAAATAGGTTAGTTAAGGGACTGGATCCGCTGGTCAATGGCAGGAAAGTGGCCAGAAGCCAGGCGCCTCCAGTAACGCCTCACGCGTGCTTCCAAGCGCTTGGACTTCCCTCCGGTCCTCCTTCACGTACATACACTCACCCGCATGCACGCGTACCCACATGCACGCACATGGGCACACATGCACACACTCACACACCTACGTGCATACACACACGTACACACATGCATACATTCATGTACACACGCATCTAAGGCACATGTGTTCATACGCACATACACACGCACACATGCGCTTGTACGCACACGTGTGCTTGCACACACACGTGCACACGTGCACACACACATCCGTTCCTCTCCTCCTCAGGCAGGAACATCGCCCCGGTGACACACTGACCAGGAAGCTCTCCGAGGGGACCCTGTGTGCTGGGGGGGGCCTGATTTACTTTCAGCTTTGCGTTTGCACCTGACGATCGGCCGACACGCAGGCCAGCAGCAGCACGGAGCTGTGAAATGACCATGGGTAAAAGTGCTCAGGAGGGGCCCATGCTGGCGCCTGGTGCACAGACCCGGCCGCGTCCCGGTGGGTGTCGGGCAGGAGATGTCGGTGTAAAGCTCGGGGGCTCTGTGGTCAGCCCGGGGCCAAGACCCCCCCCCAGCCCCTTGACTTTAGGCAGCTGGCCATCCTCACGCGCTGAGTCCAGGCCCACAGGGGGTGTCTCCAGAGTGAACGAGACGCTGCACGTTGGCTGCCGCCTCCCGGCCCCAAACAGCCAAACAGACAGAAAGGCACCGGGTTGGTCACCGTCCGCGGTGGAGAAAAGCGCCGTCCTGCCCGTTCTTTTCCCAAACTCCAGGTCTGCAGTTGCCCCCGCGGGTGAGGGCGGTAGCAAAGTTTCGCAAAACCCTCTCAAAACTCACCCGATCGAGAGGTCCTTTCCCGGTGGATACCGGGCACCCGGCCTCTATGATCCTGTCCTCCACGTGCTGCCATCCGAGCATCCTCAAGCCACGCCCTCTGGGTCTGCATGTCCCCACAAGATCACAGCGCCCAGAGGGCAACGGTGACCCCACGTCAGCTGAGAACTTGACCCAGGAGGCGCCCAGACCTGGAGCAGGAGAGCCTTCCTTCCACCCTGGCTAAGCGTGTGGTGAGCTCGTGAGAGAGTCTGTGAAGTCGCTGTTCCCAAGGACTCGGTCCAGCCAGTGGGGAAAGGTCAGAAGCCTGCCCCTCTTCACGCCTCTGGCCCCCAGCCTTGCGGGGGCCTCGTGCACGCAGGACCACAGTGCACCGGAGCAGAGAGGCGGACACGTCCCTGGCGGCCTGGTCTCGACCCACTAGGACACTCTGGGGCCAGGAGGGGGGCCACCACGCGCCGGCCAGCGTTAGCATCCCAAGGCCCCTCGGCTCACACACAGGCAGTCTGGGCAGCCCCTTGGCCCAGAAAGCGTCTCCAAGCTCCCGTAACCGTCCTGGCAGCGGCCTAAACTTGCTCAAGGCCTCGGGGGTGCGCAGGTCAACCTCCTCAGGGAAAAATACAGGAACCGGCCAGGGCCTGGGCGGCACTGCCTGCTGACCCTCTGCACTCTCGTTGCTCACCAGGCAATCGTGCTAAGCTGACTGCCTCCAAGCAGGCTCGTGTTTAATCCTCCCCGTGACGCTCACTCCCCCAGTGAGGGAAGAGCTGTGGAGACGGGAGGCAACCGGACAGGATTACGGGGCCAGAAAGGGCGGGGCCTCGGCCAGACCACACCCCAGGGTCCCCGCCTGCCCCGTCCTCACAGACTGTGAAGCATCCACTGTATTCAAGTGGACAGACAGCGTCCAAGCAGAGAGAGGAAGGCGCGGCCCCGGCCTCCAGCCCCGCACGGGACTCCAAGCAGACAGGGCAGCCTCCCGTGACCCAGCCCCGCGCCCGCGCCCGCTCCTGTCTGCATGACAACCGCCCGGTCTCCGTGGCAAAGTGAAATTGTCCTTCTCTGTGAGTCAGGATGCCCTGAGGCCTCACTGCTACAAGCTCATGCGTACGACCAGCTGAATACATTCCCATTCACAGGAGTCCCTCCGCACAATTCTGGTGACCAATCCTTCAATGCCCTTTAAGATAATAAAAGATGAAGAGAATACTGAAAAGGACGCGTGATTTGCTTGAACTGACGTGGGTCTGGTAAACCGACAGGCCCTCAGAACTGTGCTGGTTTAAATGCCCCTTCTAAAAAAAATAAAAATAAATAATAAGAAGAAGAAAGAAAGAAATGTACCTTCTTCACAGTGAGCCACCATGCCCCCTCCAGGGCAGGGGGACACTGGAAACGGGACGCAGACGGACTCCTCGGGAGGGGCTGTGGGCAGCTGCATAAGGGCAGGCGCTCTCTCTCACCGTGACTCACGTCTCAACGGGAATGGAGATCTGGAAAAAATGAAGAAGTACTTTCATGTAAAGGTACCTATGGGGCGTCTGTTTCCCTCCGCCCCAGTAAAACATCCAACCCCACTGGCGGGCACCGCTGGAGCCCCCCGGCCCACCTCCCCTTCCAGCCACTGTTGCCACCAGCTCTGAGCAGGCAGCTTGGCCAGGTCTCTCGGGTGCCTGCTGGGACGTATGGGCACTGACACAGGAAGTGACCCCACTGGGCCACCGCCGACCAGCGGGAGACAGGGCCACGGAGAGAGGCTCCACCCTTCGTGGGTAAAGCAGACATTTCCAAGACGCGTTTCTCCAGGCACCCGGGCAGGCCTCTGGGGGCCAGTCCCCCACCGTAAGGCAGCTTGTGGGTCCCCCCTTTCTTTCCCCCCTTTCCCTGCTCGCCAGCATCATTTCCCAAACCAACCGCCTGCCTACAGGCCTCTCTGCCAGCCTCTCTCAGGGTAACCCAGACTAGGAAACTAATTTCCTGCGGTAAGATCCAATGACAATAGTTTTCAAATCAACAGGAGGTGAGACCTTACAAAAGATGTTTCTGTCCATCTCTGCTTTCAAGGAGGCAGCCCGGGAGACAGATTCAACATTGAAATATACAGAATTCCGGACAGCATCTCAACAATTTGTGTGGACCATTAGTCAGAAGAGTCGAAATAGGGCTTTTGCCCAAATCTGGGATGTCTGGTGGCTGCAGCTCTACAAGAACAGTGAAGATAAAGTTTAACTTTACTTCCCTGAGGAGCAGGAGACAAAGAGGCCGAGAATATGAGGTCCAGTGTGGCAGGAAGAAAATGTCGGTCACATCAACGCTAAGCAGCTGTCACCACACCTGAGCTGACACAGCTGAAGCATCCTTTAAAACGGACTTCCCAGAAAGTCGAAACCAAACATCCCACACTAAACAAATATTTTAGAGAGGAGGAGGTTACCCTCTAAGGGGTATCTGGAGTGTGATGGGTGAAGGTCACTAACACGGCAATGCTCCCCAAATAAGCACATGGAGCCTGGGAAACCAATATCGCGCTTCACCAAGGATACAGGTCATCCCGGGAGCGCTCCAGAAGGGCAGGGGCGGCTGCAGACGGACCGCCTGTGTGGCGTGGACCACTCTGGGAGCACAGCTACACGCTCTGCTCGTCGACCTTACCAATGACGATCAACCAACACCTGAAAAGATGCTCCGGAGAGTCCGAGACACCACGGAGGAAGGAAGCTCAAAGCAAGACACCGCACGCACACCTGACCTGCGATCACTGTCCCAAAAGCTACGAGGAAATGCCGGCCTTGGTTCCTCTGCACAGGAGTGCCAAGTGGGGAGACTGGAGAACCTTCCGGCTGTGTTCCAGGGCATGGGGTGGGGCAGGGGGGAGGGTGTCAACCACAGCGGAGGCCAGGAGCTGAACGAGCTTCTCCCAGTTCCGGGTCTTCTGTGCTCCGGTTTCCATGTCTTACAAAATTAGGTTGCTAATATCGAGAAAAATCTTGAGGAAGAAGAAATGAAAGAACATAGTGAAAGTGCTTTGTAAAAATAAACAGTATTATGTCAACTAGTATTTGAGCTAGGACAGATATTCAACTTCACCTAGAAAGTCCTACGTTCATAGCTAACATGTCATCCCCACAAACTACCAGGAAAGGACGTATTTAAACAAATTTACACTTGAAAAAGCTTTAATGTGCCTTAAGCACCGAAGAAGCATCCTTGTCTTATGACTGATCCGAAAAGTCATTCTCGCCTCTCATTGCAGAGGAAGGGTGTCTTCCCCCTGGCAGCACTGCTTGAGCCCAGCTTTAATTAGAGCACAACTTTGAAAGTCACATGTATAGACTGATATAATTCAGGCTGGCCTCCTTCCACTTTGTAAAAATGGGTCAACTTTTCTTTGAGCAAGTTTAAAAACATTCCACTTTTTATTGGAGCTCCAATTTGTCCCTGTAATTCATATTTTGAAGTACACGGCTAGAAATAATAGTCCCATTTGCCCAGTCTAGAAATTCATCCTTGCTGAGGCCCAGTCTCTGTGATAAATCAGCAAATTAAATGAAATGTTCTAGTCTAGTTACTGAGCATCAGTGGCTGCTAACACAACAGAAAGGCATGTGCCGCTTGATGGAAAAGCAACCGACACCTTTAAAGTCATCTTGAAAAAAAACTAATCTGAATCTGATCGAGTCTCTCAGTTCAATCACCAGTTACCAGGGAATGTGTAGGGAGGAATAAGTTAAACGACACATGGGAACAGTCAGTGAAACCCAGAATGACGTGTGAAACTCAACATACAAACCTCCCCAGTTTTCAACAAAAGAGAAGGGAAGAAAAAAGAGAGAGCGAGGAAGGTGAAGGATGGACTTAATTATTTAAAAAGGTAAAAAGACACCAGCCCATCACATTGTGTGAACTTTATTTGAATCCCAATTCAAGTATACAAACTGCTTTTTAAAATTACAACTTAAATTACTGGCCATGAAGGAGAAACCAGTACAGATTATTTTCCTCCCCCAAACAAACAGAAAATTGTGCAAAACATAAATGAAAACGTTTTTAGACATAAGATATCCAACAATATGACTCTGACGCTGGAGAAAAAGAAACAAAGAAGCTGAGCTTTACAATCTCCTGGATTTCTGCCTGAAAGCAAATTTAAAACAACAGCAAAGGGACAGGAGCATCTAAGAGGAGCTCCACATCTGAGTTGAGGGAAACAGATCAGAGTTCAGGGAGGCCGTACCAGAGAGAACTGAACTGTGCAAAGAAGGGTTCCAGAAATCTGCAGGGGGCCCCTTGAGCCTCTGGCTGAATCCAAATCTGTGCATTCATAGGGGATATTTCTACAAGGCTGGACAAAGAACAGTTCCCAGAGCTTTCACAGGGCTGGGAGGGATGCACATTCTAACCAGCCATGTGGACACTCCTGCTTGAGCGCCCAGAGCAATATGGAGAGATGCCAGAGGGGCACACCTTAGTAATAGGGTTGACTTAGCCCAAAAGTATAGACTAGTCCAGAACTGCCCTAAAAAGGGCTTAAATACAAACCTGGTAAGGATTCATCAGAAATATGTAACTTAATTTTCTAGCAAAACAAAATCCAAAACACTTTAAGAAAACAAAACCCAAACACTCAACGACCTAAACCTCATAACGTCCCACATCCAATCAAAAATTACTAGACATGCAAAAAACAGCTAATTATGACCCATAACAAGAAGGAAAATCAGTCAGAAGAAACAGACCCATAAATGACAGAGATGTTAGAAAGAGCAGACAAGGACTTCCAAAGAGCTCTTACACGTATACTTAAAATCTCAAAGGAAAACATGCACATGATGAAGAGACATAAGAAAAGTGTTTTTAAAAACAATCAAATGGAACTTTTAGAGAAGAAAAATACACTATTTGTTGGGAAAATTTAATTGGACAATTGTAACATCAGATCAGATGCTACAAAAGAAAGGTCAGTGAACAGGAAGACGTTGAAATGGAAAATATTCAAATAATAAATAGAAAGGAAAAAAGACAAAACACACACACACAAACTCAGCAACCTGTGGGACAATATCAAGTAGTCAAATACACATGTAACTGGAGTCCAGGAAGAAGAAGACAGAGAGCCGGTGGCAAAAACAAATTATTTGCAGAATAACGACTGGAAATTTTCCATCTCTGATGCAAACAACAAATCCACAGGTCTAAGAAGCTCCGTGATACACACGATGGATAAACACCAACCACTGAGGGGAACATCACAGTCAAATTGCTGAGAACCAATTGTCAGCAGTAAGTGTTTTAAGTGGCCAGAAGAAGATAGATATATATCTATATTCCTCTATTTCTATGCCCATATAAATGTGAAAGAAAGCAGATGAGCTGTTGCCTGGGGCTGAGATTGGGAAGAGGAGGTGAAATTGCATGCAGGGGGCATGGAAGAACTTCCTGTGGTGGTGAAAATGTTCTCTAACTTGACTATGATGGTGGTTACAGGAGTGTGTACATTTGTCAAGACTCATTTAACTGCACCCTTAATATAGGTACATTTTATTACATGAAAAATGCACCTCAATAAAAATGACTTTAAAGTAATATGACATCTTCAAGATAATTGAAAATTTAACACCTATTGAGTATTCAATGATATTAAAAATTACTGTTAATTTTGTAGGTATGATAATGGTATTATGTTATTTTTTGTATTACTTTTTCTGGGTTTTTTTTTTGCAGTACGCGAGCCTTTCACTGCTGTGGCCTCTCCCGTTGCGGAGCACAGGCTCCGGACGCGCAGGCTCCGCGGCCACGGCTCACGGGCCCAGCCGCTCCGCGGCATGTGGGATTTTCCCGGACCGGGGCACGAACCCGTGTCCCCCGCATTGGCAGGCGGACTCTCAACCACTGCGCCACCAGGGAAGCCCTATGTTATATTTTTAAATGAGTTCTTATCTTCAGAAGTACATAGTGAAATACAGATGAAATTACATGATATCTGAGATTTGTCCTTTAAAAAATGTAGGCAGGGCTTCTCTGGTGGTGCAGTGGTTGACAATCTGCCTGCTAATGCAGGGAACACGGGTTCGAGCCCTGGTCTGGGAGGATCCCACATGCCGCGGAGCAACTAGGCCCATGAGCCACAACTACTGAGCCTGCGCGTCTGGAGCCTGTGCTCCGCAACAAAAGAGGCCGCGATAGTGAGAGGCCCGCGCACCGCGATGAAGAGTGGCCCCCACTTGCCACAACTAGAGAAAGCCCTCGCACAGAAACGAAGACCCAACACAGCAAAAATAAATTAATAAATTAATAAACTCCTACCCCCAACATCTAAAAAAAAAAAAAATGTAGGTGGCAGGGGAATGGAAGAAGTAAGGATAAAACAATATTGGCCACCAGTTGGTAGCTGTTGAAGTGGGATATTGGGTACATGGGCGTTCAGTACACTATTTTCTCTACCTTTTAAAATAATTGTTTGGAACTTTCCATAACAAAAAGCTTTTTGAAGTGCTTTAAACACATGAATGATGTCATGTGTTTATTCATTTAAAAATATAAACTGATCAACTATTTTGAGTGGCAGATACTCTGGGGCATAAAACTAGTAGAATAATATTGTCTTAATATTTCTTATTGCTCCATAGTCAATACTCAGTTTCATTTAGCCAAGATTAAGGAGTTAGATGGGGGTCTGGTGGAATTTTGAAGGGAACTTCTGAATGTCCTAAAGACGCCCATAGTCTCCATTCGGTGCAACTGCCCATCGTAACTTGTACACGCTTCCCTTTAATATGGTAGCACCAGCGCTAGGCTGCTGGCTGTTGAGCACAATCAGGATGATTTCTAATTCACAGATAAAGAGCTTAAATGAGAAGGAAGGAGGAAGAGAAATAACCTAAACTCCCTGATGGGGAATTTTAAATGGAGAAATTATATACCAGTTACAATGTAGGGCACTATAAATTCAACAGAGAATAGCTTGGGCACTATTCCTGGGGCACTAGGCACTATAAATTCAACAGAGAATAGCTCGATTCCAGTCTGGCCTGAGAACAAAGTCGGCCCCATAGACTGTAAGTGAACTTGAAGGCAGTGTGCAAACCAGCCGACACGGAAGACTCTGAAAGTGAAGCACATAACTCGAGGTACGTGAAAACAGCAGTAACATGGAGAGATGGCGCTCTTGCTATAACTCGGGAAGAACTTGGTAGAGAAGTTGTAGGAATCCTCCAAACTCAAAAGGGAGAATTAGGGCAGATCACCGTCAGCACTACACAGGACACATTATTTTCATTGCTGCAAAAGCAAACACGCTGATTAAGTCTGATTCGGTCGGCATCGCCAGCACACTTTCTGAACATCATACCCAGCGTTTAAATTCTGCACATGCTGTGATGCAGCCTTATACAATCCTGCCCACCCTTTCCAGGGGGCCAGCGTACGCCAACAGACGGGTATGCAGCCTACCTCAGGTAACAGCACAGACTCCATCCTGGGAGGAGGAATTAATTAGAAAGCAGCTGACCACTTCTTGAATGTACCCGCCTAGGCTGGGAAAGACCAGGACAAGGCTCTTCCCAGCTAAAGCTGAACCTCAAAGTCGAAGGCTCATGGGATCATTTACGAAAAGGATGGAGGAGACCTTAGAACAGGCTGAGTCTGGCTCAGCACCAGAATCTGCGAAGAAACTAACTGGGAATAATGCAGAGCTCAGACTTCAAGCCAGGACTAGAAAACGACAGCCCTAACATTTTTAACACAGAGGCCAACCGTTTTATCATTATTTATTGGACCTTCAAAACTAGGGTGCCCGTAGAATTTACTGTCCAAAACTGGAACACTTTTAAGAGGAAGGGGGACCCTATAATAATTACATGGGGGCAACAAGCAGAAAATGGGACTGTTCTGGGCAGTGAGTACATGGTCAGACCACCTAAAACGACAGCATTTTCCGATAAACAATTGAGCCCCTCATCTTACACGGACCCTCTACACATCACGCAACACATGCCACCGATTATGTACCTTCCATTCTCACTGGCCAAGTTCATGGTGCTGTGATGTTGTCTGCAAACCAAGGAGATGCCTCAGAAAAAACCAGCCCTGCTGACACCTTGATCTTGAATGTCCAGCCTCCAGAACCATGAGAAATATATTTTTGTTGTTTAAGCCACCCAGTCTGTGTTATCCTGTTACGGCAGCCCTAGCAAACTAATGCAAAGGGTAATTTTTAAACTTTTATCAAATGGTTACCTACAGAGTAGAGAAGAAGGCAAGGTGGAAAAAGCAGGGATGAAAATTAAATTTTCCTGAATACAACTCAGGTTACAGCTTTGATTTTGAAGCCAGATAAGTACTACATAATTATGAAAAAACTAAAACAATGAAGGAAACAAAAAGCTAAATGCACCAAATGATGTTAACCTGATATCAAGGGTCCAGTTATCTCAAGTAACTTTAAAACTCAGTAATGTGACTGTGTGGCTAGTGAGCTGTATTCCCGTGGAGAAGAAAAACAGCAAGTAAAACTCAAATTGTTTTCAGTGATCACAAAAGAAATGAAATTGAGTTATTTGTAGTGAGATGGATGGACCTAGAGTCTGTCATACAGAGTGAAGTAAGTCAGAAAGAGAAAAATAAATACTGTATGCTAACACATATATATCAAATCTAAAAAACAAAACATGGTCTGAAGAACCTAGGGGCAGGACAAAATAGATAGCTAGTGGGAAGCAGCCGCATAGCACAGGGAGATCAGCTTGGTGCTTTGTGACCGCCTAGAGGCGTGGGATAGGGAGGGTGGGATGGAGACGCAAGAGGGCGGAGATATAGGGATATATGTATATGTTTAGCTGATTCACTTTGTTATAAAGCAGAAACTAACACACCACTGTAAAGCAATTATACTCCAATAAAGATGTTAAAAAAATTTTAAAAAACTCATTGTTTTCAGCGATCACAATGTTAATAATAAAAATTGAAAGTGACATTCTGAAACAGGAATAGGTAGAGAGACACACACAGGAATGATAAAGCCAATGAGTAGCTATGTCGTTGTGATATTCAGCATAAGAGAAAATAGATATAGACACAAAATTTTAAAAACCCTAAGTGAAAACCTTGCAATCCCATAGTGGAATTGGAAATAGCATATAGTTTAAGAAAATTTTTTCCCTAGTACTGTCCATTGTAAAGTCCTGGAAACAATGACCAACCCAGGAGCAATGAACAGGTCTAGATCTCAGACCTTGGTCCCTCAGTACTATTTCTATGTATAAAGAACCAGGGATACTTTGGATAAACAGGTAACTCCAGGTATGAGGCAGGAGTAGAAAGTGAGTCTGGAGTATCTTGTCATAGTAGAAGTCTAGGAAGCTATGAATGGATTTAAGCAAGTCATATATGTGAAAGACCTATTTGTTAACTATGATACTTATATAGATGTGTGTGTGTCTTTTGACGGATTCTAGAAGAACTATCAAATTATTTGAAAAGAAGTAAATAAAAGGAATCAGGCATTTAACCTTCTTTTCTGCACACACGGTATTTCCAAGTGACAAAGAGCTGAGGAGGAATGGTTTTTCTTCAAATACGTTTAGAGCTTGTAAATAAAGGAGAGAATGTCGCCATCTTGCCACCCCTGGTGGTGACGGGCACTTGTCAGGGCACTTGTCAGCAATGGCTGCAAAGACCAGGAGGTGAGAAGCTAATGGGGAGCTTTGAAGTGGATGAGTCAAGCTCACGTTTGAATTCACTGATTAGTCTTAAGTCACAAGAAGAGCAACACCCTGTCATAATGAGCCTCCTGACAGAAACCCACAACATCATCAGTATTCTTGAAAACAACATCAAAAGTGAGCATGGTCAAGCCTCTAGATCTGTCAATTCACCGGAAACACAGCAGGCAGAAGACGGTGCTGACCGACAGGACGTAATCAGCAAAATCCAAATTATAGGAAATTTCTACGGGACAGACAACCTGCTTATTTAACAATTAAATTAAAAACAGGGAAAAAAGATCTATAGATTCAAGAAACTTAGAAGACTTATCAATCTAACGCAAGAGGACCTTATTTGAACCCTGGATTAATTAAACTATTTATTAAAAATGAAAGCACTGGGAAAATTTAATTATGATGATATTTGGTAACATTATGGAAATATTGGCAATTTTTCAATGTTTGACAATGGTGATGGGGTTACATTGTTATTTTTTTAAAAAGAAGCCCATATTTTTTAAAGATATTGACGGAATTACGGAAGAAAAAATATGACGTCTTGGATTTGCTCCATAAAAAGCTAGTGGAGGGTGGGAAGTCGGGGTGGGGGAGATACAGATGAAACAAGAGGGGCCGTAAGTTGATAAACACTGATCAGGATGTTTGTTTCAACTCTGACAGCAGTTCTTGTTCTAGGTTAAAAAGACAAAAGTGAGGTCTGGGGACTTGCCTGATAGAGCAGAGACATAAACCCAAGGTCATCTATCTCCAAGGTCCCCATCAGGGTCCAAAGTGACCTCATCTTCTCCGGGGTGATGGGGAGTTCGCCCCTCCTGCCCGCACTCGCCGTGCACAAGCCTGGCCTGTGGTCCAAGAGCTGGGGCTGCCAGCCAAGGCAGGGGTGGCACAGGCCCTTCCCTGCCCGTGGGGAGGGCTGAGTGGGCCCTGCAGGCACCGTCATCTTCTTCCAAGGACACAGCAGGTCCCGTCTGCCACCTGCCCCTCTCTCGCCAGATCCCTGTGACAGCAGGGCGAAGGAGCAGAACCAGGGGCCTGCGAGTCAGGGCCCGCCCACCGCAATTCTCCTCATGGAAGGACAGACAGTCTCCTTCCTTCGAGAAACATCGGGGAGAGTCTGATCTTTAATTTACTATAGGACGCGACTGTCTCAACGTTTAAAAGACAGGACTGGATAATTCACTGCAAAGGGAGGCTCAGTTTTTCTTGCCCTGCTTTTAAAACTTCCAAATTAAAGAACTTCAGGTAAAAGGGAAACTGGACTAAAGCTGGACCAGGAGGGTTCCTTGGACGTGGTCAGCTCTGAGGACGGCTCTGACCCCAGCATCAAAGCTCTCACCTTACTGTGATAAATTACCCCGGGCTTTCTTTCATTCTTTGATAATATGCCCTACACGGCGCAGGGTTTATTGTGAACTTCAGAGCAGGCAGCTTTCTCCCTGACCTCTAACCCCCCAGCACGCGCTGGGGCTGGTCCCCCCATATCCTCACGCCCCCTCCCCTCCGCCCTTCCCTTCCCTGTCTCCAGACCCTTCCTCTCCTCTCCACCATCACTGTGCCGACCCCCGGCCCCTCCCCACGCCCAGGACCCACTGCCTAGAGGGAGCTCCCACAGCTCGGTGGAGCTCACAGGGGGTTTCTTCTGGTTGTGACCCCTGGATTCTCCAAAGAATCTTCAAGCGCGGCCCTTGGGTTTGCCCCTTGGGGACCACGCCCGGACAGATGCTGGGTTCCTTGCTTAAACCGTGTTCCCAGCTGAGGACCAAGAGGAACTTCGGGGACAGAAGTGGCAGAGTGCAAACCAGCAAGGCCAGGTCTGTGACACGATGCGCACACAGCGGGGCTGGATCTGCGCCCCCCTCATCCCGCAGGTTCTTCCCAGGGGCCCGTGTGCACAGGAGCGGACAGGCCGAGGGCGCCTCGGCTACAGCCAAGTGCAAAGCGCTCCCTCCCCTCCCATTTTTTCACTGTGAGAACGAGGTGTACAGGAAGCTGGGCTTGAGCCCTGGAGAGGACCTCAGGCCCCCCGACCTTCAGCCCCCTCTGCTTCCCAAGCGACAGAGCTTAGATCGAAGCCATGTCCGTGGCCTGGGGCTCACAACAAGAGCTGCTCTAACAGCTTTATAGTGTAGACTTCTCCAGAGGCCCAGGTCCCCAGGGAAGGCAATTTTAAGTCCACCTTCTCTTCAGACCCAGGGGCCAACGGTGGCTCCTGGCAGAGGGTAACCTGGCCGGAAGCTCACGGCTGGTTCCACGTGTCGGGGGGTTGGGGTGGGAGAGTGTGAGGGACGTGATTCCCTGGTTCCCTTGGCGCCAGGAGGCTCTGTGCACTCCTAATCCCCCGGAGCCAGCCACCCATGTTTCCACTGGGAGTCAGGTCCCAGTGGACCAAGCACGCTCAGGCATTCTAGGAGTTACACATCAAGGCTTAGGCACTGGGGCCGTGAGGCACCGTCAGATTACAGCAAGCTCTGAATCTGCAGTTTCCAGTCAAGCTATCGCTCCTGGTGTCTGGAGGTGGAAGCATTATCTTCCATTGCCTTAAACCACTTCTGGGTGCCCAGCCCATCACTGAAACATGAACTCATTCCGTGCCAGTTTATTCCCTTATCGCCACAGAAATTGAAGGGCAAGGGAATAAATGAATGAGAGTCTTCCACCCCTACAGGTATTTGGTCAGGCTCCACCTACAGGCATTTACCATTAACCCATCAAGGGTAGATCCCCGAAGGACAGAGAATCAGGGAGCAGAAATCTCCAAGCATTTCTAGGGAATCTGTGAACTAACAAAATACCGCGCGTGAAATGTCTGCAGTGTCTGAGCCCGTAACCTGCACTGGTGTCGAGGGCATCGTGGACAGAGGTGCAGAGGAGGGATGCCCTTCTCCATCCATTTCTGTTTTCTTATATCTGCAGCAGGGGAAGGACTTCCTGGGTGTGAAAGAACAGTTAAAGGTAACAGAGCAAAGTCAGTCACAAGGGAAACTGAACACAAATGCATTTTTCCTCAGTGAATGACACAGCGTTCATGACGTGTCCTTCTCAAGGCAAGGACTGGGGACACAGCAGTGACAAAAAAAGACAGAACTCCTGGCCTACTGCGGGACTGCATTTTAGCGCCTGGGGGTCTTTTTAACCTTCCAGGTGGCCCACTGGCCCCCATTCTCAGTGGGGTCTTCCTTTCCAAAGCCCACTCCCCACCTCCCAAAGTTCTAAGTCACTCTGAAAATAGAAAAGGTTTTCTTGGTGATAATTTTCTCACCTCCACGCCACCCCCTTCCCCCCGAAACCTGCAGCCTGCGGCCCATCAGTGACCCAGCCCCAGGCAAGGGAAGGCCCGCCCCCCAGGAGTGCCTGGCTGGTCCTTCCCCACCAGGATGCTGGGATGGGGGGAGGCCAGCTTGCTGCCGCGGGCAGAGGGGGTCTACTTCCCTGGCGGGGACTCCGCAGTAGGGGAAAGGCAAGGAGAGCAACCACACATCAGTGCACCCCTTTCACCAGGCCAGGCTTGAGCAGCCTGGAGCAGAGCCGAGGGGAGGGGCAGGACTCTCTCGGGGCGCTGAAAATTCACCCAAGGACCCCTCCAAGGCCCCAGCGGCGGAAATGCAGCTGCTGTAATTCACCCCGAGAAAGGAGCCGTGCCAAAAACCTATCTGGCACAGGAGTCCCGCCTCACGGGCGTCATTTTACAGGCGGAGGAGGGAGGAATGCAGCCCCGGGGTCACATAGTCACATGTGAGTGGCAACGGGGCCGGGGAGCGCGATCCTCTTCTCTCTTCTCTGAACAAAATCCCCGTCAACACGCCCAGCTCACTAGCACTTCCCAGACTAACTCGAGGGCCCTGAGCAAGGCTGCGGGGCCTGGAAGGCGATCCCAAGATAGGCGGGGCTGCGGATGGGGAAGGAGGCGGGGAGGGAACCGCCCGCCAGGTGAGTGCTGGTGCAAAGCAGAGGCGCTGGGCTGCTTGGGGGCAGCGGTGTGGCGGCCGGGTGGCCGGGCCTGCAGGGCTGCTCACGTAGGTGTCTCTAAGATGGAACTCTCCCCGTGCCACCCAGGCCGTGGAGTGTGTCAGCGGCCAACCTGGCCCACACCTCAACCTGCCGGCCTATCTCCCGCAAAAAACAGGCCTTCGTCCGCCTGCCCCCAGAGGTCATACCAGGACAGCACTCACTCTGAATGGCTTTTACCCTGGCTCTTTACCTGGCGGCTTTCTTGTCCCGGCCCACTGCCCGCTCTAGGTCCTGGGGACCACAAACTCCCCGGCCCCGAGCTGAGCCCTCTGGGTCGGCTGGCTCCGGAAGAAAGCTATTCCCCGCCCGCTCCCCACTCGCGCAGGCACGCAAGAAAGTCAGTCTGAACTCTGCAAACGAGAGCTTTTCCTCCAACACCAAAAACAACAGAGCCCTCGATGGGCTCGTCATTTTTCGGGCCCCATGCTGAATGCCTTTAAAACTGCCTGAATGAAGATAAGACAGGGCTGTGTACGTTTTCTGCACAAATGGTGGAAAGTAATAAAATAAACATCGGGGGCGGGGGTCCCGCCTACTCGCATCTCCGTAGCTGTTTGCAACAAAGGCCGGAAAAGGACGAAACCTCGGCGTGGAAGGGCAGCGGGTTAGAAATGCGCCCTCGCGGGGGCGGGCGCCCCTCCCAGGAGCACCACGCCACCTGGGCGTAAGACCCCGATGTCCCGCCGCGGAGAGATGGCCCTGTACCCCCACGGTCAGTCGCCGGTGCCACAGAAACCACAGCGAACGTCCCGGAGGAGGACTGCGCCCGCCCTCGCCCTCCGGAACCGCCCTCCCGGGGGTGGGAGCCGCGCAGGCAGAACCGCACAGCGCGGGCGAAGGGGACCCGCCGCTCCTCGCAGGGGCCACCAGCCACGTAAAAGAAGAGGCAAAGGAAGACAAAAGAAAATCTGAGGCCAACATGGGAGCGAGTCAAGGTCATCTCAGAAAGCGTAACCAATTTCAAGTCCACTAGTTTATTCACTAAAGGAAACAAGACAGAGACGGTCCTCAAAGTGAAGTCCCAAGAAGGACACACCATGCGGCTCCGGTGATCGGTCACTGCAGAGTGTGTCCTGAGCGTTCTCCGCTGTGCGTCCCCCGCCCCCGGCCGCGACGAGAGGGGTTGGCACTAGGAAGCAGCATCGTTTTAACCCCCAGAGAAGCCAACACACCGCGTGTAGCTGAGGGAGGCCGCGGGCCCCAACCCCGCCAGGTGCCCCTACAGGTGCCTCCCGGCCGTGCCCACTTGCCCAAATCGCTTCCGTGAGCTCCAGGGCGCAGGGGCCCCTCCCAGGCGGGCGGACTCGCGGACACGCACACTCGCGCGCGCACGCGCGCACCACTGCCGCGCGCGCGCTTCCCATTGGCGGGAGGCGGAGGGCGGGGCCGAGCGGACCCAAAACAAACAACCTGCTGCCGCGCCGCCGCGTGGCTCCCGCCTGGTGCGCGCCTGCTCGGGAGCTGCGGCCACCTGGGCCACCTCGCTCCCCACCCCTCTCGGTTTGCGCCCAGGCCCCGCCCCCGCGGGGCGCCGCGGGGTTATATTGGGCCGGGCCGAAGGTGGAGGCGAGACGGAGCTGCGGCTGGCCGGCGTGGAGATGCTGCTCCGGAGACCGGGGGCGGAAAGGCGGTTGCGGGCGCCACGGCCTCGGGGACTCTGCTCCGTGGGCGCTAGAGCCTGAAGGCCGGACCCTCCCTCCCGGCGTGGGTGGCACGCACAGCAGCCGGCACCGTCTCGACCCGCGAGGACGCCTGCCCGGGACCGGGGACTTGCAGAGAAGAAACCCCGTCTCGGGAACGGAAAGCAGATGTGCACGCTTCCTCCTCCAACAGGAACTCCAAGCCCCGCGCGCTCGGGCACCCGAGGCTGGAACCGCGGCCCTACACGCCTCCCCCGAAGTCTCCACTCCTCGAACTGAAGGCAACAAGGCTCCCCCCCCAACTGCTTCCTCTCCGCCCCTCTCGGTTCACCCAATAAGCAAAATCCCTCCAAAGAAAAATTCCAGTGGAAGGGGACTGCTGTCCGGAAAGCGACTGTCTCTCCAAGAGGAAGGTGAGCTCCGGGAGAGAGAGGCCAGGACCCCGGCCCAGGATCGCCACCCCGGCCCCGGCGCCCGCTGCCCAGGACCAAGCGGAGGAAAAGGGTACGCGCCGGGCGGGGACGGGCGCGGGCATGAAGCTGGAGGTGTTCGGGCCCCGCGAGGGCCTCCGGGACAAGCCGGGGAGTGACCTGGAGGGGGCGGGCGGCCGCGACGCGCCGTCTCCGCTGTCGGCCGCGGGCGACGACTCCCTGGGTTCGGACGGGGACTGCGCGGCCAACAGCCCGGCGGCGGGCGGCGGCGCCGTGGCGCTGGCGGGCGGCGGCGAGCGGAGCGCGGGCGGAGGGCCGGGCGCGGCGGCGGCGGCGGGGGGCGCGGGCGGCGGCGCGGGCGCGCGCGGCAAGCCGTACACGCGGCGGCCCAAGCCCCCGTACTCGTACATCGCGCTCATCGCCATGGCCATCCGCGACTCGGCTGGCGGGCGCCTGACGCTGGCTGAGATCAACGAGTACCTCATGGGCAAGTTCCCGTTCTTCCGCGGCAGCTACACCGGCTGGCGCAACTCCGTGCGTCACAACCTCTCGCTCAACGACTGCTTCGTCAAGGTGCTGCGCGACCCTTCGCGGCCCTGGGGCAAGGACAACTACTGGATGCTTAACCCCAGCAGCGAGTACACCTTCGCCGACGGGGTCTTCCGCCGCCGCCGCAAGCGCCTCAGCCACCGGGCGACGGCCCCGGGCCCCGGGCCGCCGGACGCCGCGCCTCCGCCGCCCGCGCCCGCCGTCCCGGCGCTGGCCACGCCCCGCGCGCGCTCGCCCGCTCGGCCCGAGGGGCGTGCCAGTCCGGCGGGCAGGTTTTCCGGCCCCTTCGCCATCGACAGCATCCTCAGCAAGCCCTTCCGCAGCCGCCGCTCCGGGGACGCGGGCCCCGGGACGCGCCCGCCGTGGGGCGCGGCGCCCTGCCCGCTGCCGCCCCCCTATCCCGCGCTGCTTCCGGGCGCGCCCGCCGCGGCCCTGCTGCCACTCGGGGCGTTCGGCGCGGCCGAGCCGCCGCGGCTGGGCGCGCGCGGGGCCGAGGCGCCGCCCCTCCTGCTCGCGCCCCTGGCGGCCCCGGCCCCGGCCCCCGCCAAGCCGCTCCGGGGCCCGGCCGCCTGCGCGCACCTGTACTGCCCCGTGCGGCTGCCCGACGCCCTGCACGTGGCCTCGGCCCGCCCGCCGGGCCCGCACCTGCCCGGCCCGCCCGAGACGCTCCTGGCCTGAGCGCGACGGAGCCGGCCGGGAACGCGGGCTCGGGAAGGGTGGGGGTGAGCTTTCCACCCAGAGAACGGAGACCGTCAAAGAAAACATCTCCACCAAACGTGCCTTAGAGCTAACGCCTTCCGACGCCAGTGTCCGACGCTGTCCCGGACATTTCCCTTCGTCCTTTATAACTAACGTCACAGCGGAGCAAAGCAGCGCTTCACAACGGTCTCGTTTCTTGACCAAGCCTGTCCTTGCCCCCTCCACGGAGACTTCTCCCTTCCTAGTGTCCAGGCTCCGCCTTGTTCCTCCTGTTTTCGTTGCACCGTCCAGTGATTTGTCCCTTAAAAAGCAAAACAAAAACAAAAAAGCACGTCAGGGAACCATTCCATGGGATACATGATACGACTACTGCGGGGGTAGCGGCCCCGCTCCTTGCAAGCGTGTGGCTTCTGCAGGTGTGGCTGAGGGCGGGAGGGGCCAGAGGAGTTCCAGCCATGCCTCTGCTCTTGACCCACGTCTCACTGTGCCAAAAATGAAAAATATATATATTGTTGGGATTTGTAGTTAAATTATTTATATATTTTTGAAACCCAAATTGAAAATGTTGCAGGCAACGGTTACGGCTTTATTCGCGGTTGGGTTCTCTCATAACTGTGGTCTCCTTGGGCCAAACGGTTTCTTCCAAGGACAAGTTAACATTGTGCATGTGGGGTGCCAGGACCACTGCCACGTGAAAGCAAGTGTGATTTTTATTTTTAATATTATTTTATTTGTGTCTGTGTACATGTTCATGTATGAATGTTATGAAAGCCAGGCATAGTGCTTATTTTTTAATAAAACTCACAATCGACTTCGGCATTTTGTGGTGATGGGTTGGAGATGGAGAGCTTTTTACACCCTACCCGCCGCCCCCCACCTCCAAATGGGTTCGGGTTTGACTCTTAAGAAACTCCCTGTGGAGTACCAAATATTTTCCTGAATAATTCAGTGAAGGTAGAGGCTGCAGGTTTCCTTACCTGACAAATTGCTGTACAATTCTCCGGGGTGGAACGTCCATCAGTGGGATTCCTTAAACATCAAACCAGTAACCTCTCTAAGAATTCACTTAATAGTTACTAGAGCAAGATAAGGTGTGGGCCCCTCTTCCCCAAGAATCCTTTAGTAGACAAGTTCAGCTATTAACAGCCTTAGCATCAAGCAGACATTGTCAGGTACAGTGGTTCTTCTGATCATCTGCTCAAAAAGCTGGAAACCATCTTGGCAAGGGACTTGTTAACACACTGAAGACTTCTTCAGGGCAGTTTTAAGAGCAATTCGAAAGTCTGGTTTTTTGTCAAAACAAAACCACCTTTTTAGGCATGCCCAGTCCACCCGGGTGTGAACCCATCAGTAGTAATTTGTCACTCTCTCCTTTTGTAGGAGGATAAGGTTTGTAGAGGTGGGGCTGCCAGGCCTATTTCAGTTGTGATCTGAGGAGAGAGGCCACCTCCGATGGGGCAGAGATGATTACCCATATTAAAAACGAAAGGTTTCCATCAGCAGAAGTACCAGAAAGCAGTGTGCACATCGGTTTCTCAAATTCAAAGGCAATAGAGCGCTAACAATTCATGGATTGCAGTCTTCGAAAAGTAATACAAAGACGGAAAAAGTCAGAGGTGTAAGTGCCGGCCCCATTGTTGTTCCTGCCTCCGGGCAGATGTCGTCTTATCCAAGACAAGAGGATGATTTGGGGTCTACGTATGGTGAAGTGGGGAAAGAAAGTGCAGTTCATTTCAAGATGTTGTGTTTTGGCAGGAATGGGAGGGAAAAAAAGCCCATCCCTAAGTCTAGTTAACAAGAAACAAGTCTTGACCGATCTGGTTATATCTACTTAGTAGTCATGAAGAGGGATAATAACAGGGTTGAATTATGACAAAAAGCACCCATTTAAGCAGAGATTTGCACCCACACGACCAATAATTAGAAAATAAAACTGAAGCGGGGGGCCGGGGGGAGCGGAGCGGTGGTCCAGGCTCAGCGGGTTGAAATGGCGGGGATCCATTCGCTCAGTTCTTTGCGCTCCTGACGCCACACCCAACGCCTGGGGAGCCCCCGCCCCCATCACTGACTCCCGCGGACTGACCCTCCCCTCCGACTCTGCCCCCTCCAGAGGCCAGTTGCCGCCTACCTCCACGTCGGGTTTGTAACCCCACTGGTTTCATTTCTAAATCGACACACCGGGAAAGTTCTGCAAATGGACAGAAACAGCAACGTAAAAAAGGATGTTTTCTCAATCACAGTTTTTCTCCCTTCCCCTCAGAGGGCCTTCCTTCCTAATGAACACTCCGGACTTTAGGTGAGTGAGGGGTCCCCTTCGCCGTGTCACTAGGGACCACCAGGTTTTTTAGAGAAAGGCCAGGGTCACGGGACCTTTGCGCCCCGGTCCGGCGCCACGACCACTGCCGAGCTCCAGGGGACCTTTGCGCCCCGGTCCGGCGCCACGACCACTGCCGAGCTCCAGCTCCCACGACCGAGCGGCCATCATTCGCGGTGGACCCAGGCGGGAGGCGACGGAGGGTCGGGGTCCCGCCGCTGCTCCGCAGCCCCAGCCCTGGGAGCTTCGGCTTCCTTGCGGCAGGTCCCCTGAGAGACCCGGCCGAGGTCCACCCTTCCTGCATCCGCCCAGAAAATCCGGTTCCTCCTCCGAGCTCTGGTGGGCAAAGGGCAGGGCCTGCCCCTCTCCCAGCGCCTGCCCATTCCCCTCCCCCTTCCCCGCCCAGGGCCCTCCCCCGGCCCCAGCCCATCCCCTCCCCCTTCCCCGCCCAGGACCCTCCCCCGGCCCCAGCCCACCCCACCCCCTCCCCTCTCCTCCAGCCCATCCCCTTCCCCCAGCCCACCCCATCCCCTAACCTGCCTCACCCCTCTCCCCAGCCTCCAGACCCAGGGGCCAAGGCCCACCTGTGCAAACACCAGGCTGCCGCGGGCAGCTGACCCTAGGCCGAGTAGGGGGCTCGGGACCGCGGGGTGAGGGCGGGTCTGTTTGGTTTGGGCAACGCCCTTTGATACCTGGGAGTCTGGGCCGTCGGCCAGGGTGCCCTGGGTCAGTTTTCAAAGAGCCCCCCAGCCCCCGGGTGCTTTGCAGTCCCCTTTCCTGACCCCCGATCCCCGGAAGGCGGTGGCCTGAGAGAGAAACGCACGCACACGCCCCTTCCTGGAGCCTCGGCCTGCAGGGCCCAGACATGCCCCAGTGCCCGGCCAGGCCCCAGGCGACCAGGAGCCGGTCTGCGGCCTTTGGGGGCTGAGAACCTGAGCAGCAAACCGCGTCCTGAGAGGGAGGAGTCGTCTCCCAAATACGGGAAGGAGGGCCCTGGCCCTGGCGGTGGCCCCGGCCCTGCCACCCCTGCAGGGACTTGGCCACCCCTGGAGACGGCCACTCCAGGCCCTGGGCTCCCGGCTCACAGCCTCACGCGGGCTCCCTCCAGCTTCTCGGTCCCACGTGGAGTGTGCAGAAAAGAAGAGAAACAGAGAGAGTCTCCCCCTGGCAGGGGAGAACGGTCTTATGGTGCTAGGGGGTGCTCCGCAGGCCGGCGGCGGGCAGCAGCCTAAGGAGAGTCCTCAGGCCACCCTGTTCCACTGCCACACAGAGTCACAGACGTGGCTTTCCTTTCTCGGGGAATGGTGTTCACACACAAGTACACAGATGACTCATTGACTCTCGGATAGACCCTAATGTTACAGACGAGGAAACGGGGTCCAGCGAGTAGCTTAAACACTCCTTCCTGACAGACCCAACTGGAAACCAAGATCCAACTCCAGTTCAGAATTCTCTCCACCATAACACAATTATCCGCGTAATTCAGACCAAAACATACTGTGGCCCGAACTTAGTTGAACTCTTCAGGTGATCGTCTCGGTTCACTTTTACTAAACGGTAGGCAAGCTTCCCAGACTGGAAAATGGTTGCCTTCGTTACTGAGAGCTGTACCCTCACCTCACACAACTGTCCCCTCCTCGGCCTGGGAGGCCAGGCGCGGGGGTCACGGACCCTCAAGCGTCAGTTAAGCGGTGCTCCTGGCGCCCTTTGTCACTCTGCAGAGCGCCAGCCCCATCCCTACGAGGGGGGCAGCCAGGATTCTGTGCTGAGAGGGTCTCGGGGCCCCTCCACGGGCCCTGGTCTCTGGTGCCACAAGCGGTGGGCACTCTCCCCACACACCTTTCCTACTTTCCCCACACAACAAAAACGGCCCCTTCCCCACTCTGGAAAGAAGGAACTTCTTAACAATAACCGGCCTTGCAATTTTACCTTCTAAAGAAAATGCCAGCGCAGTGGACTCACATGACTCACAACTTTCCTAGGTGGTAAGGGGCTTCGTTGGCGTCACACATATAAAGGTATCTCTCCTCTGTTTTACTGTCTTTTTAATTCTTTACATCATAATAGCTAAGCTTTGCCTGGGTTATAGAAATTAGACCCCAGAGAGTCCAGTAAATATTTCCCGCTTTCTAAAACCACCATAGTTCTCTCTTAAGTAACAGACTTTATAGTTCTCTAATGAAACCATTAAATTTTGTCATGCTTTAACAACATAATTTGTTAATTCTTAATGCTGTCAACAAATGGCCCTAATAAGCATCTTCTAATTTCGTGATCAGAACCATAGAACTGTAACTGCCCCCGATTCCAGGCCCTCTTTCAAATTCGCAGAGGCTCCGATGTCACACGGTGCTGGTGCGTGGACCTCTCTGCTCGGCGTTCAGACGGATGGGCGACTAGGAGCAAATGCTGTTCCTGTCATTCGCCAGCTCACACACAGGCCTTACACCCTCCTTCCTGGTGAACTACAGCCCAACATAAATATTAACATAATACCACACTTCCCTTACCACTCCTGGACCCTCTTTGCCGCTATTTTCAGGAAAAGTTTAACTTAGAAGATTTGCCATAACTGATCCTTTCTGTCACATCTGTTTGGAGCCCAAAATAACATATGTATTCAACAGCCTTGACGTGGATTTGTTGTTTCTGATCACCAAGTTCTAACTGTCAAGGGAAAAGGTGGAAAAGTTTGGCAACCTGTGGCTGGCTAGGCTCACTGCAGTTAGATATCTGGTAACGCTCAAAACCACAAAAGTGGTCCAGTCAAGGGAGAGCTCAGAGTGGGAACTCGAAGACAAGCCGGAACTCTGGCCAGGTCTCTGGAAGCTGGGTGACCTTAGGGGAGGGGCCCCCCGCCAGCCTCAGCGGGACAAGAGGATTGGGCCAGCACCTCTCTCAGCTCATGGGATGTCACAGATGTCATGCTGACAGGTGCTTCTCCTTTCCCTTAAACTCAATCAACTTGGGAGCAAATGTGCGTTTCAGGGACAAGCTTCCTTAGAGCATTATTCAACATAATTAAAGTTCTCATAGACACAGCAAAACATATTGGAGACCACCAGGGCTCAGCAGACATATATAGCTTGTCATTCTAGTGCATGATAACATGTAGCTCCAATAAACATTTGCCCCCAGTGTGTTCTCAATAACTTAAATTTTGCCCAGAATCCCAGCTTTCAGAATTAGGTGTAAAACACCAACATGCTTATTTCACAGACAGGAAACGAAGGCTTCGAGAGGCTGGGCTATTTTCCTGAGGTTTCGCGATAAGCAAGGCATCCAGGGCGGGTTCCCGCTCCAGCGACAGCTCCAGGCCTGTGCTCAGACCCCGGGATGAGGGGATCAGACCAGCCCTTCGTTTGTTTATTGAGGAACAAAGTCCAAATATGCCAATGGCGCTTCTCTGGGTAGCAGAGTCGATACAACCGGAACACGCACTAGCACCCAGGACTCGGGGCTGGAAATGGACGTGTGTCTGTGTGTGCACACGTGGAGCACGGAGATACTAATACTAAATACTGAAATCAGGTCAATGTGGGCCGTCAGAAGGAGGGCAAACTTGGAAACCAGAGAAAAGCCCTGGAAATACCAAGTCCTACAGTAACAGGTATTATTTAATAAAGGGAACTGCAGGCACATCCTCAGGCCCGGGGTAAGAGGAGTGACAAGGGCCACACGACGCCTGCAGGGACCAGCCCTCTTTCATGGGGAGCAAACATCTGTTCTGCCCCCTGAGTTCCTGAGGCCCTGCTCACACGGTGGGCTGCTCTGCGGGTGCTGGCCTGGGGCCGGACAGCGGCCTCTCTCCCCAGGGCTCTGGACCGGGGGCAGCGGGACTCAAGCTCAAACGGAGGGGGGCTGACTTGTCCCTGGGACCCCAGGGAAGAGGTCCGTCAGGCTCAGCTGTGGGAGCCCCGGCTCCTCTCCTTCTGGGGAAGATCCTCCCAAACGGCCCTGCTTCAGTCACACTTGTTCGTCCACGTTTCTGTCATCAGCGCCCTCAGCACCACCCTGCGGGGTCAGCCCAGGCGCGATGCCAGCCAGGCCTTTGCTGTGTGAACTTCCTCCCCCTGCTGGCCTTCGGAGGACACCCACAGTGCCCACGGGAGGACGTGGGGACGAGGAAGCTGGGCTGCGGGCAGCGGGGGTCAGGCCGGCAGTGCAGGCAGCGGCTCTGTCCCCTGCCCTCCGGGGGACGACAGCAAGTACAGGGGGCCTCACACAAAGGAAGAAGCTTCCCTCCGGACGAGGCCACATGCATGGAACTGAAACAGGCAAAAGGGACAGAAATCAGATCCTTGCCAGGGGCTGAGATGGGGGCTCTCAGGGGGACAGGGGGACTTTTGGGTGATGGAAACAGTCTTCATCTTGATGGCGAGAGTAGTTTCAGGACCGTATATGTTGACCCAAACTCAGGCCTGTGCACCGAAATGCATGTGCTGCCGTTTGTAGATTAACTCCAATCACCCGCATCTGACAGACACCCTCCTACGGAGAATGAGCGCTAAGACACACTGTACTGCCCAAACCAGGATGTTTCCCACTCCCAGCTGAGCTGAAGGAAATAGAGCTTTACTCACGGAAGTCTGGCTATAACTGGAGGTCGGCAGGGGAGTATTTTCGAAGGAAAGGTAAGTGTCCCGATGCCTCTGAAATCATGCGCAGGGGTCAGCTGCCCCCTCCTCACTCTTGCCTGGCAGGCAGCCCCTGGCCCTGGCGCCCATGGCACTCCACACAGGAAGTGTCTCCGGACCACCCAACAAACCGGACCCCCCAGCATGCTCCACGTGTTCCTCCTACATTCAGAAGCACTGTTCCCTCTGGCTGACCAGTTGGCCGAGGACAGACCAAGGGACCGGGCGCCCAAGAGGAAGAGAAGCAGCCTTGCTGTGGTCCCACCTGACGCCCGGATTAGTTCCCAGAGCAGCTCTGCGGGCTGCTGCCGGTCTAGGGCCTGCATCAGGGTCCAGCACCCCTGCAAGGAAAGGTCACCAAAAGAGGGGCCCCAGATGGAGTCACCAGGACCAGGTGACACAGCCCCAGCCTGTCCACCACGCTCAGACCCAGCGGCAAAGAGATCCCTGATCCCTGACCCCGGCCTGCACCCTGCTTCTGTACCCACAAGTGTCGGGGTTCCGGGAAGTTGAGCAAACAGGACATCGTTGACCCCGACAGCAGTTACACAAGTCAGCGCTCTGAACCAGGATAATACGTTTATTAGCTGAACCCTTTTGACTAATAGCCTCTGGGGACAGTTATAAACGCAACGAAAGGCCGCATCATCGCTTCGCGCAGAATGACGAGGCTCCTTCCGGATTCTGGCTGAAGCAAGTCCCCGGACCGTGCAGTGCATCTGCCCGGATTCGGGAAAGGTGAGCGCTGGGTCCCCGTCCCCTCGTGCACCCTCCACCTCTACTTCCTACAGCGTCGGCAGGAGCTGTCTGCCAACTTGGATCCAGTAAAGACAAATCTGAGCCCAGATTTCTAGTTCATAACCGAGAATGACTTGTGACAGAAGAAAGGTGTCTGGTGGCCCCAGGCACCCCTTCAAGCCACGCCCTTCCGCCGTCAGAGGGCCTTGGGAACAGCTCGCCCAGTGGCGCTTTCTTGTCGAATCGCAGGAGATTAAAACCAGCCCATTTTTTAGTCACAGTTGATTCCACAGCATCAGCCCACATCTGGGCCAGCAGTGGCTGCTTGCAGAGTGATTCGCAAAGGGATCCACAGGGCCCTGCTGGGGACGTGTCCCCCACTCCCCTCTGCCCACCCTGTCCCCCTGCTGTCTCAAGTGTCTCGAGTCACTCTGTCAAGTTATATAGTGGACACGGGGCATAAATTCTCCAAAAGGAGAAAAGAGAAAACAGGCACAGGGAGACCAAGGCAATCATGTTCCATCGCAAACACGACTCCCGTCCTCGTGCTGTAACTACAGGGCCTGCGTACAGGCTTGCTGACCTCTGAGGACTGACCGTCCACATACAAACGCACCCGTCCACAGACCAACACCAACGGCAGAGTCTTCAGGAAACATTCCTGCTGCCAGGCTTAAGCTTTTGCCCGCCGTACGTCACTAGTGGAGACATTAGGTATGAAGGAAACACCTCTGGTGACCAGCAGTGAGTCCAGGGGACCGGCAGAGAGTACAGTCCATACAGTGAAGACGTTCTGCTGCCCACAGGCCACGGGCAGCTTTCCCTCCTAGGGGTCCCTTTTCCTTTGTCCAAGGATGTGAGTCATACATTCAAATGCATTGTTCAAGTGCGCTGGAATAGATCTGCTTTTGAATTCCTTCGACTCTGAGTATCCAAGTTAGAAAGCAAATGCAGGACTTAGCAAAGCCCACAGCCCACATTTAGCATCAGGTTCCGGGGAGACGGGAGTGACGGGGCACCGCGGGGCGTGAGGACGCTGCCCGCCCCTCCAGCCTGGCTCTCGGTCCAGACGCTGCTCCCAGGCCCGGCTCCCTGACGCCTGCCTGCGCGTCCCCTCCTGGCCCTTGTGGAGAATGAAGCCGTGTTGCTGGCGCTGAGCACGCCCGTAGCAGGGGCAGGCTCTGGCCCTGAAGCAGAAGCTGCCTGAAGGATGCATACACGGGGTCACGTAACCACACACAGCTGCCCGCCAGACCCGGGGACAGAGCCGTTCAGAGAGACCCCCTCCGCACACGTCCCACATGTGCTGTCTGCTGCTGCCTCCCCAGCGCACTGGAGAATTGTGGACTCCTCCAGCAAAGCTCGCGTTGTCCTCCCGGATGGAGGCCCAGGCGGTACCCACCTCCCTGCTTGCGCCAGAAGGATGACAAGCCCGTGTCACTCCTTCCACTAAGAGAAATTCACTAAGACTCCGCACGTCCTCCCTGGGGAGGTGGACACTCCCGGGCAGCGGGGGTGGCCGACCCACGGCGAACCCTGAACCCTGACAGCAGTGGAGTCTCTGAGATGCAGGACAAGAGGCCGGTGCGAGTGTGTAGTTGTTCCTCCTTTAATACAAATAAAGGGGTGCTATTCACGTCACAGTCATAATAATTCCATGTGTCAAGTACGACTTTTGCCCAATGGCACTAAAGTGTTTTGAGGAAAGTACTCTTTTCTAATGTGCTCAAAGGCGCCATCTGAGCATGGCCCTGAGTGCATGGGGCAGACTCTGTAGGTGACTGAGTTTGGCTCCCTGTAGGGCATCCCAGTGTCTGAGTGCGGGAGGGACAGGGGCTGGAGGTGTGACGGGGCACCGTGCAAACGTGGACAGTGTCTACCACCGAGGACATGACGACGTCATCCAGGGCAGTGTGTAACGGGCTTCGGCGGAAATCAGTTGACAGAAATACACAAAAACAGAAAATTAAGGTTATGTCCAAAATGGGGGTGAGTGGTGTGAGCAGAGGGGAGGGTGGGGATCCAGGATGCGAGACACACGGGGGGCTCGAGGGAAGGAGCCGCAAGAGGCGGGGGGAGGACAGAGCGAATCACGAAGCCTGGAAGAGCCACGTTTGTGGGGCGCAGGGGCGCAGGGGCCACCGGCAGCAGGGCTGTCACGGATGGTGGGACTGATGGCTGCAGAGTGGCACTGGGGACCGTCACCTCGGGCGCCAGGCCCAGACGCGGGCCGTCGTGGTGGGTCCTGGTCCAGCCCTTCCTCAGCCGGAAGGCCTGCCCCCAGGGCTCCCTGTGGACCCTCTTGGTAGAGTTGGAACACTGGCCAGGGTTGGGGTGGGCGCTCTTTGGGCCCTTTGAGGAAAGACTTCCTCGGTAAATGGCAGAAGGGACGGAGGGGGAGAGTGTGATTGACCCTGATCCTTAAGGTGACGTGGGATTACCCTACCCCTGGAAAGGGTCCTGCCTCTCCCGGGGCCCTGTCTCGTCTGCAGGGGGAGGGACAGTAAGAAATCACGGGAGGAACACAGAGCTTGGGGTCACGTGGTCCTGCAGGTCCCAACTCTGCATCGGGGGCTGTGTGATCTCAGTCAGCCGAGCCTCTGAACCTGCGTCCGTAGAGCGGGCATCACAGAACAGGTCCTGTAGGGCTCACGGGGCAGCGGGATGAAGTGAGAGCACACACTCGCATCTACGCGTGGAGCACGGAAACACGAGTGGTGATCGGTACTAACAGTAGTGATACACCTTAGTCCTTAATTCTGGCATCATATCCTCATCGATCACCTTACAATTATTATACAAATTACACAGTTTACCACAAGGCAGACGCTTGGTGGGGGTGGGGGAAGGGTTCTTCTGTGCCTTTCAGCTAGATGGCCTGGAACTTAATCTACAGGATTATATGATTTATGTTGCAAGTCAGAGTTTGTAGGTCTTTGCCAACAGGCATATCACGTCACTCGTGCCAAGAAACAGAAATCGCTGATGCTACTGACTGTGCAATTAACTTATCTGGTCTTCAAAGAAAAAATATCCCACCTACTTATGAGCTATGGGAGGAGCACTGAAAACCTGGGCCAGAATGTGACCTCTAGAACTTTCCATAAGGAGTTTCATCTGTTCAACCAGGAAAACTCACTGTGGAGATACTGTTAAAACGAGAGTAACGAATGAATTGGATACTCCTTCTCTCTTTCTTGAGCAGAGCTGAACCAACAAAAGGTAAACAGAATTCATCTGCTCAGCTCTTCTTTCAGCCCAGTGGTCGTGTTTGTTGTTCCTGCTGTTTCAGTGAAAACGGGGCCTCTTAGCTCTGTGGCTTATGCACGTAAGTGATTCTGTCATTTTAAATTGGTGTTTTTCTCTTCGCACCAGAAGCCTGTTTTCCATTTTTCTCTCAATCTTCCTGTTGCATTTACTCCTTGAGGCCTCCTTCAAAATACAGCCCAGGGTCCCCCCCGACTGGGAAAAGGGCCGAATCTTTGATCCAAGAAGGGAAGGAGGCAAGTTCCTGCCTGGATCCTCCAAAAGCCTGTCTGAATCCTTTTATTTCCAAAGGAGCGGAAAGCCCTGCCCCGGCAGCGCGTCAGTAGAGCCAATAGGCTGAGGAACAAGAGCCCAACAGAGCCTCCTCCAGCCGCATCCCCGTCTCACCGCACACGCCAGCACACGGATCTGAAGTAGCAAAGACGCACGTGCGGAAGCAAACCCTTGGCAGTGCAAGAGGAGAGCAAGGAGAGGTTAAGTCTTCTCTACATAGGCAGGGCTCATGTGAGCCTGGTGGAAACCCTAAATGCTCTCCAGGAAAAGCAGATAAATTGTATTCTATAAATATTGCAAACTGCTGTGTGCTTAAATAATAGGCAAGCAGGGCATGTATTTGTGACTTAGTTGACAAATAAAGGCTAATGATAAATAAAAGCTTTTATAGATCAATTTTTAAAACTACTAAAAACCTAATGGAAATGAACAGTAGTAAAGACCAGCATGTTTCCATCCAATACAGGCAAATACTCCATAAGCACTCTTCATAATACAAATGCAAATTTAAGAAAATAATGACTTGCCCTTTTTTGCCTATTGGCAAAGACTTATAAGTTTGCCCTTTCTGACGGTGACGACCTCCCCCGAGAACATGCCTCTCACAAAGGATCTCCTTCGTCCGTCTCCAGAAGAGAAGAGGAAACACAAGGAGAAGCGCCTGGTGCAGAGCCCCAGGTCCTACTTCAGGGATGTGAAATGCCCAGGATGCTACAATCACCACTGTCTCTAGCCATGCACAGACAGCAGTTTTGTGTGTTGGCTGCTCTACCGTCCTCTGCCAGCCTACAGGAGGAAAAGCAAGGCTTACAGAACGGTGCTCTTTCAGACGGAAGCAGCACTGAAAGCCCCTGGAATCAAGATGAATCGGAAACCATCCCAATAAACACATTTTGGATTTAAAAAAAAAGCCATAAGTTTGATAGAATGTGAGTTTGGTGAAGTTCTGAGGAAATTGGCTTTTCATACAACGGGGGTTCATACAGTTAACGGGGCTGTAAATTGGCGCGAACTTTTTGCAGGGCAATTGGGCGACGCCCACTAAAATGTAAAATGCACGTAACCTCTGACCCAGCAATTCCACTGCTAGGAATTTATCACAAGGGCACACTCTCTTGACTGTGCTCAAGTGCACGTGTAAGAGTGTGTAGGGCGGCACTGTTTGTCATCCCCCAAAACTGGGGAAAACTTTTATATACCATTTATGGATCAAGTTTCAATTAGCTGGGTTACAGCCTCACAGTGGACCGCTCAGCAATTAGGACGTCAGTGTCATGGAAGGATGTGTGTTTTGCATTCTGACAGAGGCCCCATTCTCAGCACAGAGCTCTGCACGTGTCTCCACCCGCAAAAGTGCTGGTCCGGGCAATGTTCAGAAAGATTGTACCAAATGCTCACATTGCACAGTCACCTCTGGGTGGCTGCTGGGGCCGCAGGGATGGGGTGTGCTGAAAGCATTTTCTCTTTCATCGTGCGTGCTTTTATTCTGGTTGGAAGAACTAGTTTTTGCCATATTGTTCATTGCTCTACAATTTAAAGAAGCCTATTTCACGAAAAAGGAATGAAAACCAAGGGGTGGGGGAAGGAAGAAGAGGGAGGGTGGCAGGTAAGCTAGGGCAGAAACTTTCTCATTCTCTGGAGTAGATGAGCCCTTTGCCTCTTTGGATGCAGACCGACACCAGCACAACTGAAGCTTTAGCAATTTTACCAAACTTCACGAGCACGATACCCTCTAACTTCTTCTATACGTGAAACAAGGAAGTGCCAGGCTGTTTCCCTGGTCCCTGCAAACCGCGCTGGGAGAAAGTCCTTACGGCTCCCGGAAGGCAGACGCGCCCTCCGCCCGTGACACACAGACTTGCGTTTTGCCCGATGTTCTGGGCCGCCCAGCGACTGGCGCCATGGAGCACGAGGCAGGGAGCTCGCCCGGCTCTGCAGAGATGAGACAGACGAGGTCAAGAGGCTGGCTGGCTTTCTCAGGCCTGGGCCGTCCTGGAGGCAGGGGGAGGGCTTCCCGGTGGCGGCCTCTGCCGCTAGTGCACTTGAGGGTTTTCCAAATACAGTAGCTTTGTCTCTTCCCCTTTTAGATTCTGGTAGCTGATGGGAAGCTAGATTGATTCTTGTCACTTATTTCTCAAAGTTAAAATCATATTTGAGGTCTATTTTAGAAGATAATGGGCTGGTGCAGAGGATTATTTTTTAAGAACTCTGTAAAAATTGAGAGATTTTCAGAGGGCTTTAAAAATGACTTTTATGGAAAAGGAGGAGAGGTCAGCCCTGCCACGGGGCCAACCCTGCAGAAGGAGAAACCCTGCAGGAAGAGCCACGGGCCCACCTCCTACAGCCCAGCCCCACAGCGAACTCCACAGCCGTGCCCGCAGCTGGCAAAACACTCTCCTGCACTCGGAGGGTTCAACACTAACGAGCCTGTCAAGGAGCTGGGGCTGGGAGCCGGCCGATGGGGAGCCAGCAAGCCTCGGCTGGACCCCTAATTGCTTCTTGCGCAACTGCAGGCCCGGCTCCCAGATCACAGGCTCCCGGGTCGGGCGCGAGGGCCCGGCTCTGCCAGGTTGCATAAGCCTTTGCATAGCAGCATCGTTAGTCATGAAGACGCAGAACAAAGGGCCATTCTGACCAGGGAGGCACTGACTGCACGGATCCGCTCTCCGGAAAAGAGACAGTGCCGGCACCTTCTACCCGGAAGGGGTCCCCAGGGTTCGGAGGAGGGTCGGAGTATCTGCTGCCTGCAGACTCCGTGGGCATCTTCTGGTCCTGCCGACAGCTTCTTGCTGCTGTTGCCGCTGTTTCATCTCCCACCAGGTCAAGACGCTCGGTCCCAGCCCCTTGGCCTCACTCACCGACTGGGGTCACGCCTCCCATTGGGCCTCCGAGCCTCCCGCATCCTGGCCTGGCCTGTCCTGGCTCCTCCAGGCCTGCATGAGGCTGTCGCCCGGCCACATGTGTCTTCCTCCGTCAGAATTAGTATGTGTGAAATCAGGTTCTAAAGTGTTGCTGCCCGGGTTGCTTCTATTAAAACCAATACAAGAAGCTTAGAGAACTGTCTTTAGAAATCATCTGGGCTACTCCCCTGACGTTACAGATGGAGAAACCGAGGCCAGAGGAGCCGAGGAGAGCTGACTGCACCACGGCTGGGCCCTGACGCAGGCCCTGCGTTGCCCCGATGTCGGGGTGCACGGCGATCTCACGTGCTCTCTGTCTCTCACGTGACTTGGGTGTCTGCCCGAAACCTCCCCACCACCACCCCTGCCGCCTGTCTGTTCACCTGGAGAGCCCAGCCCTGCGTGTGGCTGAGGAGATAGTCATGGCAACACTGCAGCCTGCAGGTTAGACTGAAGATAACACCTGGTCACCTGCACGGAGCCTCCTGACAGCACAAGGGCAGGGCCAAAATTTTCCGAGAAAAAACCTTGAATTTCCCATGATTTTGCCCAGAAAACTTGGTCTTTCCACCTGCGGTTTATAAGCGAGGCCCATGAGGATGGAGAACGGCTGGAGTCGCCCTCTCCGCCCTCTGCCCACAGCGGCTGCCGCTCCGTCAGGCGATGCGGGGGTGGGGGGGGGGGGACACTGTCCTTCACATTAAACTCACTTCCCTGAGGTGAGAGGTTGACCAGCTGGGCTCAGGGAAGAGCCATGCATGCCAAGAGTCCAGGTCTTCACACTCCTCAAATATCTTTAAGACCAACGTAGAGAAACGCAGGCTGGATACTTAAGCACAGACCATGTAAGTGGATTCATCGGCTGTACCCCAAAGGTGCCAGTTCATGGATTAACGTCCACCTATAGAGAGGCCTCTAGTGACAGATCAAAGAATTCTTTTTCACCATATTGGCCAATGAACTGGATAGAAACATCTTCAGACCTCTGCTCAGATGTCACATTTGTGTGAGGTTTCCTCTGGCCACCCTGCCCGTCTCTCGTCCTTGTTTTATTTTCCTCCTGGGCACCTGCCATCAGCATACCATCCATGGAACTTATTTATCTTTGTTTAGTGTCTGTCCTCCCTACTGGAATGAAAGTCCAGGAGAACGCAGATTCCTTTCTGTTTCATTCACCACGGTGCACACCCCAGAGCTTAGCACAAGGCTTGCATAGCGTGGGGCACTCTGGAGACAGTCACTGGGTAGGTGGATGGGTGGACAGACGGATGGACAGATGGATGGAGATATCAAATGTGAAGATGAAATAACCCAGGAGAGCGAGGGTAAATGTTAGATGACAAAGTCAACAAGCACAATCATCTCGGCAGGTGAGAACGGCAGTCTAAAGCTAGCAAATGGAATTAGCAGGCTGTGGAAAGCACTCCCACACTTAGACTTCAGGGAACGGTTGCACAAGTGCACGATGGGAAAGATAATGGGGCTGAATGGCAGCACATGCAAAACTGACAGCATCTCGGAAGACAGCCGGCTCGACCTGAGTCAAAATGACACCAGACTGTCAGAAAGCCTAAGCCCTGGTGTCCCCACTCATTAGAATAATCATAGTTTTCAGTGGACAAGCACCTCCTATACGCTTTCCTTCATTTGAACTCACATCTTTTCATACAAACGGGAAACATTCATGTGACAAGGCTGTTCCTTGCAGTCTGGCTTTTGTAAGAACAAAGATGAGAAAGAATCTATAAAGAATGAAAATGTGTATACGCGTAACTGAGTCACTTCGCTGTGCACCTGAAACTGACACAGCGTTGTAAATCAACTCTACGCCACGAAGATTAAGATTTTTTTTATTTAAAGGAACAAAGATGAGAAGCCACCTAAATGTCCACCAATAGGAACTGACATGCCATGGATACAAAACAGTCTTTTAATGAAGACTCTTTTTTAAAAAAAATAAATTTATTTATTTATTTTTGGCTGCGTTGGGTCTTTGTTGCTGCGCGCGGGCTTTCTCTAGTTGCGGCGAGCGGGGGCTGCTCTTCATTGCGGTGCGCAGGCTTCTCATTGCGGTGGCTTCTCTTGTTGCGGAGCACGGGCTCTAGGCGCACGGGCTTCAGTAGTTGTAGCACGTGGGATCAGTAGTTGTGGCTCCCGGTTCTAGAGCGTAGGCTCAGTAGTTGTGGTGCACGGGCTTAGTTGCTTCGCGGCATGTGGGATCTTCCCGGACCAGGGCTCGAACCCGTGTCCCCTGCATTGGCAGGCGGATTCTTAACCACTGTGCCACCAGGGAAGCCCTTAATGAAAACTCTTAATGTACTTATCTGGAGCAGTATCACAGGCAGGTAGGTAAGTGGAGGAGATCTAAGAAAAAAGAAAATAAAAGCCCGTTTTTGTTTAGCTTCCAGTAAAGCCGTGGGACTCGGGCGACCTTCGACCATTCGCTCGGGCATCATCTGGGTGCTCATTAGAAATGCAGAGTAGCCGGCCCGGTCTCAGACCCACTGCAACACAGTCTGCACTTGCATAAGGTTCCCAAATGATTTCCACACACCTTCACTTCTGAGAAGTGCTGTTTTAGAGAAGGAATTTCACCCAGCTTCCTCACCTCATCCACACCCCGAGAAGGGTGCCGCCCTCTCCCGCCAGCCTCCCTTCTCCAGCCCTTGTCCCGGGGGCCAGGGAGCCCGTGCATCCCAGTGGCCTTGGGTCCCCCCTGAAAGGCTCACCGGGACACACTCACGAGCTCTGGACTCTGCAGGATCCTCCCTGATGAGCTCCGAGGTGCCCAGGGCTGAGCTGACACCAGTGGCTGGTGACTTTGCCCGGCGACTCTGCTTCCCGCGTCCCACTTCCCGCAGGGGCGTCCGTAGGTGGACGTGATTGGCTCTTGTTGGTCGCACTGCTCAGGTCAGGACACCGGCTGGTGGCATGGTCATTTCTAGTTGTCACCATCTAAGTGTTCAGGACTGACATCAGAGGGAACCCATCCTGGCGCTGTCAGCTCCTGCTCCCAGAACCGACGGCATCTCCAGCCAGGCAGCCAGGCTTACCCCATCTTCCTTCTCTGCAGCGATGGGCAGCCTGCGGCCCTCACCCCGTCAGGATCTCAGAGCCAGAAGCAAAGTGTCCACACCAGCATCGTGCAGCTTGGAGCGGGGTGGGCTTGGTTCCCATGTTGTAGTCACGGTGAGATGCACACCGGCCTCGGGTTGCCTTGGCTCCCAGAGGTCCAACTAACTAGGATGCTAACTAGTTAGTTAGGGCAGCATCCTACAGGATCTGTACCCCGGTGACCAAAAAGCCCCCACTCTGGAAGTCAGATCAGTCCAGGAAAAAAATGTAAAGGTCTTTCTGATTCATTTCAGAAAGAATCAGTGTCTGTGAGACTGAGCTATGGAAAGTGCTGACCTCTGGGAGAGGTCAAATCACCAGCTTACAGAACTTGGGGAGCTGCAGGCAGATGTCCCATCAGGATGACGTACGGCCTCGCTGTTGAGCCCAACTGAGGCTGTTCAGGCTCATCTTCTCCACCTACCGCACTGCTTCCTGCACGAGAATCACTTTTTCTTCCCATACGAATTTTAATGTTCTAAAATTGGGATGTCTTACAGCGGAAGTCCATATTTATCGTGTAGTATTTCCTTTCTTTCCAAAAGGCTATAATTAAATTGAAGATGCATCCTCCCCCCCCAAAAAAAGGGAAGCCCCACCCCTGCACTTCGCACCCACAGCAGCTGCACACACCACATGTTCGCAGCTGTCAAGCCACCAAAGGCCATGGAGGAACCTTAAACATGTATCACTAAGTGAAAGAAGCCAATGTGAAAAGCCTCCACACTGCGTGATTCCAGCTCTAGGACGTCCTGGAAAAGGCAACACTATGGAGACAGTGAAAAGATCAGTGGGTCCCAGGGGTTTGTGAGGAGGAGAGCAGGGGATTTTAAGGCAGTGAAATCATACTGTGGTAAACTGTGGGCTTTGTAAATAATAATGTACCAGTATTGCTTCATCAGCTGTAAAATGCACCACACTAATGCAAACAGCTAATAACAGGAGAAGCCGTGGGAGGGAGGGAGGGGTAACTGGGAACACGCTGTACTTCCCACTTAATTTTCTGTAAACCTAAAACTGCTCAAAAAATAAAGTCCATTAAAAAATAATGAGTCCTGGTGCTTCCCTGGTGGCGCAGTGGTTGAGAGTCCGCCTGCCGATGCAGGGGACATGGGTTCCTGCCCCGGTGCGGGAAGATCCCACGTGCCGCGGAGCGGCTGGGCCCGTGAGCCATGGCCGCTGAGCCTGCGCGTCCGGAGCCTGTGCTCCGCAACGGGAGAGGCCACAACGGTGAGAGGCCTGCGTACCGCAAAAAATAATAATAATAATGAGTCCTTTAAAGATTAAAAATAGAATTCACATATGATCAAGCAATTCTATTTCTAGGAATATATGGGTGAAGAACTAAAAGCAAGGGCTCACAGAGATATTTGCACACCCGTGTTCGCAGCAGCCCTGTTCACAACAGCCAAAAGGTGACGGCACCCAAGTGTCCATCGATGGAGGATGGATGGACACGAGGTGGTCCATCCAAATAATGGAACGTTATTCAGCCTTAAAAAGGAAGGACATTCTCACACCTGCCACAACGTGGAGGAGCCTTGAGGACATGGTGCTCAGTGACATAAGCCAGCCACAAGACAGATGCTGTGTGACTCCACTTACATGAGGTCTCTGGAGTCATCAAACTCACAGAAACAGAAATTAGGAGGGTGGGTGCCAGGGGCTGGGGGAGGGGGAACGGGACATTATTGTTTAATGGGGACAGAGTTCCCGTTTTGCAAGACAGAAAAATTCTGGAGATTGGGCGCTCAACAGTGAAAATACACTTCGCACTACTAGTCTGTGTACATAAAAATGATTAAGATGGTAAATTTTATCTTATGTGTATCTTACCACAATTAAAAATTAAAGATGATGAAGAGATAAGTGAATATCTGGCCTAACTTTGCTCACACACAGATTATTCCTAGAGGAAAACGCAAAAACTGACAATGTAGTTACTTCAAGGCAGGAGGATCAGTCGACTGAACCAGGAAGGCTCTCCACACATTTTGAACTTTTAGCATTTTCTTACCGTGGACATTTCTTAACTTTTCAGTTTAAGAGAAGTCTGGTCGACAACCCTACATCCCTTTCTACGGAAGCAGGTGGTTTGGAGCTAGAGAGTTGGTTTGGGGTTTCTTCCCCACATACAGTTGTCACTTTTTAAACGAGACTTTAATTTGCGGCTCCATTATCTCAGCACTTGCAGCTTCGTGAGGGAACCTTTCTGCAAAATCGGGGAAGCCGTTTATTCGCAGGAGCCCAAATCTGCCGTCTTCGGTACCTAAGAGAACAAAACATGTCCATCGACGGTATTGCCTCTGTTGTTCTAATAGCAGTGGTGGGTTTCTGAGAATTCATCTCCACCCTGTCCTGCGCTTGTGTCCACTAGCAGCCCTGCCCGGTATGATCCGGGGGGCACTGTGTGTCAGCACAGGCCTGAGCTCTCACGTGTATTATGTCATTTAATGGCCTGATAACCTTAGACTCACCACTACCCTTCCCTCCCTTTTACATATAAGGGGACTGTGCATAGGATGGCTAGATAACTTTTCCAAGGCCTTGCGTGCTGCCTTAGAGACCGATTTTGCACCAACTTTGCCCTATGGTTCCAAAGCCTGTGTGTTACCGTGACCCCATGCTGCCTGGGACGGCCCTTCAGTGCAGGCCTGGAGTGCAGCCTGTGGCTGTGAAGTCACGGGACACCACACTGTGGGCAAGCTTCCCCCCCAGGACCCAGAGCTAGTCTCCCGAGAGTGCAAGTAAGTGGGCAAGCTCCCAAGTCTCTGAGTCTGCAAATCCCTGTGACGGCTGATGAGCAGACAGGACCCTGGGGAACAGGGGGTGGTGGAGGGGCAGCCGTCCTGCTGTCCAGTCCCAGCTCCCCGTCCCACCAGCAGCACGTCCTGGCTCTGCTGAGACCTGCACCACCCAGACGCTACCTTTAAAGGATTCTCTTATCACCAGTGACACCAAGGAGCAATCGCTAACCACCAGCCCTCACGTGAAGCCAAGAGGCTCCGTAAAGGAGGTGCACAAGATTTCAGCAAATGCTGTGAGCTCAGCGTGTTTGCAAAGTAACGCGAGTGTCTGCGAGGGCTCGTCCTGGCCCCACAGGGAGCTCCAAAGTGGGACCTTCAGGGAACGTGGAGGTCGCACCAACACCCTAGACCATCCACTGCGTCCTGAGACGGGGGAGCTGACTCCCCGCCCTGAGCTCGCTCTGACCACCCTCCACCCACCCACCCCTACACGGCCCTTTAACGCCTTTAGAACAAAATCCCCAACAGGAACTCAAACGTGAGAAACACATCGGGGCACCTGAGGGAACCACCCATTTGTGAAAGCCCCAAGCTTAGAATCAATTTTTACACTATTGTTATTAACCCCAGGGGCAGCCGTGCTCAGAAGGAGTGTGTACCTGGGTGCCCCTCGACACTACGGGACGGGATCGCTGCCGTGGGGGGCACACTTCACAAGGAAAACCCACTCAGCTGGGGCTCAGACGCTGCCCTGTCTGGCCGAGACGCCAGCACCCTGCCAGATCTGGAGATGGCCACTGGGCAGGTGTGTCGTGCTCTGGGCCCTCCAGGTGAGTGGGCGTCCTGGACCACCGGCATCTCCATTGCAGACCCCACGTCTGCGACGCCGTCCTGAGCTTCTCCAGAGCAGCGCTGGTGGGAGTGGGGTCTTTGCTCCATCCTGTGCTCAGCAGGGTGGCAGCCGCCCAGCCCCAGCCCACGGCTCCCCCGACCTCCACAGGGTCACAGCGGTGTTGCGACGAGGTGCGAGTTCTGGGCAACACGAGACCGCGTCACGGTCCAAATGTAGCACCGTTCACACAGTAAATCTGCTGTGACCAAAAGAGAGGAGATGTGTGACGTGGAAGGAAAAGAGACAGGAGAAAGTGGCAAGAGAAGCAGCGTTAGAGAGTTACGCGCGGACGGGGCCACGGAGGCTGCAGTGGCGCCTGGAGGGTGAGCGCTGCGCGGGTTCGTGCCCAGACCCCTGCGGGGTAACAAGCGGGTGGAGGGGATGCCGCGGAGCCCAGCCAAGCCGGGGAGGCCCTGCTCTGCTGACCGTCGCGGGTGTCGGGAGAGTGGAGGGTCCCCAGCCTCCAGCGCCCTCCCTCCCAGGGCTCCTTGAACCTGGTGTCGGCCGGTGGGAGGGGCCCCGTGGGGGGGGGGGCGGCAGTGGAGGACGTTGGGCATCCCCTGCGACCTCCTCTCGAGAGTCAAGAGCAGCTCTCAGAGGTCTTGGTGACTAAGGATTCTGGAGTGGTCACTTGAGGACCGAGAACACAGGACGACAAGATGTACTGTGAGACTCCGAGGAGACCTCCTCTGCAAGATGGGCCAGGCCTGCCCACACAGCTCCCTCCTTTCATCCTGAACGTGCTAAGTGGCGGGCAGGCGGCAGGGGGCTGCGGGGGCCCTGCCAGCTGTCTTCGGAGGGTCACTGCTTCACCGGAGGCACAGCTGGGAATTCTGTCATGAGCTGAACTGCTCATTGCTCAAGGCTAGAAACCGAACGTGGGGAGTCAGTGCAGTACTTAATTTTTTGAACTGTGCGGTCTTCTGATGTGCATGAACAAGAATGACACAAGGTTATCTGTGCTACGACTCTGGAAATGTATTGACATGGACATAGAAAGCGGAGAAAAAAGAGAAAACGGTACACGTAAGACCCTTCAGGCTCGTACAATAACGTATAGCTTTGTCCTCATAAATATTGCTTGCGCTAACGTTATCTCCAGAAATGACAAATGTAACACGTGCTTCTCACAATCTCTGAAAGAATGCGAAGATAATAAACAGCTGATAAGCTATCACACACGCCCTTCCGTTTACTCTCCAAATCTCACCGAAGTCAATCTTGACATCCCACTATTATCCTTACATACGTGCACACACACATGAACTCATTCTCTCTCTCTCCAACTTTTCTAATTTAAAACATCATGACACCCCTCCAGCTCAAGAGACATAACTCATTCTTTTGAGTCTTTTTCCAATATCCCACGATACAGACGTTCCAGGGCATGGTAAACTCTCTTGCTGTTGGACCGTCAGGTTGTTTTCAGGTTTTTGCTGTTAAAACAGTGTAGACATCATTGTGAATGGCAGAGGAATGACCTCCAGAAATCCTCTTCTCCATAAAAGCAACAAAAGCCCCGGGAAAAACGGTCATCATCAACTTTCTCTGACCTCTGGAAATTAACCAAGGCTTGCAATAACCCGACGATCTTTTATTCAGGTAAAACAGCTGAACCTCGGAACAGAGAGGGCTTTGTGGCCTTTTAACTCCCCTATTGCCATCTCTCCTCCTCCCTCTCTCCTTGGAGCCTGGAAAACCCACAGCCTGAAATCCCACTGAAAACCAGGAGCCTGGCAGCCACCAAAGGGGAAGGACGAGTTGGAACTTCTTCAAGGCCCCTTCCCCAGTGAATTCTCATTATATGGCTTCTAGGTGGCTCTATGAAAGACCCCACTTTATCAAATGACCCGACTCAAATAAAGTGCAAACAATGTTTCCCCCAGGGGTGTTTGTGAAAAACAAATCAGTAGCAGTTGTGTAACATCATGACTGCCTGAAACAGCGGCAAAAATTAGGCTAACCGAAAAACTTAAAAGGAAAAGCTGAGGCATGAGATGTCCAGAGAGGGCCTTGAAAAGCCCTGACATATTCCTGGGATTCTACGAGGCCACAGGCGTGTGCATGGCTCTCACATCCCAGGAAAGACCTGAGAGGGTTCTAAGCTCTCACCTCTGGCTGACCTTGAGGCTCTGTGCACAGCAAGCGATGGCTAAGGCAGAGACGCCATCTGCCCTGCCGCGTGCTGAGGCATGGCCCAACACACACAAAAAGACCTTGGCAAAAACTGGAAGATTTACTGGTTCCAGACATTGGAGGAAATTGTCTAGTCATGAGCTGACCACTGAGCTAACCGAGCAGAGACTTTGGTGACCACACATGACAAAGAATACAGACTTTACAGAATTAGTTCTGTTTTTAAAAAAAAGCCACTAAACAAACAAACAACAACAAAAGCAACAACAAACAGTAACAACAACAAACCCTGGGTGGGAGGGAGAATTTGATTTATGGAGTTGCCACATTATATTATTTAAAACATGCAGTTTTCCAAATAAATTACAAGACATGCAAAAAACAAGAAATCATGGCCCACACGCAGGTTAGACAAAGGCTTTGCATCAGTAATTTTAAATATGTCCAAAGAACTAAAGGAAACCATATCTAAACAGCTAAAGGAAAGTATGAGGATGATGTTTCACCAAATAGAGAATGGCAATACAAAGAAATCGTTTTCTTAAAGACCAAATGGCAAATCTAGAAAAAAAATGACAAAAACTGAAGTGAAAATTCACTAGATGAGCTCAACGTAAGATCTGAGCAGGTAGGAGAAAACAAAGCGGAACTTGGTAAGACAGATGAATAGATGTTACCCAGTATGAGAAACAGAAAGAAAAAACAATGGAGAAAGATGAACAGCGCCTCAGAGACCCCTGGGATCTTAACAAGCAATTTTACTTCTTCTAGACATTCTTAAGGAAAGGTGGCGTTTCCCCCCGTGAGTGTGGCAGTGGAGACCTGGTGACTCTGGCGCGGGACAGCTCCTCGTCCCTGTGTCTTCATTTGTGGTGAGACGCCAGCAGTGCGAACGTCAGCACAGTTGATCCAGAGCAAACCACAAGGTTCAGAAAAGGTGTTCATCCCTCGGAATATTTCACCCCATGTGTGCTTGTTACCCAGCACTCACTTGAAGGAAGCCTCCTTCCATGATCATTGATAGAATCCCAGATGAAGACAAGCAAAACGGTAAGTCAGCCATCCTTTTTAAGCTGAAAGTACACGTTTGCAGGCAAGATCTTCCTGTTTGCAGATACAGCTTCAACACGACAGGTGACAGCGGTGTCAGAAAGCAGCCGTGCCACGACTCCTGACCTGACTCGTCAGCCAGCAGACATCCAGCAATGTCAGCGCCTGGCTTGCCTCTTCTCTGTGCCGTTGTGAGCCAGTCTCCAGCAAGACCATCGCCTACTCTGGAAGATGTTTCTGTGGCTTTTTCATTTCTCGTTCGACAAGTTTTATCAAGCAATTTTTGGTTTTTAAAAGAACTCATCAAGTCTATGCTTAAAATGTTCTATGTCTTTTCCTTTAAACTCTGAATGACAGGCCCAAAAGTGATGGCTCGGTTTAACTGGCACCTTAATATAATTTGAATTTTTTCTGTTGCATTAAACACAAGGTACATTCTTAATCTATAGAGCTGAGGGGGAAATAGCTTTCGTCATATTTCCATTTCTTACTTGCAGTTTCAACCAGTTTCTTTGAATTAGACTTCTTTCTTAAGAGAAGGCCCTGATGCATGCATTTATCCTTTGCAGCATCTTTCTACGCAGACAGTGCAGCTGTGCACTGAGAAAGCAAGCCTTCTAATCTCCCATTTTAAAGCCATTGAGTCACCCTTAAATATAACAAAAAATATATATATATATTTTTTTAATTTATTTATTTTTGGCCACGTTGGGTCTTCTCTTGCTGAGCGCGGGCTTTCTCTAGTTGCGGCGAGCGGGGGCTACTCTTCATTGCGGTGCGCGGGCTTCTCATTGAGGTAGCTTCTGTTGCTGCAGAGCACGGGCTGTAGGTGCACAGGCTTCAGTAGTTGTGGCACGTGGGCTCTAGAGCGCAGGCTCAGTAGTTGCGGCGCATGGACTTAGTTGCTCCACGGCATGTGGGATCTTCCCGGACCAGGGCTGGAACCCATGTCCCCTGCATTGGCAGGTGGATTCTTAACCACTGCACCACAACAAAATATATTATAAATAAATTTCATTTTATTTTAGAATAAGATATTACATTCTAAAATAGTAATAGTTTCAGACACAACTATAAAATTTAGAAATGTTTTTCCATAAGTTGAAATATTAACAAAAACAAGATGAAAAGGTATAGTTACTTTTTTGTATTTCTGCGTAAGAAACTTGAAATTACTTTTCTTTCTTATTTTCCCAAATGTTATGTTATTGTTCCCTGACTATTAGTGACATTGAACATTTTTTATATATAGCTTTTCATATTTTCTCTTCAGTGATCTCCTTATTTATATAGTTTGTTCATTTAAAAAACTAGGTTACCTTTTTCTTAGTAACATAGAATTTTCCGCATTATAATTAATATTATTATCTTTGGCTTTGGGGTTTTCCCCTTTAAAGCTTTTTAATGTTTATATAATCGAGTCTGTGCATCTTATCCTTTATAGCTAGGCATTTCCTACCCAGTCTGGGTGGTCATCTTTACCACAATATTACAAAACTCTTCTCTCATATTTCTTCCAGTATTTTATTTCACTTTTAGATTTATATATTTAAACTGTCTGAAGTGGATGATTATTTATGGTGTTATGTATGATTTTTTTTCTTCCACATGAATAGACAATTTTTCCAGCACTATTTATTGAATAATTCTTTCTCCACCAATGAAATAACATGCCAACTTTATCATAGATGAAGTTCTTTCATACACGTGGATTGTTTCTCAATGTTTGCATTTGTTCTACTAATGTATTTGTCCATCCTGTGCTCACACCTCTCTGTAGCTTCACGGGTAAATTCTAATAATATATAAGTATATACCCCTGGTCACTAATCTTCATTATCAAAAATGTCTTGTCAGACCTCATGCCTTTACTTTTCCATACAAATGTTAGACACATTTTGTCTAGCTAAAAAAAGCTAATGGGATTTTGTTTAAAATTGCATTAAATTTATGTATTAATTTGGGAAGAATTATTGTTTTCTTTATTCATGTATTTATTATTGCCTTATTAATCAGGTTTTACATTCTGTTCTTTGATCAAATATTATGATATTTAAAAAATATAGGTTATTTTGATTTTGCTTATCCTTTGGTGTATTATGATGTTTGTTGCTGTGAATAAAATTTCCACCTTATTTTTATACTAAAAGTCCTGTTAACCGGCTTGGTATTGAGTCTCTTGTATTTTCTACGTATGGAAGCATTTCATTTGTAAAAAAAATTCTCTTGGATTTTCTATGTACATAAGCATTTCATTTGTAAAAAAATAATTCTACTTTCTTTTTCATTGGTATATCTTGTAAAATGTTGAATACTAGAAATTACAAAAGATATCTCTAATTCCTGCTTCTAGGGGAGATGTTCTTAGTATTTCTCAACATAAGTAATTTTAATGATAGCTAAGGGAATTTGAGATTTTCCAAAATAAATTTATGGAAATTATAGTAGGTATAAAGGAAGATAACTAGTAAGAACAGAGAAGTATTGAAAGCTGTTAATCTCTGAAAATGCACATACGTACAACTTAACCCTACTTATTTAGAACATTCTAGAGAACACGAGAATAGTGAGCTCACATTCCACAGCCTCTGGAAAACCCTACTGCACACTTGTGGGAGAGGGAGGGGGGAAGAGTATTTAGTATTATTAGGAAAGTGGTTTTGACCTCGAAACCTCTGAAAGGGTCCCAGAGACCCCAGGGGCCCACAGACCACGTTTTGAGAACCCTGTTGTAGGTGACTCCCGTCAAAAACTTCAGAGATGCTGGACTGAACCGGTCCTGAAGGTGGAGTCCAGGGCAAAGAAGGAAGAAGATCATGACGCAGGTCACCTGGGCTTCCCTGCGGCCTTTGGGGCTTCCAACCAGGCTGAGGAGGCTTGGTCCTTTGAGGGGAAGAGCCTGGTAAACACTCACGTGCAGCTGGCCTTCTCCCGCAGCCGCAAGCTCCGAAAGAGAAAAGACACCCGCGGGCAGCCCGCGCGCCGTTCTTGCTTTCCTGCGGCGTCTCCTCGGTTCCCAGGGATGTGATCAACCGCAGCGCCAGCTTCGCACATATGCAGACCATTCTCGAGACGGTCGTAAACATTCGGACTAGACTGACTCAGTCATGGGGACGTTTTGGCTCCAGCCTGTGCTGAACTTTGCCCATTCCAGAAATATCCCGTAAGACATTCCCAAGGCTCTGAGTGATGCAAACCACATTTCTCCACTTACCAGAGACAAAAATGAGATTGAGAGAACAGGCTTCTTCCCGATAACGGGGCCGTGCGAACAGAGGCCAGCATACGGGGCTCGTCTCCTCCCCGCGCTCGCAACAGACCCCTCGGCGTTGAGGGTGATCTTCCTCAGAGCTGACACCACGCAGCACCCTCTCTCCTGCCCGCGGGCGGGGCTCCAGGGCCTCAGACGTTCTGCAGAGAGAGCGCTGGTGAGGCCACGCGCTCACCATGTGTCCCCGCGGCAGGCTGGCCCCACGGGCAGGATGAGGCCTTCTTCGCTCATGCCTGGGGCACAGCACTGTGTTAGCCCACCCAAGATGAGCTGACGTGCGGCCCACCGTCCTGACGCGCAATCTGCCTTTCTGTTTCACGAGCGCGTTTTCTGTCTATGTTGGTCTGCTCGGGCTGCGCTTAAAGCACAGACATTTAGTCCCTCACGGTTTGGAGGCTGGACATCCAGGATTGAGGTGTGGGCAGGGCTGGTTTCTCCCGAGGCCTCCCTACTTGGCTTGGGGATGCCACCTTCTCCCCGTGTCCTCACGTGGTTGTCCCTCTGTGTGTGTCTGTGTCCTCATCTCCTCTTCGTATAAGGACTTCGGTCCTGTGGGATCAGCGCCCATCCTAGTGACCTCATTTTAACTTAACCACCACGGTAAAGGTCCCCACCTCCAAATACAGTCATTCAGTCCTGGGGGTTAGGGCCCAAACACGATTCAGGCCAGAACACTGTTTCTCCTGTTACCCCCTTGCACTCCCTTAATTTCCACGTGTGCCAGAGACAGCCAGGTCCACCTCGTGCACCTCTGACTCCGCGGCGCGTAGAAAGGTTCCCGGCCCGCGACAAGGGTTAAATATGTATTTGTTGAAAATAGGAAAGTTTTACAAATAGCCACAGGTAGATACACCAGCAACACAAAGACGAAAAGTAATAAAACAAACAAAAATCCTATTTTGAAGGGGCTCGATTCTATAATTTCATATTAACGAACGATCATTTATTCCCATGCAAAGTACCCCAAAGGATTCTCAGTGATGCCACAATAATTCTATGGAGTTATTGAGTGTCTTTACACTATTTTAAAGATAAGGGAACTAAATAAACTTCCATGGTATCCTCTTCAGAAAGAGGTTTAGGACCCGTGTACAAAGCTGCTCACTGAGTAGCGTGTAGTTTACACCGTGCCTTCCGGGAAAGCCTGCCACCCTGACAAGTGCCAGCATTTCACGATCCACAGCATCTGCGGATTAAAGGAAAATGGGTTTCAGGCAAAATTTCCCCACATGTACTATCACATGATTCAATTTCATATGTAAATGAACTCTAAAGCATAAGTGTTTAAAGCAGGAAGTGAAGCAAATCTGGTGGGTTTTCCCCTCTCTCCCTCTCTCTATAGAGAAAAAAAAGGATGCTTCTCAGGGCACATGGCAAAGCCAGGACATTTGTATCTTCCCTTCCGTGAACTTGCAGACATCTGGACCTGCATCTGGAGTTAGGAGGCTGCGTCTCTGGCTGCAAGTCATTGCACACTGGATCTGGAAAATGATTCATCCAAAGGAAAAGTGCCGCAAGATGCAGCCAGCTTCTCGAAAGTCATGGAAAAAAGGTCTTGAAAAACAAAGTTGTTCTGAACTCCACAAAATTGGCCGGATGCTTCAGAAGTCCAGGATTTTTCTCTGCTGATTTTAGGCCCCTCAAGCACCGGAGATCCCTAAAATGCCCCCACGGGGAGCAGCAGAAACAGAAAGAACACCTTCGTGACTGCTTCCATGGGCCGTCCTGTTCCACAGAGCCGGCCGCAAACAATCTCTTGTGCCACATTCAGCGAAAAGCACAATTTTAGGAAATGCAATCAACCTGGGGTCCCACTGACCTGCAGATAACCTAGTCCACAACAATGAAACCTGAAAAAAGATTTCACTTGAAACAAGGACAAGGGAAAAGAAACTTGTAAAAATAAAATACTTCCCCATTTTAGGAACCAAGTCAATGAATTCTCGGAGATTTCGGGTCCCTGCCTTCGTAGGTCTGCCCTGGGTCCGGAGCCATGTTGAGGTAGTTTTCCCAGGACTCAGGGAGCGCCCCCCGGGCCCCGGCACGCGGACAGCAGGAGTTAAATTTCACCTCGGAGGCCCCATCGTAATTGTCTGCTAAGTGGCCCTCGTAAGAAGTGACACCAGGAAACCTGAGACACATTCCTTTTTTTTTTTTTAAACATCTTTATTGGAGTATAATTGCTTTACAATGGTGTGCTAGTTTCTGCTTTATAACAAAGTGAATCTGTTATACATATACATATGTTCCCATATCTCTTCCCTCTTGCGTCTCCCTCCCTCCCACCCTCCCTATCCCACCCTCCATACCCCAGCCCTCTAGGTGGCCACAAAGCACCGAGCTGATCTCCCTGTGCATTGCAGCTCTATTTACAATAGCCAGGACATGGAAGCAGCCTAAGTGTCCATCAACGGATGAATGGATAAAGACGATGTGGCACATGTATACAATGGAATATTACTCAGCCATAAAAAGAAACGAAATTGAGTTATTTGTAGTGAGGTGGATGGACCTAGAGTCTGTCATACAGAGTGAAGTCAGTCAGAAGGAGAAAAACAAATACCGTATGCTAACACATTTTTATGGAATCTAAGAAAAAAAAAAGGGTCATGAAGAACCTAGGGGTAAGATGGGAATAAAGACACAGACCTACTAGAGAATGGACTTGAGGATATGGGGAGGGGGAAGGGTAAGCTGGGACAAAGCGGGAGAGAGGCATGGACATATATACGCTACCAAACGTAAAATAGATAGCTAGTGGGAAGCAGCCACATAGCACAGGGAGACACATTCTTAGAGAGGACAGCGCAACCTCATAGGAGCCACCCGGAGACTCAGAGGCAGGCAAAGGAGGGGAAGGCAATTCACAGGCTCTGGAGTTCTCCTCCAGCCCTCCCCCTGCTTCAGGGACAGGCCAGCGGCCAGGGGACCTTACATCTGAATTTCATTCAAAGCAAAAAGGATTTGAAAATCTTATTTTCACGTTCAAATGGTGATAAACCTAGAAAAGCAGGAAACCTTTGATTTTTTTGTTTGTTTGGATTTTTCTTCCTCTTTGTCCCCAGGACAAAGAAAATTCTTTTAAAAATAAGGAATTTAGCAAACTTTCATCAAGGTATTACAAACAAAGTGAGGCGAGCCGCTCTGGGCCTTGGAATGACAGCCTTGAAGAATCAGCGTTCTCTCCAAATCTAAACGGGAAAGCACAAGAATGTGGAAGGGAAGTTTTCTGCACAAGAAGAATTTGCAGTAAAAATGAGGTCGAGAGAACAGAGCGGGTGCTGCACGAACCAGCCCTGGCTGAGCCTTCAGCCAGCAAACCAGGCAGGACAGAGCTGGAGGGCTCTGGCCCCGCTGCCCCTTGTGTGTGACCCTCCACCCCTCACCAGGCCCCGGCCTCTGGAGGAACGACGTGGCGGCCACGACCCCGCTCGGCAGCCCAGCGCGGGGGGACCCGGGTCTCAGGGGCCATTGCCCCCCCCAGACTCTGGGGAAGGGGTCTTGAACCAGCCTCCCTGCATCCGCACATCACAAAGGCATTGTCTGACAGCCTCCTTAAGGATGGATCCTTGAGCATACATTTTCTATCTTGAAAGACAACAGACCACTTTATAATCTAGGAATTGCAAAGCAGAGACTTTACAGGTAACATTTGAAATGAGAAGAGCTACCCGTCAGGAAGGAGAAGCAAGGAGAATTTATGCTGACTCTGCAGTAAACCAACTATACTGATATCCTAAGTGGTTTCTACGCACTCGTTGGACATTGTGTGATCAATACTTCATAGATACTAAGAAGACTCACTGTTACAAACTCCAACCCATCATTCCAACTCTTCGTCATGCACCGAGCGACCAGGGACGGGAAAGCAACGCTGATGGCAGAAAACCTGACCGCTTCAACGCCCTCTGCGCTTTCACTCCCGTCAGTTCTGAAACGAGGGTTCCTCCACTCACAGGAAAATTCTTAGTTTTCAGTCCTAGTCTCTTCGAAAACTCACCAAAAAAAAAAGACCCATGAAGACTGAGCATTAATACTTCTTCCCTAACTCCCAGCCCTTCCTCCTTCACCTAGCTTTCAACTTACATTCTCTTCCCTCACTCAGAATCTCCAGAATTTCACAGGTCCCACGTTGGGGACAAATAGCAGAAGGGAAGGTGGAAGTCACCTCGCTTTGTCACAGACCTGATGAACTGTCACCCTCTTAGGTCAGGATTACACGGCATTTCTTGACAACCGCTTTGTACCCACAGCCGAGATGGAAGATGTGTGTCTGCATCTGGTACTGTGTAACCGGACTGCATCTCATCCCAACAGTCCTGGCGGCGAGAGGATGCAGGAAATGACTTGGACCCTGAAAAAGTGGCCTCATTGAGACAGTGCGGTTCATAACAGAATAAGGGGGCTGGGAAGGACTGGCTGTGCAGCCTCAGGGCACGTTGCTAATAAAAGTGCTGGTGAAATGCTGTTTTAAGTGCCCAGACCTATGATGTCAGCGTTCTTTTTGCACACAGGGGCTATTTACTACCCCATAAGCTGGAAGATGGGGAGATTATGGGTGAAAAAAATGGTTCCCAAACCGAAATGCAATCACTCACTCGCCAGCGCCCCAAGGACTCCGAGTCCATCTCCAAGTCCTCTCCAGCCAAAAGCAAAGTCCTGTGTCCTAAGCGGTCGAAAGCTTCCTGCCCTGATTCCATTCTCAATATATATGCCACATCTGAGCCAGGACTGGGTCAGCCTGTGTATCTCTGGGGAAAACATGCTTGTCGTGTCCCACTGCCTGCAGCCAAGGTGAGAAGGCGGGGGGCAAGGAGGGGAAGAGGGGGAGGGGGCCTGAGAAGAAACCCCCCCACATCTTAGGTCCCGTTGGCGTGGGGTGCAGACAGCCAACATCAAAGCCAACTCTTCACACCTCACCTTACGTGGACTGTATTTATGCGCCCCCTCCCCGCACAGGCTAAATGCTGTGCTTAGAGACACAGAGCCAACTGAGCCTGACCCACAGGAGGTACTCAGAAAACATCTGCTGACTAAGCAAGGTAGGTGCGCTCCCCCTTCTCCGGCCCACGGTAAAGGTGAGAAAGCCACGTGCTGCCTCTGGGAGAAAATGTATGTGCCTTCCCCCAGCCCAGGGCAGGGGCTGTGTTACTCAGGAACACGGGGAAGGGTGCCCTGTCCATCGAACACACTGTCAACTTGATGAATACACACTGAATTTCCCCCTTTGTGTGAGAAGCTGATTCATGCATATTCAACATCCATTTCTGGTTCTATACGCCGGAAGAGAAGGTAATAAAGACTATATCTCTCTTAAACCCATGGCCAACACAATACTTAGTGATGAAATTCTAGAAACATTCTCATTAAATCAGTGTGTGGGGGGCGGATAGGGAATAAAATAGCCACTCCCTCCAATATCATTTACCATTGTCTAGATGTTGTAGCCAACGCAATAAAACATGACACAGAAATACAAGGCACCATGTTTGGCAGCATCTCCCAAACATGTTCCTTGGAACGCTACTTCCCTGAAATGTTAAACAGTTTCTTTGGTGCAAGACTTCTCAATGCCTTAAAAATCCTGACATTTGCTATGAGTCTCCAAGAAGGGACACATTATCCAGCATTTCCCAAAGTTTTAAATATCGAATTGTTTTTTCCCTCTGAGAATTTGAGAAGTCATGTGTTCCTTGGAACACCCTTTGGGAAACTCTGACTACATTTCTTTCTAGTCTTCATATACTTTAATTTGTATATTTAATCAAATACATCCATTTCTCTGAAATAAAACAGTAGTTAAGAATAAGGGCTTTAGAGTAAAATACCTTAGGTTTGAATCCCACATCCTGGACTGACTGAGGGACTGAGGGGATGTTCCTTCATCTTCCTTGACCTTCAGTTTTCTCATCTGTAAAACAAAGATCATGATATCTCTCTTACAAAATATTGTACATATTAGACCCGTAATGCATGTAAAGTTGCCTACCCTCAGGCATAATTAAAAATTCCAATTAAAACATCCATGAGATATCACCTCCATTATGAAATAGTCAAAACTAGGAAAGATGAAGTGAGGTGCATCCTCTTTTATCACAGCTGGTGAGGCTGTAAAGTGTTGCCTCTTAGAGACAGTAATTTGACAGTTTACTCAAAAGCCATAAAATTATTCATATATTTTGATTTAGTAATTTCACTTCTAGGGTAAAAATTTTGACAAAGATGTTTGTTGAGGCTTCTTTATAGTAATGAAATTTCGTAAAGAATATCAACGTCCATCAATAGGGAACTAATGAAATAACTCACAGTACAGGGGCTGCACATCTGTCATTTGTTGGCTGCCCCCTGGGGTGTTTCCTATTGTGCATAATCCTGTTGGGAGGAAGTACCTGCCAATCCAGAAATCGGGGGCCTGAACCTCTCTTCTCCCCACATGCCCAGGGCAGGCATCTGAGTCCGATCTGTCCAATGATCACCTCTCTCAGGACTTTGAATCTGGAGCTGATGAAGAATTATTCGTTTACAAATTGTAAATACTCTACCTGACATATTTCCTGATGTGTGTGTATGTGTGCGTGTGTGTGCATGTGTGTGACTGTGTGCATGTGTAAGACTGTGCATGTGTAACATCAATGTTTTTCTAAGTCTCATCAGAGGTGTGTCTATCTTATTATTCTTTTCCAAGAAACGTCTTTGGTCTGTAAATTATCTCGATGTTGCTGAGGTAGGTCGCCCATTTTATTGATTTCTGCCATGATTCTCAGGATTCCCTTCCTTCCTGAATGCAGGAGGTATTTGCCATGTACCCGCTGACCCCATGTCTTTTGGATTTCCTCCATAATGAGTTCTGTCTCCCAAGGTGGCAGCCAGAAACGTGCCTTCCCAGCCTCCCTGTACTGGGTTCACACCTGAGATTTACACTCTGCCAATCAGGCCCTCCCACGTGAGACCTCTCTGAGACAGAGCACACTGCAAGGAAGCAGGCAGCAGGCCTGGAGTGGAGAAACTCCCTTCTGGTCAGGTGACTTCAGGGGCGTGAATTAGTCGAGGAGACCCTGATGTCCAGCGGTCAGTGTTAGCGGCGCCGGCGGTGGCAGCAACTACGGGGGTCCTTCCACACCTGTTTTGGGGTGGAGTTCAACGTCATTCTGGTGATGCAGCCTCCAAAACGGACTCTTCAGCCCTCCCAAGCCAGAGAGCCTTTAAGTGTCCTTTAATAAATGCATTTTCTGCTGAAAGCAGCCAGAGTGGGTGCTGTTGCTTCTCAGTAAGAATTCAGACTGATGTGCTGTTCCTTTGGTGGTTTGTATTCACTATAGGTTAAACACTCGACAGACCACTTTTGATTTTCAAAGTATGAATCTTTCATCTACTTAACGACCACAAGTAAACTCCCCCTTCAGCTTTCTGGAAACCCTGCACTCGACTCTCATCTTGGCGTCATGACTGTCACCTTCATCCTTTCAGTCAGAGCGACACTCCCCCACTCCTCTCCGAGCATCCTGAGCTCCAGACCTGCACGCGTTGCCTACCACGGTCGGAAGAGGGCTGAACTTGATAAGAATCTCCTCCAGTCAGCCACTTACCCACACCAATCCCACAGCCAGACTTGAGTGCCTACAGCATTTAGGAATAACGTGCCTCTGTGACCAAAATGAGAAAAAACTCAGCATATCTGCAAACATACACCACTAGGATGTGAGCGCCTCGTGGAAAAATGGGGACGATGACAGCCAAAAGCTTTGGAACCTGCTGGGCTATATTGTAAAAACCTGGCGATGTCACGTGACTGCGACAGGACGGTGGCTCTTTACGGGGACGGCACCTAAAAGGAGAGGAGCCCAGAGGCAGGCTTGATGACCCTCTGTCTGTTACTGCTGCATCTCTCGTCCCCAGCAGCTCCCCTGGAGCGGAGCAACCTGGTCCTCGGTACTCTCGACATCCCGAGATCACTCCTTACGGCCTTTGTCTCTGCTGCTCTGTCTGCCGACCTTCCCATAGCCGCCTCCTCTGGGTCATCAGATCCCAGATCAACGATACCCCCAGGTCCCCCGTGGCCGACCACCTACCCGACGTCCATGTCTCAGCTACATCACCCTGTTATATTATCACCTCCAATACCGCAGGGGGCGGAAGGCCCTTGTGGCAAAAGGATTATTTTGATCTGAGTATCTTTAAGGAAAGGCAGACACAGGAGAAGCTCTGAAAACCTGGCAGAGGTCGCCCTCAGGAAGGGCTTTGCATTTATGAGGGAATCTCCATTTGCCAGTGTCTCCCTCTCTGTACCAGAGAGCCGCCGAGGACTCAGCATCACGGGAGACTCTAGTCACCTGAGAGAGCAGGGACTTCAACCTCCGAAACAAGCTCATCCGCATTCGCCCGCTTCTCCTGATGACCCCCCGTAACTAACTCCTCCAAACCTCAACATCTTTCTGCTGTTTTTAGCTGAAGATGGTGTTGAAGTGGAGGCTTGGCCGTTTCAGGGAGCGACTCCGTTTTCCTGGGTCTCTCCCATGTACACAGCACAGGATGTAGACGCTTGTGAAACTTGTGCTTGTTTTTCCCGTGTTGTCTTTTATCGCAGGGGGGTTTCAGCCACAGAACCTAGAAAGGTAGAGGGAAAATCATTTCTCCTCTCCTTCATTACCACCAGAAATGTTCCCTTATATTAATTTGCTTGCGGTCTGTCTTCAAACACTTTTCTCTATCTGAAAGGTTGTTTGGTACATTTGTTGGTTGTCTGTCTCCCCGAACTTAAGCTTTGAAAGCAGAGACCTTGACTGTCCTCCCCTGAATGTTTCCCCAGCACCTACGAAAGTGCCTTGCACAGAGCATCACTCAAAAATGATTTTGGAACCGAGGAATGAAATGAGAGCTCTAGGGCCTGGCTGGCCCCACCCCCTCCTCTGCTCTCCTCTGGGGTCATCCTCTTCTATCGTGAGTGCGCTTCTGACACAGAGCCAGGGAAGTCACGAGATGGTCACAGGGGTTCCAAGCAGGCACTCTTATTTATCATCTTCACTAAGCATCCCAGGGAAGGGCTCCAGGTGCCTGAGGCTGACCCCATGCCTGCATGGGCCCAAGCACAGGGGACAAGTGATACAGACAGGCCTGGGCCTGGGGGTCCCAGCTGTGGGGCTGCCCCGGGCCAGCACCAAGTGGAAGAAGCAGGATGCCTCAGGGATATGGAGATGCTGTCACTAGTAGGTAGAAGGGGGAACAAGATGCCTGGCGCACAGAGAGACAAATCTAGACGATTCTCTAGATAACACAAAGGTTTTAAAGCACATTTTCCTCCCATTCTCCGATGTACTGCTGTCTTTTGAAACTCCCAATTATTAATGAAAGTGTCAACCTGTTTGACCTCAGGGTTTACTTTTCATCTTCCAATGACTCCATTTTCCTAGTTTCAAGGGGCGAAGACGTGTTTACCTCTCTGCCGCTCTAAAGGATTAATGGGAGGTTAATAGACATTAACCTAAGTTGTTCACCTTCTCTAGAAAAGACAAAGTGAATAGCAAGGAAATACAATGCAAAAGGGAAATTTAGAATCTTTTAAAATCATGTAAATTTTCAAAATTTAAACCTTTCCTTTAAGTAGTATTTAAAGCTTTAGGAAGCAGTTTACAGGAAGATGACGCAAATGAGCTTCTCATAATCAGAAGTAACAGAAATTACATATCGACTGAAATTCCACTTTTAACTCAAGATATGAAAGTAAGGTGCCCTATGTCCCTTCATCAGAAACGTGAACGAAAACTAGAAAACTGCACATATCATAGGCCAGGAAAAATATTTCTAAGCGGTGTTACCTACATTGCCCAGCTCTGATCTTTCCACCGTAGTGACACCCAAACTCCAGACATCAATCAAATTGTGGCCTCGAAACGATTTCCTAGTTAGAACGGGGTCGGGAATATATTATAATGAATTCAAGGTACCCCACATTACCTATAATTTTCACATTACTACAGACTTATATTTGCTGCTGTTGGAAAATAAAAGTCCCCCACCAAAAAAAAAAAACCACTTACTTCCCAGTCATACTTACCTGCTAGATGCACCTACATCCTTTCTTTTTCCTTTCTATTAAATCCCTACGTCCATAAAACGCACAGCAAAGCTTTTTTTTGTAACTGACTTACAGATGGAAATGTCTTCAGGCTCAGCCCTTTTCTAAGAGCCCTCCAGCCACAGCCGTTTTCCACAGGTTCAAACCACAAAAGGAAAAGACGTTGACTACATTCGGTCCTCACTGGGCTCAGCAGGGCCCACTCCCTCTGCCGGATGCCAACACACACCCTCCACCTGACCAGCAGCTGACCGGGACCAGTGAGGCTTGACCCTGCCTCCTGGAAATGCTATCCACAGAGATCGGCCAGCCCTGCCCCTCCACTACATCCCTCCCCGACACTAGCCCAGACCCCCCAGTGCATTCTGTCCTCCGACTCAGATGGGCTCACAGAGGCCCCGTCACGCCCAGCCTCCACCCCAAATCCTGTCTTCCCAGCGGGCCTGCTTAACTGCCCACAACCATTTCGTCCTAAGACCTGGGTTCTGGAGTTTGGTTTGTATTTCCACGTCCCAGACAGCGTTTCCTTTCTGTGGAGGGACGGTGGGCGTTCAGAGCTTCTTTTGCTGAATGAAAAGTTGACAAATGGAAACAACTCACTGTTTTCCAGATTCTTAGCATATTTTAACTCCAGAGACTTGAGGATGGAATAAGTGACTCGGACTCATCAGTGGGTCTCTCTTTCAAAGCCCAGAACTGCGCGCAGCTGGGTCTCTTTCTGCCGTGCTGCCGACACCCCACCCCATTCTCACTCACTAGATAAAACCAAAGGGGCATTTGCTTTTTCCAAAAATGTACCATCCCTCCAATGGAAAATAAAGTTCTGAATCTATCCTGGGCCTGCGTTGGTGAGGAAAGTCATGTGAGCCTTACAATAGAACAGACAGCAGAGTGATGTGTGAAAAGACCGCAAAGCCACCAACCTGGAGACGAAACTTTAGCTGTGAAAGCCAGTAATGAAAAGAAGGAAGAAAACGACCCCCGGGAAAGAAAAGCTATTTTGTGCCAGATCGTTTTAAGAGTAAGTTACCTGCATGATTTATTTAAATGGCTATTAAGCTGCGAAGGTGTTTATCTATGTAAAATACACATATTGGAAGAAGTCAGCTGGGAGCTTCACCCTCTAGAGGGAAAACCCAAAGTTCGTTACCAGCCGTCGGTCTACCGCAGAGAAGCCTGCACACCCCAGGGGCCAGGGATTCTAAAAAGGCCATTCAGGCCACAGGTGGACCCCGCGTTTCTCCATTTCCCTGTCCTTCCGCTTTTCTTCCCTTAAAAAAAATTCTTACAGAATTTGCATTTGATGAGGTTCAAGAGGTCACTTCCCCTCCCCTCTCCCGCTCGGTCAGTGGAGCAGCCACGTCCGGGCCACCCTCAGCGCCGACAGGCGGAGGTTTTGCGCTCGGACCGGCCGCCCTGCGGGCCGCTGCGCCCCCGGAGAGGCCACGCTGGTCCCGAGCACAGGCCGACAGCCAAAGAGCGGCCCTGTCCTGTCCGCCTTTTCCAGGCAGTATCTGGAGACGGTCCGATACGGAGAAGGCGCGGCCGAGCATCCGACGGGGACACTTGGAAGGCGCGAAAACGAAAACGCTGTCTCCGCTCACCATCCCCGGCTGGGCTGCTACACTTGTCGCCCTCCGTGCCCCGCGATGCTGTGCGGCTCCCACCCGAGGAGGCTCCCTTCCCTCTGGGGTCGCAGCGGCGCACCGCCCAGAGCTCTGGCCGCCCTGAGCGGCCGAGGCGGGGACAAGGGATGCCCCTCGAGCCCGACGCGACCGCGGCTCCGGATCGATTGTGGGGCTGGGCGCGCCGCACCTGCTCCGCGCGCCGGGCTCCGGGCTCCGGGCTCCGGCCTCGCGCCCGCGGGTCGCGCGCGGGCCTCTGCGTCCCTCCTCTCCTGGCTCCGTTTCCAACTCTTCATTCTGTCTGTACCTCGAAAGCTAAAACGAAGCGCCGGAGTTGGGGCGGTGCTGGGACAGGCGCAGGGGCCCAATCGTCCCTAGGCTCCGCGGGCCGCGACGGGAGGTCGATGGGAAAGCAGCGGGGCCCGCGGCCACGCGGGGCCACGGTCAGCGGGTCTGCGCCGTGCATCCCAGGCCCGAGGTCGGCTGCGCGCCCTCTGCGTGCGGCGCGCTGTTCTTCTAGGCACTCGACTGTCTGAACTCGTTTAACCCTCCCCGAAGCCCTGTGGGGCAGCTGTTATTCCATCCCAGTTCTAGAACTGACGAAACTGAAGTGCACAAGGCCGCATAACTAGTAAGTGCAAGCTGTATGCGGAGGGGGGAGATACTCACGTAAAATTAAATGGGCAAAATAGCATTTGCGACCTTAGTATACATTTAAAATTAATTTTTCAAACTGCAGGTTACATATTCCGAGTTAGAGCTGCGAGAGCCTAACGGGGTAGCGCGGCGTAACCGGGGCGAGAGACCCCTCACACCCGCTGCCGGGGCGCTTGGTTAGGCTGGACGGAGAGGGTTCTTCGCCCGCCTCGCCGCCTCCCACAGGACTGGCCAGAGCCTGCGCCTCTTGCAAACGGGAAATGGGGCGGAATGGAGAAAATTTCCGTGTAAAACAGCAAACGTGGGCGGCGGTTTGCCGTAGACCCTGGCCGGCGAGGAACCCTTGCCGCCCGTGCAGCAGCGTGCTGGTTAGTTTTCTTTCCGCGCTTCTCCGTTTCTCCGTGGGCTCTCGAACCCGAGGGAGTGCACATCAGCCGTCTGAGGTTCCGCCGACCCCCGGTGAGCGAGTCCAGGTCCCACACACCCGGGCTGCCGCGCGCCTGGCGTTATTACTCGGGCGCTTTGCGTTTCTGCGAGGCACACTTTCCTGGGGACAAATGACGCTCTACCCTCCTCGATCGAGTGAGCTCCTCTGCCGGAGCTCAGACACACACACACACACACACACACAAACCGCGCCCTGGTCTCCTCAGTGCCCCGCGCCAGCCCCCAGGCACCCACCCACCGTGCTGCGAGGGCGCTCTCCGGCCCGGGTGCTGCGAAAGTGTAGGATCCCTCCAGGAGCCGCGTGATCTGGTGCCCGGGAAACATCCCCCCACCCGGGGAGAATTCGCCCTCGGCGGTGAAGATACAGAACCCCAGCCACAGCCGGAACACGCCGGAGAGCAGAGACCCCAGCCCGCAGAGGCGGGCTTAAACTGGTAGACAAAGACCCACCTTTTCCTTATTAAGGACCCAACCAAACGTGCATGTAAGAGATCGCTCAGGGAAGGAAAGATCCCTAGGACGCGCGAGGCTTACACAGTACCTTCGCACAGCGCTTCTGTCGGATGGGGCCAAAAACAACCGTAGAAATGTGTATATTTCAAAATTTCATCTTTATAGTCACTGTGGGAGGAGGCCCTTTTAAAATTATTTTTATTATTCTCATTTTAGGAAAGAGAAAGAAAGAAAGAAAGAAAGAAAGAAAGAAAGAAAGAAAGAAAGAAAGAAAGAAAGAAAGAAAGAAAGAAAGAAAGAAAAGGGAAGGAGGAAAGAAAGGAAGGAAGGAAGAAAGGAAGAAATTGAAACTCAGAGACTTACCCAAGGTCACCTGGAGCAGGTACAATTGTCAAACAAAATCTAGGGCCACCTATGACATCACATCGCTGCTCCGGCTACATTGGGGGTTGCTAAGAACAAAGGTAACGTGTATGGTTTGGGGGAGCAGGAAAAATCAGACCAATCAACTAACAAATATTTATGAAATATTTGTACAGAGTCCTGGTAACGACTGGGCGTTGGGGATAGGGGCCAACCAGGGCTTCCTGGTTCACTCTCCCCCTCCCCCGGATCCCTTCACACCCCAGCCTAGTTCAAAATCCTCCACAGGCACTTTCAAACCAAATGAAAAAGTCTTTGCAGGCTGGCCACTGTCTGGGTAAATGACTGGAAAGTACTGTATGGTCCACAAGGATAAACGTACACACACATACATCACAAGGACACGTGTGACCTTGCAATAAAATGAATTCTGTACGTAGGAGCTGGTGAACGTGTGGATGCGGCGTGGGAGTGACGCTGGTGACTGCACAGACGAGCGCCCCTGCCACAGCTTGCTCCAAAGCACACACCCAGCCCCAGTGATGGAGGGAACGTCCGTCACCTCCTGGCAGCTCCAGCAGGCAGGGAAAAGCCAAGAAACTTGGGGCTGGAAGTCACCTGGGGGGAGTGGGCAGCAGGATAAAGAGCTGTGCTTATAAAACACACATCCAGAAACAATGTCCCGGCCCTAGTTCCAGCTTCCCTAAGGAACTGTGCTTGTCGGCACTAAAATATAATTTTAGGTATGAGAGAGCCAGAGCCGGAGGGCGTGGGGAGGAGTAATAAGGTGCCTTTTAAAAACACGACATCTGTATTTGCCCTGAAATATTTCAGCAAGAAATGAAAATAGACAGAGAAGAGATAAATGAAGCAAGTGTGGCAAAATCTTGATAACTGTTAAATCCAGGTGGTGGGTATACAGCCCTCCACTTCTGTGCGTTATGAAACTTTTAGTACAAAGAAAAAATACAGAAAGAACAATAAAAACTCAACCTCTTCATTTTATTGTATGTAAGGTATACCTGAATACCGTTAATTTTTAGGAGTTTTAAAATAAAAGTCAGACTACATGGAGAATGCCTTCTTATCTCCTATAAAGTGCAGCTCTTGAGTCGGTGTCGCAGAGGAAAGGCCAGTAGGGGACATCTTGGTCTCTGGTTCCAAATCCAGCAGCCCTGGCCTTTCCACTCCCAAGCCCACCACTACCCTGCCTGTTACCCCACCTGGGTATGCAGCCTGCCCCTAAGGACCCCCAAAGTTCCCTTCTATGTTGCAGACTTCCTCCGCCAGGACAAGTGTAGGGTGCTTTCCTTAGTTAAAAGGAATGAGAAATAATAAAGGCAAAAAGTTGTCTTTCTGTCACTGTAGACCCAGAAGACAAGAGATGGTCTTGCAGCCTCTTCGCAGCGGTCCAGAGAGGAAAACACTTCCCCGAACCAAGAGGCTGGCTTGTCCGGGTGCCCGGCCGTCTGTCTGTCGTCTGTTTTCTGCTAGACTTCGGCTCCCAGAGCTCCAGGCAGGCTGCAGACAAAGACACCGCCCCGGCCCCTTGCTGGCTGTGGGAAACCAGAAGGGCCAAACCGAAGCCAGACTTTCTTCAGCAAGACCCATGTTTGCAAAGGAGGGCGCATTTCCGTGGAGGGGTCCCAGGCATGCGGCTGGCCTCCTTCTATTTTAAGGGCTGGAGGGGTCGGGAAAGCAGGGTGTGTCCTAAGGTGGCCAACCGAGTCCGAGGTGAGCGAGTATATCTGCAGGACTCAGTCCGCCTGGGGCCGGGCTGCGGGGACGGGCGCGCGAGGCGGGTTAGGGACCCGCGGGGACCGCGATTCCCGAGGGCCTGGCGCCACCCAGCGGAAGCAAGAGGAACTCCCGCTCTTTCCACGCGGGCGCCCAGGAGGAGGGGAGGCCAGCCCGGGACCGAGACACCAGGGACTTTCTTGGACGGCTGGAGGGTGACACTCATTGACGGCTCCAGAAAACCATGCCTGGCCTTCCCGGCTCAGCCCTCTCACCAGCAAGGACACCGTGGCCCGCCAGGCCGAGACTCCGTTTGCCGTGAACCCCGAGATGAAAAGCGCTTTCCCCTCAAATGCGAACCACCCACAGAGATGCGCTCGGGTGGACGCGCCTTGGAGCCGGGTGTGCGCTGGCCTTGCGCTGCCGGCACAGGGCAGAGTCCACGTGGAGGGAGGGACGATCAGGCCGCGTAAATCATCTAGAGGGGTTTTTGGCCTGAGTCCCTGTTTCCGAAAGGTTGCGGGATGGCTGGGACGTTGATTATACAGCGTTCCCTTTTCAAGTGCGCGCCCCTCCCCATCGCAGCCCGTCTGGTGTGCGAGGATTGTTTGAAAGGAAGGAAGCATTCTTGAAGTGGCCGGTGATGGATCGTCTAAACCCTTCTGGGGCGTTTGGGGCGGGGGTTTGAAGGCAGCTCATCAATAAAGACCCCCCTGGAGAGAGGGGGGCTGGAGAACAGCCCCCCACCACGCAGCCTGGAGCCCTAGGCCTGGACCAGAACCTCCTGGCCAAGGGGGAGGCGGGGAGGGGGTCCCGGGCAGGTGGAGACGCCTCGCCTGGACCGGCCGCCACCGAAGCCCTTCAGATTGCACGGCGGGGGCGCTGCAGGGTGATTGGGGACGGGGGGGGGGGGGTGACGGCAAAAAGGCTGGTGGGCTCCCAACACCAGGACGTCAGGGCACAGGGTGAAAAGCGGCCCCTGGGATGCTCTGCTTTGACTCCTCTGGCTCCTACGCCAGCTCCTCAGGTGCCCTGCTACATGTGCCTTCCCTCCGTAGAGATTTCTTTTCGAACCCCAACCCAAAACTGTCCGTCCACCTTTCCCAAATTGGAGGAGGGAGATGGGGGGGACGCGTAAAGATGACTGGGGTCAGACCATTGGAGGCTGGGTGGGCTGGGGACCCCTGGGACCAAGCCTTAGCCAGGCCGCAGCCTCTTCCCTCCCGTGGAGCTGCAGCCCTCAGAGACGTCCGTCTCAGCGCCCTCTGTGCCCGCCTGGAAGAGAAGACTGCCCTGGGGTTGCTACGGGAAACCTGCAGCCGCTCCCTCCTTGGGAAGACGCGAACCTCGACAGCAAGGTGGGCCTGGGGAGGCGGCCTTGGGGCCTGTCTAGGCGCGGCCCCGGGTGCTTTCCCGGCCCCTCAGTCCCAGCCCCAGCGAGCACTCCCTCCCCCTCCCGCGGGCTTCCCGGGCGACAGAGGGTCAGGCCGCCTCCGCAAAGGACCGACCACCAGGCACGGGGGGGGGGGGGGGGGCAGGGGGGAATGGGGGATGGGTTGGAGGGAAGGCTCCCGAAAGGCAGCTCCTCCAAGGCGGCGTCTGGGCGCCCCGAGGTCCCGAGTCGGGCTCTGGGCGCCGAGCACGTTTTATTTATCCCTGCAGAGGATGCTGGAGGACAAAAGAAATATTTGGACGTCAGAGCTGATTTATATTTTTGGAAGAGCTACGTTTCCTTTTCTGAAGAGAAGCGAGCGCGCCCCATATCCTGAGCGCAGCGGGGAGACAGGAGGGGAGTTTTGATGCTCCAGGAAGTTCATCCACCGCGGCTCGGGCCCCGCGGGGTTCGCTGCCCCGGGGAATATTTATTTATTGGAGGGGGTAGGGCAGGAGGGGAGGAGGCGAGCCAGACGCGAGAAGAAAGCCCGACTCGTCTGGTTTGGGACCCCCAGGGCGCCTCCAGGCCCGCGGACCCGCAGCCGGCCGGTCTGGCCTCTCCGTCGTGGCGGGGAGCGTCCGAGGCGCGGCCTTGCGACCTCCGAGCGCGAGCGTTTGGTCGACGCCTCCGCAGCCCTGGGCGGGCACCCTCCTTCCTTCTGCTCCCGCCAGCCGGGCCTGCCCAGCGTGCCACCCACCTTCTTCCCGAGCTTGGGAAGCAGAAGCGGGGCACGGGGCCTCCCAAGGGGGGGCTGCAGAGCAGGGGCCCGGCAGGGTGGGCGCCGGGGAAGGGACTTCGAGCTCAGGGTGCCTTCCGGCTCACTCCTAAGACAGCCTGGCTCCACGGGTTCTGTGTCATCAGCGGGGGTTCCCTTCCAGCAACCCAAGCCGCCTCACGGTGGTCCTGCGGAGGGGCACCCCTCCCACACTTGTTCCGCTTTTTTTCCTCCCAAGACTGGGAATGGGTGGGACAGGCTTCCCTAATTTTCCTTCGACCCTGTTAGCTGCCTGTTAGGAGTGGCCGTCCCGGCCATGGAAACCCTCCTCGCAAGCCCCGGCCTTCCCCACATAAACGCAGAAGGCTGTCCGCGAGGCCCAAGGCCGGTCCACTGCAGAGCCGAACCGGGCAGACAGGCTGGCTCCCGGGACCACCCCCAAAAACGCGGTAGGAAGCTGGGCCTTGAATCCCGGGCAGTGCAGATGTGGGAAGAGGTGCGGCCTCCTGGGAAGGGGCTCTGGCAGGCTGGACCCCTTTTCACCTCTCCACCGCCGATCCCGCCAAGAGGGTGATCAAGTCTGCCCACCGCCAGGCGCAGGGGATCTGGGGCCCATCCGCGGATCTCTCAGGAAGGTGGCTATAAAAAGAGCCCTGCCCGGAACACAGGCGTTGGAGAGCGGAAGAATCTATCTAAATAAACATTTGGAATTGGGTGGCTGCTTTCAAACCCGGAGGTCTGGGGCCTCTGGACCGAGGAAGGCAGACGTCCACAAGGGTGTAAAATTCCCGCCGTTACCGCTGTGGCCCAGGTGCCCTCTCCAAGCCCGCCCTGGCGCCTCCTCCTGGCCTCGCGGCCGCGGACGCATTTTCTGTTATAAATAAGCATCTCTAGCTTGGCCTCTGGGGCGCTTCCCCACACAGGCTCACCCCCTAGGCCTCAGCATGCAGTGCCCACCGCTGTCTGGAAAGGCCTCTCGACACACACGTTAACTTTGTACCAAAGCACAGACTGGACAGGGTGGACGCTTTGCGTCGGAGTTCTGCTGGGCTGGGGAAGGAAGGGCGGCCGCGGGGCCAGAGGTGCCCGCCAACAGGGTGGGTCTCTCCGGTGGGTAGCTGGTTTAGTCTAAGCCATTTCGTGTAAAACCCACGCGGCAGGGGAAGCACTCTAAGAACATAAAACGTAAACCGCAATAATGAAGAGATTTCCTAGAATAAAATGCCGATTACAGGACAAAATCTGAGAAACCCAGGCTTCCTGAAGTTTACATTCCCCTGCGCTGGAGCAGGGGCGGGACCTTGGGGTTTGCAGCAGAAAGGAATCCGCGGCCCAGATGGAGACGGTCTACCCGAGGGGTCAGCTCAGGGTATTTCTGAGAAATACAGGGGCACCCCCCAGTATTTCTGGTTAACTGAGGAGCGCCTGGCCAGATCTGCAGTCATTTTAAGGAACCATACCTTTCCTTCCCATAAGAAAGAAGTCAAGACTTTTGTTGTTTTTAAGACAGTGAAAGTCAATCAGGAAGAACTCCGAGACAGGGCAGCCTCCCGAGCAAAACTATTTCACAGACAAGCACAGGTTTTTTCCTTCTCAACCGTCTCCCACGCAGAAATTCAGGTATTCCTGCCAGGGACAGAGAGTTTGACATAATTGGTTATCATGGGTATTCCACCCAGGAGATCTGTATAAATCAGTAATTAAGACAAACTTCTGAGACTTTGTTTTGCTGCCCCATAGTGGAAGCAGCAGCGGATGGAGAACCCAGCCCTGAGCTGCAGGCCGGCTCTGTCACTTGCCCACGTGCGAGTGTTGGCAAACCGTCTGACCTTTCTGAGCCCCAGTTTCCTTATCCCTAGAGGGGAAGGTACCGAGACCACGTGGCGGTCCCATGATATGAATGTAAAGGCTTATGCCTGTGAAATCTACAAGAACAAATTTCTAGACTTGAGGGGTCTCTGCCGGGGAACGGTTTCCACAGGCAGAAGGGGGGTCTCCGAGAAAGTGGTCTGAAGAAGGGCCCCTTCCTGCTCAGATAACTAAGAAGGGCACCGACCTCCGGACAGTCCTGGAGTACAGGGCAGCACTAAGACCCCTGTGGAGAGGGGCTCCAGGTCTGCAGACCTGCTCTCCAAAGCCTGCTGCCTGTCCAGGACCTGCCTGGCCTTCTGGAAGGCTGCCCAAACTATAAGTGGGCATTTCTTGCAAGTTCAGAGGGTTTAGGTAAAATGGATACCACTGTCACTTGGATGGGAAGGGAGATTTTTAAAACCCTTGATCACTGAATCAGATAAACTGGTAGAAACTAAAAATGTATACAGTTTTTGGGTTTTAACGAGTATCTGTGGACCCCCTAAAATCCCAGGCAAATTGAGAATATTTTTTTTCTGGAGGAAGGCTCCATAGCTTCCATCATATTCTCAAACAGACTGGGAGTTACTGGTGTGTAAGGTTATTACCAGCCCTGCCTGGATTTTAGGGTCAGTGCTTTTTACTCTTCACGCTCTGGGTCTTAAAACCTTTTAGGGCCTGAGATCCAGGCCCTAGAATTCCCAGGTGCAGAAAATCAGAGAGGGTCCAGTGCCAGCGGTATGTCCACTTGCTGGGTTTTCCCCAGATCCAGTGCCCACCACCCCCATCTCCAAATGAGATGATTGCCTTCCTGGTCCCTCTGCTTCTCAGCTGGACCAGTTCTCTTCCCACGGCTTGCACGCACACACACACACACACACAAGTCTGTGTCAGGGGAGCTCCTTTCAGATATTGTTCTCCTCACTCCAGTGTCTATTGCATTTCATTAGTTTTCAGACATTTACAGCATTGATTTAGTGAACACACTCTATTGAATACTTCCACTTCACTTATAATTAAGTTATTCCCTGTAAAATGACAAAAGGGGTAAGAGAAAAAAATACCATGAAATTAATGGGGCCCTATCAAAAAGAAAAAGAAAAGCTCCCCAGTCACTCAGAAAGGAATTCTTAGAAGTGGAAACAACTGCAAACCCCCTTCCCCAACTCAACCAAAACATCCCATCCGGAAAAGGGCGGCTTGGTTCTTTTTTCTATTGGAAATGAGCAGTAAACTGAGTTCATTTGGGCCGTGTTTTCTTAGCTGACTCGCAGCTACAATCAAGCCATTTTGGGACACATTCCCATGTAGGTACCAGGGGTGCTCTGGAGGAAGCTGTCGACGCCTGTTCAGCTAATTTAGGTTTTCTTTGTCTAATTACAGTGGAGCTTAGGGAAAAGGAGCCGGGCTCAGGGCAGTAAACTGACACTCGGTCTCTGTGTGTGGTATCCAGGCAGGGTTTGATGGAAAAAGCCTGCTTCCACTCAACTTCAGGTCACTGTCTGGGGCCAGCCCAACCCAGCCCCCAGCCTCCCCCTCGCACCCCTCGCACCCCTCCCTCTCCTGCCCCACCGGCACACCCGGCCAGAAGCAACCCCAGCACTCCTGGGCACGCAGAGCGGGTGCAGCCCCAGGGCCTGCCCCGGGCCTGTTCCACCCGGGGGCTCCGGCTGCCCCCCTCTCCAGACCTGGCGCCCTCTCCCTTTCTCCCCGCCCCCGCCCCGACTCCCCAGCCTGCCCAGCGCGCGCGCTTGCACCCCGGTCCTTTCTGAGCAGCCGCAGAGGACCGCCCGGCCCCGCCGCCCCTCCCCTGGGGGCCTCCCCCATCAGCCCCGTGCGGCCCCGGAGGCTCCCAGGCCTCCTGTTCTCCTCCCACTTCCAGCCCCGTCCCTGGTCAGACGACGTTTCCTTGCACGTGTAATCCAATAACTAACTGTCCGGTCTCACCGGGAGTGATTCCTCCGAGGGCACATCCTCTCTCCCAGCCTGACTCTTACTTAGATGGAGAGGACCCAGGCACACTGGGTGGGGTGTCGTCCCACGGAAGCCAGCCTCGAGATAGCAGGCACGCTTGGGCGGGCGGCACGGGGCCTGGGGGTGTAAACCCCGTGACAGCTGCACACCCCTTCAGGACTGAGTACAAATACAGCTATCTCACTCCTGTCACTCAGCGCGGCCTTCTTTCTGCATTTCGTACAAAACATCAAATGGCAAACGGAAAGGAAGTGGAAACAAATGCAAACAGGAGTCCTATTCGACCACGTTTCCAGGGTCTCTAAAAAGGAGAGTCTTTAAGGAGCCTGGCCTCTGCCCTCTGCTAACAGCGGTGGGAGCCCGCAGGCCCGTCACAGGAGAGAGGGTTGGCACGTTACCTTTGGGCGTCGCGGGCACCCCGGCGTGTGGCGGAGGCGGCAATGTCTAAATGAGCTGACAGACGGTGTCAGTGCGGGCGCAGGGGCAGCGGCTAAGGAGGTCTGGCGGCGGCACCCGCGGCAGCACCACTCGGCCGGCCCAGGACCGGCCGGGAGGAGGAGGGGGAGGAGAAGGAGGGGGGAGGAGGGGGGAGGAGGGGGGAGGAGGGGGGAGGAGGGGAAGGGGGAGGGGAGGGGAGGAGAGGAGGAGGGGGAAGGGGGGAGGAGAAGGGGTGGGTCCGCTCCGCCAGGGGCGGCTGGCTTTGGGATGGGGGGCAGGGGTGCTGTCCGGGACTAAGAGAAGGACGATTTCCTAAAGTCTAGGGGGCCGAGTTTTGCGGGGCGTGGTGGGCGTCTTCCCGGCACAATGTGAGTCGGCCTGCGATCCCGCGGTTTGAAAGGGGGTGGGTGGGGGAGACGGAGAGCATCCGAGAGAGGAATTAAAAGGACGAGGGGGACCCCGGAGAGCGAGGAGAGAGATAAGCGAGGGAGCGGGCGGCCGGCCGGGGGGGAGGAGTGAGCGCCGGCCCAGCGCGCCCTCCCCGGGGCGGCGGCGGAGGAGGGGGCAGGGCGGGGGGGGGAGGAGGGCGGCGGGGGAGGGCGCGGGAGGGAGGAAGTCCGAGAGACAGAGCGAGCCGCGCTCCTGAGGGGAGACGTCGGGCTCGTCCCCGGGGTCCCGGCCGCGGTCCCCGCTCGCTCGCGCAGCCGCCCGGCGCCCGGCCGCTCCGGCTCCGCGGCCCGGAGGCCGCCGCGCAGGCCGGGCCCGAGGCCCGGGGAGGGATGCGCGGGGCGTCGCCTCCGGCCCGCGGCCGCCGCCAGAAGCCCCGGCGGAGCTGAGGGAGGCGACGGCGGAGCGCTGGCTCGGAGCGGCCGCGGCTGCAGCCCGGGCGGCGGGCTAGGGCGCCCACCGGGCCTCTGGGTCGACCGCGCTCCCGCGCCTTCGCGCCCGGCCCCGGGCGCGCCCCCGCCGCCGGGCCCCGCTCCCGGGCCCCCGATGACCTCCGAGGGCGGGCCGCCGCCGGCCCCGCTCCGCCGCGCCCGCAGCCCGGGCCCCGGCGCGCTCCAGGCCGCCCTGATGAGCCCGCCGCCCGCCGCCGCCGCGGCCGCCGCCGCCCTGGAGGCCGCCTCGTCTTCGTCGTCGTCCGCCTCCTCCTCCGGCGCGGCCGGCGCGGCCCCGAACGCCTGCAAGAGCGCGGGCGGCGGCGGGGGCGCGGGCGGCAGCGGCGCGGGCGCCAAGAAGGCGAGCTCGGGGCTGCGGCGGCCCGAGAAGCCGCCCTACTCGTACATCGCGCTCATCGTCATGGCCATCCAGAGCTCGCCCGCCAAGCGCCTGACGCTCAGCGAGATCTACCAGTTCCTGCAGGCGCGCTTCCCCTTCTTCCGCGGCGCCTACCAGGGCTGGAAGAACTCCGTGCGCCACAACCTCTCGCTCAATGAGTGCTTCATCAAGCTGCCCAAGGGCCTCGGGCGGCCGGGCAAGGGCCACTACTGGACCATCGACCCGGCCAGCGAGTTCATGTTCGAGGAGGGCTCGTTCCGCCGCCGGCCGCGCGGCTTCAGGCGGAAGTGCCAGGCGCTCAAGCCCATGTACCACCGCGTGGTGAGCGGCCTGGGCTTCGGGGCCTCGCTGCTGCCGCAGGGCTTCGACTTCCAGGCGCCCCCATCGGCGCCGCTCGGCTGCCACGGGCAGGGCGGCTACGGCGGCCTCGACATGATGCCCGCGGGCTACGACGCGGGCGCCGGCGCCCCGGGCCACGCGCACCCGCATCACCACCACCACCACCACGTCCCGCACATGTCGCCCAACCCGGGCTCCACCTACATGGCCAGCTGCCCGGTGCCCGCCGGGCCGGGGGGCGTCGGCGCGGCCGGGGGCGGCGGCGGCGGCGGCGGCGGCGGCGGCGGGGACTACGGCCCGGACAGCAGCAGCAGCCCCGTGCCCTCGTCCCCGGCCGTGGCGAGCGCCATCGAGTGCCACTCGCCCTACACCAGCCCCGCGGCGCACTGGAGCTCGCCCGGCACCTCGCCTTACCTCAAGCAGCCGCCCGCCCTGACGCCGGGCGGCACCCCCGCGGCCCCGGCCGGCCTGCACACCAGCATGTCCACCTACTCGCTGGAGCAGAGCTACCTGCACCAGAACGCCCGCGAGGACCTCCCAGGTAACACGGGGGCCTGGCCCGCCGGCCCGTCGCCTCTAGGCCTCCCCGCTCTGAGTGGCCGAGGCCCAGGGGAAGCTGGTACCCTATGGGGGGTGGGGTCGGGGTCACTGGGCCTTCCCGACAGGCTTGGCCCCTGCCGGGCCTCCAGAATTTTCACCCCGAGGAGGATGGAGTGAAGTGCCTGCGTCCTCGGGCTCTCCGAGTGTCCTCACGGACTGCAGGGCTCCAATCTCAGGCCTGACTTAGCTTAGGGGGAAGCCTGTGGCCTTAGGGGGCCTTGGCCAAGGCACTGTGGCTGCTTTCTTGTGCCGTTTTTTCAAATTGGTTTTGCTGTGTTTTCACCCAAAAGTACATGTCCAGAAGGGAGATGCTCGGTACCTGCCGTGTGCGTGGGGAGGGGCTCCGCTGGGCGAGGGTTGAGAGGAGGGGAAAGGAGGGAGGGACGCCAGGAAAGCAGAAGGGTTCCAGGACCCTGCACAAAAGGGAAGTGTTGCCAGGGAGGAGAGGCGCCAAGCGGTGGAGGAGTCTCCTGCCTCCCCCCACGGTGGACCCAAGTTGATGACACATGGGTCCGGCCTAGGCCAGCAGGACCTGGGGCCCGCAGCGAGGCTCCCCTGAGAAACGCCTGCCCGTTGGGCGCCCCTTGTCGTGTTGATGGTGTAAATTGTGTTGGTTGCCGATTATGAAAATTTATTGACTCGCCCAAGGCGGTGAAAGGTGGGAGGGGACAGATGGGGGTGGAGGAGGGAGTTTGAATATTTAGCCAGGTTTATGGGGACAGTGGAGATAAACCCTTACATTAACCCCTCGTAGGCAGGCTGGTCTGCCCGGCAAGCGGGGGCTCTAGCTGACACTCACCCGCCCCGATTAGAAGAGGGTTCGCAGGACGACGACACCTACATTACATGTTCGTGTATCGGTGTGGGGCAGAGCGTCAGGGAGAAAGGAAGTCCAGAAATGGGCGAAAGATGTTGGTTCCCTGGACGGTGAAATTTCCCAAATAGGCCTTTTAAATGCGGGTCTCAGAGGTTAACTAAACAAAGACAGTCTGGGCAGGACCACACCGGAGAGGATTTTAGCCTGACTTAACCCACTGAGAGCGGAGTCTTGTTCAGTTTTATGGGAATTTCAACAAGTAAGCAACACAGACGACCCTCCCCTCTTATTGTTTTTTAATCCCCCTGGGACGGGCTGTCAATCACCTCTGAGCCCTGGCGGCGCGCTCTGCGCTCTCCCGCCCATCCGCTCCCCTCCCGGCTCCCCGCTCCGCGCTCTCGCCGCCCTGCTCAGCCGCAACCGGGACTCCGAGGCGGGTCCGTGAAACTTCCGTGGCTGCCGTGAAACACTTCCCTCAACGTTCAGAATCGCGCAGAAAGAGCCTTCTGACCGTTCTGTGAGGCCGCCCTCGCCCAACGCCACACACTGGGCGCACGCACGGTCCCAGAAGCGCGGGGACGCGGGAGCACGACTCTGTCTAGAGGAGAAGCGACACTGCCTCGCCGGCCCCCCGGGAGCTCGCGCGCCCAACGGACCGAGTCTGGGAGCCCCGAGGAGGCCATGGCCCGGCCGGGACGCTCTGCTTCTCCCCAGCCCCCAGCCGCGCTCTGGCTCCCGCCCCCTCGAACGCTCTTCCCCACGGGGCTAGCTGGCGTCTCCCTGGCCGGGCCGCGGCCGACCGAGAGCCCAGGGCCCCTCGAGGAGCGGGGAGGCCGAGGAGGTGCCCCGAGCGCGCGCTCCCAGCACGACGCCCGCGCGGCCCAGGCCCGCGTGCTGGGAGAGGCCCCTCGGCCTCTCTGCCTCCTGAGAACCTTTCAAGAAGGAGCTGGGCTCTTAGGTCCTTCGGTCCCATCAAAGCGCCGGGCCCGCCGGCTAGAGATGCGGGAAGCGCCACCGCGAGGTGCTTTAACGCAGGGGTAAGCGCACCTGCGCGGCAGCGACGGCTCACGTCGGGGCGCGCGTTTGGCCACAGTCGGTGTTGCCGGGCGCTGATCGCGGGGCCGCCTGGTGGCCCAGCGAGCGCTGGATGCGGCCGGGCGAGGCGCCGCGGGCCGCCGGGTAAGGTCTTCGCGGGCGCAGAACAACCCGGCCCTGCACCCGCGTGGGCGGTCGGTCCCCGCCGCGCACGCGGGACTAGAAAGGCCTCGGGGAAAAGGGCCTAGCCCAACCCAGCCCCGAGAGAGGCCCGGGCCGGGAGAAGCGCGGGGCCCAGCGAGCCGGAAGCCCAGCCAACTGCGCCCCCGGGCCGGAGGCGCCGAGAAAGCAAAAGCAAAAGTCGGCTCCCGGAGGCCTGGCTCAGGCCCGGGGAGAGGCTGCGGCCCGGCCCGGCTCTCCCAAAGGCTCCCCCCGCGGCAAAGGGGCCGCAGCCGGGCTCTCACCCAAGGGCAGGCCCTGCTCCGGGGGTCCCGCTTCCCTCGAGGCGCGACCCGCAGAGATGCGCGCGTTTGTTCTCGGCCCTTCTCTGGCCGTGGGATTGTTTTCTGTCACCCCCCTGGTGTGCAGAGCCTGCTCCTCGGAGCCGGCTAGTCGGTTGGGAAATAAGGCAGGGGGGCTCGAAACCAGAAGCGAGGGAGACCGTGGTGTTTCGGGGGCAGGGGCTGGGCCTCGGCAGCACCGGCTGGAGCCCTGCGGGCAGGGACCCGGCGCGGGGCCTGGGGCCAGGGGCTGTTAGAGCCCCGCCCAGCCTCTGGGAGTAACAGACACCCGGGCACAGAGAGCCTGGCCTCGCGGGGACTGTGCTCTGCGGCCCCGTGTAAACCAAAGGAGACCCCAAACCGGGATTCCAGAGTCGTCCTGTGGCCTTCAGTTTGAAACTCTGAGAAGCTTCTGGGGCTGGGTTTCCTCTCCCAGTTTTACCGCAGTAGACAAAAAGACAGGCCAACCCCCTTGGAGGCAAAAGTTGAATTAAGTTTTCCAACATTATGTGCCCTGTCCTCAGCGGAAGATACGTTTCTGAAAAGTTTTCTTTCCTCTCTCCTTGCAGTGGGGCTGCCCCGATACCAGCACCACTCCACGCCCGTGTGCGACAGGAAGGACTTCGTCCTCAGCTTCAACAGCGTCTCCTCCTTCCACCCCTCGGCCAGCGGCCCCTACTACCATCACCACCACCACCAGAGCGTCTGCCAGGACATTAAGCCCTGTGTCATGTGAGCGGAGGGAGGGGCCGGGCCAGGCCCTGTCGCCCCTGGGGCGAGGCTGAGGTGGACTCCCAGAGCAGCGTGGCTGCACGTAGCACATCGCTCACTTAGCCAGAGTCCCCAGGCCAGGCAGGCATCCTGCACTGATGTTTGTCTGCCGTTGGCAGAAGGACAGCCCCAAGGTAATGCCCCGAATTCGTGCAGGCTCCCAGAGAAGGGAGAACTGCGCTCCTCGGCCGAGATGGTGAGGACTCACCATGCGGAAAACACAAGCATGGAACTCTGGGGGTTCCCTTGCCTTCAGTAATCAGGGTCTGAAACACGCAGAGGGGCTGTGTGTGTGTGTTTCTTTGTCTATGGAAAATGTGTGTGCTTTTCTGAAAGGCAGTGCCGAGCACAAGATTTCAAGAAAGCCTCACCTTGTTGCCTGGCTCAGTGGGAGAGCTGTGTTTTACCAAACGCTACCTTTGGATACAGGTGCCAAAGAACATTATCAAGGAAGTATTTAGCAACAACGTGTCTAGTTTAAGAACGTGGTCTTCAGTATTGTGACAATACAACGTTTTTTACAAGGTTGTTTTCTACCATCATAGTTTAAAGATATTTTTATGACCTTCGTGTATACTCACACTTTGCTTGTATTTTAAAAGGAGGATATATTTGCACTTACGTATACTTTTACAGTTTGCCAAACTATTTTGATGTAAAATTTTTTCAATAAAATGTATATAACGAATAGTTGCTGGGGTGTCTCTTTCCCCCACGGGTCCGATCGCCACGTCTCCTCACCAGCGGGCAGTGCAACTCTACACTGGGCGGGCTTTTTTTTCTAAGTCATGTAATTGACGTGGTGTGGGGTCTGCGCCTTGAGCAGCACAGGCGGGGTTCTGATTGTGGGTCTTCTCAGGAGAGAAAGAGAAGAAGAAACATTTTCTGTTATTTCTTTCCTTCACCCTCGCTCTTTCTGGCTAAACAAAAAACAGAAGGTGCCAGGAGCTTAAAAGGAAACCCGGCAAGATAAAGAATTGAGGAAAGCAAGTGCCGTGTCCCCTTTGTTGCCTGTCTTGTGCACACGGCGAGTTCCGCCCTTTGCTCTTTCCTTTCGCCACCAGCACAGGGTGCAGCGACGGGGCAGAACATCACCCGGGGCTGCCCTCGGCCCGACCGGGCTCCGAGCAAGGGGTAGGTGCCCAGTGCAAGGGCCCCGGCTCCTTGGGTGGCTGTCAGATCCCCTCGTCCAGAGGGGGAAGCCCGTGGAGGGTGCGGGCAGTCCCCGAGCATCAGGGACAGAAGCAGGACAAGATGTCTGCCGCCCTCCGGTTCAGGCACAGCGGCCGCGGCCCCCACTTGTCTCCCTGTTAGTCACTCTGCTGCCTCTCGCTCGCAAGGGAGTGATGCTTTTCCTCGGGATTCCCTCCTCCGAGCCCTTTCCTTTCTCGCTTGGTTTCCTGAGGCTTCCCAATCACAGATGCTACAGGCAGAGCTGCTGAAGCGCTGGCCAAAAAAGAAAGGAAACAGGCCGATGGGCCTCAGCTCCGCCTGGTCTGACCAGCCCCGCAGACTCCTGGGCAGCGCTGGCAACTGTGGACCCGAGAGCGAGCAGAGAGGTTCTCCAGGTCTTCTTTTGTTTTTGAGAACTTGCCTTCGAGTCTCATTCCCTGCAAGCACTGTCTCTCAGTCAGTCACCAGGAACGGATACCACTGGGTGGGCGTCTCCCACACAGGGATTTTGTATTCTGAGTGTTTCAGTCCAAAGAGGGTCTCAGTAAAACATCTTGTTTTGAAAAGTCCTAACCATCTGCCTAATCTTTAGGCTTCCTTTCTATATTTTCCAAAATTAAGCAGGGATTTAAACGTTCGTTGTGTCCCATTATCACATTTGCAGTTAAATAGGGATTTTTTTCCTTTTATTCGGGGCTACTTGGGGGCTGCTATAAATTATGAAGTCAGTCTCAGAGTTTGCTCTGACCACAGTGCTGTGTTTACATTCCTTCCGAGGCAGCCGGCATGGTCGTAATTTATATCCTAAACACTTGCACGTAACTTGTTTATACAGAGAATGACAGGACCTGGGAGGGAAGGCTGTGGCCGCCGGGCCTCGGCGAGCCCAGCGCGCCCCCTAGTGGTGCGAGGAGGCCCCGCGCATGGAGATGCAGGGTCCTTTATCCTACGCAGGAACTTTCGCAAAATGACCCGTTTTGTGGGGCTTTTTCCTACTCCTCCGACGTGGGGACGCCGGTCCGCTTTACAGATCCGCACAGGCGGACCTCGGAGATACTGTGGGCTTGGCTTGAGACCACCACAATAAATACTGCAATAAAGTGGGTCACACAAATTTTTGGTTTCCCCCGGCATATAAAAGTTATGGATACACTATGCTGGAGTCTATTAAGTGTGCAATAGCATTATGTCTGAAAAACAATGTGCAGACCTTAATTTTAAAATACTTTACTGCTAAAAAATGCTAAACTTCATCTGAGCCTTCAGCGAGTCACAGTAGTAATATCAAAGATCACTCATCACAGATCACCATAATAAATATAATAATAATAAAGTTTGAAATATTGCAAGAATTACCAAAATGTGACACAGAGACACAGAGTGAGCAAAGGCAACTGGAAAAAATGATACCTTTTGCACGGCTCTATGCAGGGTCGCTACAAATCTTCACTTCGTAAAAAACGCTCACTATCTGGGAAGCCCACTGAAGCGAAGCCCAATAAGAAGAGGTGTGCCTGCACTAGGTCCTGGAGGCAGGGGTCCCAGCCATGGTCCCTGATTCTGCTTCCTTTCACACGCACTCCCCAACGTCACATACGAGACCTTTGCACCTGGAGTGGCAGACACAGGTGCGGTGGCCCCAGTGTATCGGAGTCACTGGGAGGGCCAGTGGGGCACAGGCTGCTGGGTCCACCCCTCCCGCCCCCCGTTTCTCACAAGTGCGTCTGGGGCGGGGCTCCAGAGTCTGCATTCCCAGTAAGCTCCCAGTTGATGCTGACAGCGTTGGTCCAGGAACCACACTTTGAAAACCACAGGTCCAGGAAGGCAGTTTGAATTATGGATATGGGCGGGTGTTAAGGCTTGTGCATTCATTAGTTAAGCAAAGATCTGAAAAGGTTTTTCAAAAATAGTTTGTCCGCAGAAAAACTATGATGGATTACTGACCCCTGGGAAACATAAGGCCTAATTTTCAGCCCTGCACCAAGAAGTAGAAACTCCCCATTTTTATTCAAAACAATGGTATGTCTTGTTTTATTCTAGTAAACTTTGCAAAGAAAAGTCAGGTGGAATCACTAAAGTCTATCCACCTCGGTACTGTGAGTCTGGGTATGTACACAGCAGTGACGTCACAGTTCTCCAGATGGAGGCAGGTGGTGATTGGAGCAGGCGGGAAAAGGAATTCCTTTATTGGTGATAACGTCTTTAGAGGGTGGAACAGAGAGAGAGCAAAGGGGGGCTGTGACCTCAGTGACCCCCAGATACAGATGGGTCAGGCAGGACCCGGAGGGGGGGCGGGGAGAGGGAGAGATGGAAAGAGAGAGAGGAGAGATCTGCAGAGGAGTGTCTGAAAATATCTCAGGAGTTCCCGTCCCGACGTGAGCAGAGAAGGCTTTGAAGCTAGGCTGCCATCCTGTGAGGCCACCGCCATCTCCCCAGGCCTCCAGGGCCAGAGCATTGGTTGTAAAGCCCACGTCCTTCTGTTTTCCTTGGCTTCTGGCTGGATTCTGGGGAAGTAAGTGAATTCTCTAGCTGTGCGTGCTCAAATTTTCTGAACCGCTGCAGCAGCGTCCAGAGCATTTGGGGAGAATCATCTCGACTTACATTTTAGAAAGTGGAAGTCTGATTTCTGGGGGCAATCTTCAGGTATTAGATGGAATTAGCGCCTCCTTCCCAAAAGAAAAACCCCTTTGTAGGTCCCGATCTACCTAATTACTGTGCACCATGGTGATTAATTCAAAACAGGCACCGGCTTATTCAGCATGGAAATATATTTTAATATATTTGATCAGAACGGAAATACATTTTACCAAACCTGTCTCCATGAAACCCTATCTGAGCAAAAGGACAAACACCCCAGATGCAGACACCGGGCCAGGGAAGGCCACAGCTCACGGACGTCAAGCTCAGTTGGGAAAAAATGAAAGTGCTAGCAGTTCTTCTGGAGCTCAGAGCGCCCTGGGTCCGCAGCAACTGTCTCTCGGGTCCCCGGGGGACGCGAGGGTCCCAGGGCTGGACCGCCAGTCCTCTCAGCCCGAGTGTGTGGGAGAGAAGAAGGGGCCCGGGGGCAGCAGGGAGGCTGATGCCCTCCAGGCATTCCCTCCGGAAGGGCCCCCTGCTACCCACCCCCCCAGCCCAGGAGCTGCTGTCTCACAGGCAAAGAGACATGGAGGGCGGCCTTGGCCACGGCCAGGCAGGGACTCTGTCCCCCGACGGCACCGTGCCACGCAGAAGCTGCTCCCGTTTTGGTGAGTCTAGGGGGCCTCTGTTTTCCATTCCATCTTCGATCCCCGAAGGCAGCCCTCGGCCACATCACTGTCACTTTGTCCACCAGGCGGTGTCCCCTCACTGGGGCTCCTCGCCCCTGCGTGAGCCCTGTCAGGGGTTCCCTCACTCTGTCCACCCCAGCGATGACCAGGCAGAAGCAGCAGGAAGTCGTGTGGGGTGAGTGGCTGAACCACAGGACGACCGCTGCTAATGGCTGTTCTTCAAGAAGGGAAAGAACCTGCATTAGGCGAGAATCACTTTACTGGGTTGAAATTCCAGGTGACCAGGCTGGCCTTTGGTCCGGAAGGAGCAGGTCAGGGGCTGTTACTCGGTGATTTGTACACACAGCGGCGGGTCACAGCCCCAGAGCCTGGCAGGGGGACCTGGGGAGCTTTAAAACCCACCCCAGTCACCCCCAGCCAGCAGAGTCGGCTCCCCGGGGGGCCTGGCCTCGGCGGTGCCCAGAAGGCCCCCAGCTGCCTCGGCTGCTCAGGCGGGATTGACAACCGCTAATGAACGCTATCTTGTTTATGTTTCACAGAAATCCTTTAAGGAAGGCCTTATCGTCACGGGCTTGCAGAAGAGAAAAGGCTGCCCAGCTGTGTTTAGCTGGGGTCCACACCAGTGCCCTGTCTGTAAAGCAAGGGTCCCCCACCCTGGCACACCGCCTGCCACCTGGGCAGCTCCGGCAGATCTGTGCCCAGCCCCCCGCGTGGTCACGCAGCATCTCTGATGGGCGGACAGGGCGACTCGGGCCCCTGCTCCCCGCAGGGAAAGGGGACACCGCCCCGCGGCCGCCAGGTGTAACTTCACAGTAATCAGTGACTGCAGTTCTTCCTGAGTCGGGGTGGGAGAGGCACAGACGGGGGGAGGGGAGGATGGGTAGGGGGGCGACACGGGGAAGGACCAGCCAGGAGAGACTGAGGCCCTCACCCTCCCCTGGGCTGCCTGGGCTGGCCCAACCAGGCTGTGCCGACCCACGGCATCAGTAAGGACGCAGGGTCCCCAGTCCCTGTGCACCAGCAATACTCCAGCAATAGGGGCCAAGTAGGGGATCCCCCCACTGACCGGGAGAGCCAAACAAAGGCTGCCTGGTGCCCAGGCCAGGAGCATCAGAGCCAATGCTCAAAGAGCACACATGGGCAGACGGGCACACACACATATACATGTAGACGTACAGACGCACATGGTCACACATAGACAGACGCACCCATAGACACACATGGAGACATATAGACACCTACACGGTCTTCTGTTCAGTTGGGGTCCCAACCCCAAGTACTGAGATGCTGACATTTGATTACACCTGCCATCTTTCCCAACCTCCAAATTCACCGCAACAGTTTAATAACCACCTTCTGAGGTTTCCTTTTCTAAAGGCAGGAATTTCCCCTTCCTCTAATTCTAGAAGCATAAAAACAGCCTCTTTTCAATTGTTGCTTTTGTTTTCAAAGGCTAAGCTGAGCCCCCTGCCCAAGGCAAGTCCACGGGCTGGAGCCACGGCGCAGGGCAACGTTGTTTAAGACGCGAACGGCACTTGGAGGGGCCCTGGCCACTTCTCGAAGGGACAAGGTCCACGTGGACTTTGCACCATCCTCCTGTGAGCACTTGGCGTCCCCTGTGGCGATGAGAACAGGTCTGGGCGGGGGAGAAGACCTCTTTCTTTTGGATGAAACTTCTTCACAGCAGGCCCCAAGCCCCGAGAGGAACCAGGCAGGTGGCGGGCAGGGGGACCTCCGTCTAGGTATGAATCAACCAGTGAACTTCTGACACCAGCTAAAGATGCTGCCCCAGCCTCGGGGGTTCCCTGGTAGAGGCAGCTGGCCTGCAGACAAACAAAAGCCCACAGACAGTCCCGTCCCGACAGTGGGGCGAAACCCTGTTCCTTTGCCTGCCTTGGAACTCTCTCCTGGAGAAAGTTCACACACTAAGGAGAATATCCCCAGAGGTCTTCAGATGGCCTCTCCTACTGGCGTCCATGAGTCCCTCCCCCGAGCAGCAGCCTGACTCCCTGCACAGAGACAGACAGACAGAGCTCACTGGACCCTAGCCCTGCTGCTGTGGCACCGCTCACATTGTCTGGGCCTCCGTTGCCTAACCTGGGCAACAGGGTACTGGTACCCGTCTCCAGTGTTGATGATTACAGGGGCTACAGAGCAGCTAGGTCCTGGCACACGATGCAGAGAAGCAGGGCCTGGAACAGGTGCAGAAGGTCCAGCCTTCTCCGTGGGGATGGTCCTGAGCAGGGACAGAAGGATGGCTGCGTCCAGTGCCTGCGCAGGGAGGGTTGCAAGGCTATCATCTTAGTTTGCTGGGGCTGCCGTAACAAAGTACCGCGAATCAGGTGGTTTAAGCAACAGGAATTCATTTTCTCACAGTTCTGGGCCAGAAGTCCAAAAGCAAGACGTTTCGAGGGGCCGGTTCCTCTGAAGCCTCCCCTTGGCTTGTAGACGCCGCCTTCTCCCTGTGTGTTCATGTCATCTTCCCTCTGTGCGTGTCTGTCTCTGTGTCCCGATGTCCTCATGTTATAAGGACCCAGGTCACATTGGCTCACGGCCCACCTAGTGACCTTACTGTGACCTGATGACCTCTGTAGAGACTCCATCTCCCAACAAGGCCACCAGGGGATTAGGACTCCAGCGTGACTCTGGGGACACAATTCATCCTGTACCAGCTGTAAACCCAGCTCACAGCTGAACAGAAACACACTTGATTTCTCACGGTTCCCACACCTCCACTGTCCAGGCAGCTCCAGGCTGAGCCCGCTCTCCGAAGGATGCTGAGGGGAGCTGGGCCGTCCAAGCGTGGCCTTCCCCTCCATCTGCCCCCTGAGTGGCCAGACGCTAGGTTTTGTTTCCTTTGGGGAGCCGAGTCCCCCCCACCTCGCCAGCCAGCCTGCATTCTTTGGGCAGAGCCTCCCAGATACGACCCCACCATCCCCCGGGGGCGTGCTAGCCCTGAAGCTGCATCAGACGCGGGTCCTGCATCCAGGATCACACCTCCCAAAAGAGGAAGGCTGGGGAAAGGCTTTTCCTTTCTGAACTGGGGAAGGGCTAGTGTCATTAGCACCATGTCATGAAGATGGAGTGTCAGGAAGAGCCGCTGGCGGGCCCCCAACGCAGGATCCGTGGTCCTCAACATAGTCCTTGAGGTTCTAGTTACTAAACCCGTTTCCTAGATGACCAGCTTGCTCACCATTATACCAGTAACAGGGAGGGCTGAACTCCCCACCGGGATCCACCCTGCTCCACACACCTGACTTGGGGGATCGGCAAAGAATGGGGGAGGGGCAGCCACAGGGGAGGGGCTCACTGGAGGGCAGACGGGCCCAGCGCCAGGGCATCTGGCGATCCATGAGGTGCCCGTGGTGCGTCAGGGCTTGTGCCCAGGAACCTTCGGGGCACAGCCCAGACCGTGCAGACACCCCATTCTCATCACACAAGAAGGAATGGACCCCGAGAGGACCTCTAGGGCTCCCCGCACCCAGCCCAAGCTCCCGTGAGAACCTGCACACGTCAGCCCCGGACGTCCCACTGTCGGTGCGACGGCTGTCTGGGATCTGAGCTGAGCGGGTTCTGACTCACCCGCAAGCCAGCTTCTCACCCAGCGCCAGGGTATGGGCAGGACCCCCAGGCCTGGTGGGAGGGGCGGTGGGAGCCGGCCCCTCTGAAACCTGCTCCCAGGGACAGGAGAGCTGGCCGCCACGTGCAGGGGTCTGGCCCAGACTCGCAGGGACTCAGACTCTGCTCCCCACGTCTCCTCTGAGAGCTGCAATGTCCCCACAGGCTCAGGGACAAGACCCGCCCTGGGAGGGACCCCTGGGAGGGGGCCCAGCCGATGCCCCCCGGGAATGAGCCCTCCTGCCGGTCCTCCGCCGAAGCCCAGCGGCAGCTCCACCAGCCTCCCTGCCACCCTTCCAGGACCAGAGCGGAGGCTGAGTCACTGAGGGCTTTAATTTGGAAAACAAGATCACAAAAGCAAGAAAGAAACCGCAATTCTATTAACAATCACATGCAGAACGAGGTCAAAGTTACAACTTTCATTTTTCTTCCCCAAATTCAGCGCTAGCCTTAGATGAGGCGTTTCAGAGTTTCCAAGGGAAGGAGAGGTAATGGCAGGGGAACGCGGAAGGTTCGTTCTGGGACTTTGTTCCCGTTACCATCAAAGCACAGATGAAAAAGTCAAATTTGATTTAACTGTTGGGGGCAGGACAGGCCTTTTAGAACAGATGAGGGTACAGGGATGCTCCCTCAGGCGCTGAGAGCCTGAAAGCAAGCGGGTCCTGGTGGGAAAGAGCTCAAGATGCAAACGCAGCCCTCCAGGCCACAGGGCTGGCTCCCTGGGCCCTGAGGGAGGGTGGGAGACCGGGACCCTCGTGGAGCCATGCCTTGAAGACCACCCGGTTCTTGCAGTTTTTAACAGCAGCTCTGACCCTCCGGCAGAAGCCCAGCACGGGGCGACGGCGGCTTTGTTGTCCCGCCTTCCGGCCGCCCGCTTCCGCAGGCCGCCTCTGTCACTGCGTTGTTTGATATTTTCAGATCCGGCCTGAGGCAGATGATGGGGCCACAGGAGAATCCTTCAGGGTGTCTTGTTTGGTTTGGAAATATTTAAATGTCTGCTGCATTTCCTCTGAGAGGGGAAGAGCCAGGGCCTGGGGGATAGCCCTGCCCTCTGGCCTAGCTGCCCAGCGCCCTCTGCCTGCACCCACCTTTGGCACCCAGGGACGCTGCAGCCCGCCCAGACGCCACCCACGACCTCTCTGCAGGCAGCTGACCCAGCTCGTCACTCTTTTTAAGCCAACGTAGCAATCGTTCATGATTACAGAAACCTCCCCGGCTCCTGGAAAATCACCCACACGGTATTAAGCTCCGTGGTGAGACACATGTTTTCCATAGATTTTAAATGCTAGTGGCCACTGCAGATGAACAGAGCCTTTGAGAACGAAAGGCGTGTAATTAAGACATAATCTCTCCTGCTTTGTAACATATGAAGCAGTAAATGGCTACGGAGACTGATTCCGTTCTCCCCTCCCCCTTGGCACATGAGTCCCCCGCAGGCCGTGGGAAGCCACAGGTTCTAAGGCCTCGGTGACCGTCACCACGTCCCAGCCCACGACCAGGCCGACTGCAGCCCAGGGCACGCCCCTCCCGGCTCTGAGATTGACACGAAGGCCTCCGTCCGAGCCCCGTCTGGCTAGACGGACAGAGGGACGTGGGAGAGCAGGATCTGAGGCTGACTGACTGAGATGGAGTGAAACAGTGATCAAGGCAAAGGCTGGTGGTAAAGGAGGCCTGACTGCAGACACACTCGGGTCACCACCTCCCGCCTGCCTCGGGAGGGGGAAGGCACAGCATGGTTTTCCCATGTTCTGCCTTTGTCGCATTAAAGGCTCTTCACTCTGTGCCTCTCCAGGTGGGGGGCATCCCATCATTTCCCGTTTCTCCAGGCAGAGGGGCCGGGCCCGTCCAGACCCCTGGCTTCACCCCCATGGCCCAGGCAGAGTCTCTGCGCCGAGGTTCATGCCGGAGGCCGTAACCTTAACCTCGCTGTGGAAGTCTTAGCAGAAGCCCTCTCTACGAAGTGGTGTTCAGGGGAGATTTCCAAGATGTGCAGCTCACCTGGCCCACGTTCCACCCTCCCCACGCCAGCCCACCCGAGAGCTGAGGGCCTGGGAAAGACGCATTCACACGCGTGGAGTCGCCGCGCTGAGTGGAGCCCGGGCCGAGGGACGCTGCAGGGACGACGCGCTCGGCGGACGGGGGGAGGTTGGTAAGGACAGGACGCGTCCCCCTCCACTGGGCAGCCCGCCAGCACTGCTTTGCTTCTAACCCGTGGACTTGGAATCACAGGAGCGGTGGGCACATCTAGCTCCGGCCACAGGAAGATTCCCGAGCTGCCCCCTCTGGCCGCCAGCCCCACTTGGTCTGCAGCTCGCAGGCCCTAGCGCCCTCCCTCCCCCTACTTCCTCTCTCCTGTTAAATTCATCTCTGCTAGCGGCCCCAAACTTCTTTCTTTGTTTTTTCTCCTTATCTTGGAATGTTTCTGTTTTAATTTTTAGCTTTTTGACTCGTTATCGTATGTTTTAAATCGTACTCCAGTTCTTTGTGGGCACACTCACATCCCGGACGGGCAGGGGGTCCGCTGGTACAGAGGGTGACAACTGAGGCCCTCCGGCCCTGCCCGACCCTCACCCCCCGCAGGCAGTCGCAGGGCCAACCTGCACACGTATACGCATAAAGGTGTGAGGGAATTTTTATCATTTCGGTGTGCACCAAAACTAAGGAAAGTTTTCTCCAGCGTCCCAGCTGGTTATTTCCTTCTCATTCTCGTGCACTTGCCGATAAGACCTTAGAGGCCTTGCTGAGAAGAGCTGAGTGTTCTGTAGAAGCACACATATGCCCACAAATCGCTTTCCTAGTGTGCAGTGGACGGCATCTTTCCTGCCTGAACGGTTACCAGACAGCTCAGATTCAACATCCAGAAAGAGCAGAAGCCGTGGAGCCCGCTGCAGGGGAGGTGGGTCCCAGAGAGCCCAGCAGAGGAGGGGACCCGGGCTGCGGCCTGTCCCCCTCGGCCCGCCAGGATCTGTGGGCCGCAGGGAGGGTGCTGTGTGAGGGAAGCTAGGATTTACGCAGTAAATTACCCAAGTAATTCACATGGACACAGATGCCAGGGGCAGGGTCTGCACCAGCGGGACGAGGAAGGAGAGGACGGGCTGCCCCACCCCCGACACCCCCTCCCCCAGGCAGCAGGCACTCCGGGTGCAGCAAGTATCCGAGTCTGAACACACCAAGACCTCGGACGACAGCGACCTCGCGGACGCTTGATGAAACGATCCCCTGAGTCCCCGCTGACCACAGACATGAGCACCCCGTCTCCATGGCAGCCGCTGACCAATCGTCATCCCACTCAGCGCTGGCTCACCCTCCCCGCTGAAAAGGGAGATGTTTGCCACGGGGCTGCTGCCACCGCCACCCCCCAGGGCATCGCTGCCTCTGCAAGGCCAGAGCCACAGGGCCGAGGAGGAGCTCAGCTAGCTGACAAAGCAGCTGGGACGCCGTGCGGCTTAAACTCCGTCACCTCCTTTCTCTTCTCCTCACTTTTCCAATCTAAAAGGTTCACTGCTTCTGGGAGTCCCACGTGACTAAGAGGGGGTTCACACAGACGAATTCTGAAGCCCGTAACTTAAGCTCCTCAAAAGCTACTGTTTTCACTCATCGTTACAAAATTTTTTTAAACATTAATTAAAGTTTGAAGAAAAGAAAACAAATCACCTAGAACCCACGCTCTCAGCGATTTCAACAGCGGGCACGGGAGGAAGAAGCAGGGGCCGGAGCAACCCAGCAGGAGCGCTGCCGAATCCAAACTATTATGTAAAATCTCCCACTTTTTAAATATTGGCTCATCGTATGTTTTTAACACCGAGCCGTCTAAATTGTACACTAGCTTTGGATATGATTTTGCATCGACGCAAAGCGTGAACAGAAGAAACCGGGGAGCCTACCTATTTTTGCAATTTTACCTATTTACTTATTTTTAATGAAAGCTTCTTTCTTTCTTTCTTTCTTTTTGGCTGTGTTGGGTCTTGGTTTCTGTGCGTGGCTTTCTCTAGTTGCGGCGAGCGGAGACCACTCTTCATCGCGGTGCGCGGGCCTCTCACTGTCGCGGCCTCTCTTGTTGCGGAGCACAGGCTCCAGACGCGCAGGCTCAGTAGTTGTGGCTCACGGGCCTAGTTGCTCCGCGGCATGCGGGATCTTCCCAGACCAGGGCTCGAAGACGTGTCCCCTGCATCGGCAGGCAGATTCTCAACCACTGTGCCACCAGGGAAGCCCACATATTTTTGCAATTTTAATAATCAGCACATATTTGAAGAAGTATTCTCCATGATATGAACGGGTCTTAGACCTCTGAACTTATTAAGAGGACATTGAAATAATGATATATCTAAAGAAAAGGTGGGGGTGAATCTCCTCATCACACATTTCTACCAGGAAAACACCACTGTCTCATGCACATAATTTAGAACTCATCTTTACCACGAGACGTCTGCTTGCAGCATAAGTGCACGTCGATGGAGGATGAAATTGAGACCATCCTTGGACAAACAATGAAGGCACGATGACAACATAGGCCAGGACCCCTGGGGCCCACACACTGGAAGAACAGCTTTGAAGGAGTTGTCGATTCTAGGGAAAAAGTCCCTTTCCAATGCTGCCGCTGAAGTCAGTAAGCTGTAGCTCACGTCACAAGTGAACGTCACCGCGCAGTGTCGCCGAGAGCTGTCCGTCTTGACGATGAGGGGAGGAGATGGCCGTGCCGAGCACAGACAGCAGCGGGTGTTGCCATGACTTGGAGCCGGGGGCTAGTCTATTCACAAGTCGAGCTCACTCAGGTGCTAGAGTTCATCTGTTCCTGACTCCGTGGCATCTTAGACCCTGGGCGTATGGAGACAAGCAGAATTGGTGTGGGCCTCACCCCCATAGAGCACGTGGCCTGATGGAAGCTGTGAGATAAACCCAGTGTCCGAACACCTGCCTAATTGTAAAAAAGCGATGAGTGCCGCACAGGCATTGGGCAGCCCATGGAAATGCCGTGGGTACTGCCTGAAAATAAATGGGAGAAACCGAGACAACCAACGACAGGGGCTGTGACCGGCACCCGATTCGCAGCCCAGGACTCTTGCCCGAGGCTGTTAAGGCATGAAGGTCCTTCAGGGGAAAAGCTGAAGGCGGAAGTATCACGTGACTATTGAGATGTCGCTAAAACCATTACACCCGAGACAGAGTTAGGAAGCCCCAAACAGATCACATCAAAGGAAGATCTTGTGTTACAGCAATGGCCTTGCACATGGGGCCACCCTCACCGTTGTAAACCCAAGCTGGACAGGATTTTTTTTTTAATTTATTTATTTTTATTTTTGGCTGCATTGGGTCTTCATTGCTGCGCACTGGCTCTCTCTGGTTGCAGCGAGCGGGGGCTACTCTTTGTCGCGGTGCGCGGGCTTCTCATGGCGGTGGCTTCTCTCGTGGCGGAGCACGGGCTCTAGGCGCACGGGCTTCAGTAGTTGTGGCACACGGGCTTAGTTGCTCCGCGGCACGTGGGATCCTCCCGGACCAGGGCTCGAGCCCGTGTCCCCTGCATTGGCAGGCGGATTCTTAACCACTACGCCACAAGGGAAGCCCTGGACAGGATTTTGTAATTGACCCTGGAGACCGTCCCCCATCCCCAGGATGAGGAAGCCTCCGTCCACCGCCAGATGATGTATGAGGTACCTGCCTTCCATCCTGAGCTTACGATCTGCCGTCACCAAAGAGGACTTGCTATTGAGGCAGAGAACCTGTAAAACAGGAGCTGTTTCCTGCCGTGCAGGCTTGAGTAAGGGGTGCCAGAGAGTGTGAAGCCGGCAGAGCATCCTCAGGCCGGCTCCAGGCGCGACGTCGCCTCTGAATTCCCCTCGGCCTGCTTCACGGATGGAGGTGAGAGTCAGCTGTGTGACGCTCGCGTCAACTCTGATCGGTAAGCAGGACCCCGGCTCTGTTCCCTCCCTAGGCCGTTCCATTGCCAATCACAAGATGGTTCTGGCAAAGGCGCCAGAGAATATGCAGGTTAGTGCTTCTTAGAGTTTCTTCTCCAGGTCCGCGGTCCAACCACTGCAGTCACGGGAAAGCCCAGGCCGAGCCTGTCGACACTGAAGGCCAGCAGGTCCCTCACGAGGCCGTAGAGGTGCCGGGAGGTGGGACACACGGACCTTAAGGACCACAGCCTGGGCGCTCTTCATCCTCGCCAGCATGAGGAGAGGAAACAGGTTGTTGTGCAGATTAAATAAGGGGGTTCAGGTCGAGTGGTGCAAACAGCTCCAGGCACGTAGTATATGCTCAGTAAGCTCTGCCCAGCGCGTAACGCCCTGCTCCCCGCTGGCTGGCAAGTCCTGAACTTTTCTGGCCTTTCCTCATCAAATCTAAGGGAGGGGGCCAGGCGGTCTCTGAACGTCTTCCTGGCTCTAAACCTCTAGAACTAGGGGCCAAGAGCCTGTCTCAAGGGCTTGCAGACAGAAACCTCTTCTGAGGTCATAGGGCCCAAGTAAAGATCTCAGTTTCCAGCACAAAACAGGGAGTGTGGCTCCACCGGCCTCGTTTGATGCCAAGCTCTGGTGCAACCCCGAGGCTAGTGTGGGATCGTAAGTACCTTGGCCAGTGCAGGTGACAGGAAGCACCCCCAGTGCTACGCTCAACAGGACGAAAAGTGAGTGACTCCTGAGCGGTCACATCTGTGTAGGTAACAGTTTTTACCTTTGTAGTAGTTACCACTGTCGAACACCTGTATGTGCTAAATACCATAGCCGATGCTGTATGACATTTTCTTTAATCTTCCCAATAACTCTTCAGGTAGACTTGTATTGATAGGAAACAAGGCTCAGAGTGGGCAAGCAACTCGCCCGAGGACACAGGGCTATGACCTCCATGCTCAGTGGTATGGCTGGAATTACGCCCAAGTCTCTGGGGCTGCAAAAGGCCCTCTCTTTTCCCATCTCACGCCCCAGACACTTGTTAAATGTTGTCACAGGAGGGACTCTCACTAATGTGCATGAAACAGCAGCTCCTTGACCACAGCCATTGGCGACCCCAGGCAGCAGGTGCAGGGAGGGGGGACACTGTGGGCAGCAGTCTGCTCAGAGCGGGTCACAGAGAGGCAGCAGGGCTCAGCTGCGATGCGAGGCCCTCTAGGGGGTCATCACCCTCAGCAGTAAACAGAGAGGCCTAGGATGCTGGCTGCGCAGGGAGAACAGCCACGTTGCAAATTCCTTCCCCCCGTGGCTTCTCATGGCGGGAAAGACAAGCCTGCCGGTGTCATCCACCCCCTACGCGAAAGGAGCCCCGAGCCCTGGAGGATGGACCACCCGGGAGAAGCCTAATCAGGATCAGGCTTCCCAGCACCGAGGAGGACCAGACGCTCCACGATGAGAAAGATTCCACCACGAAGGGCTTTCCAGACCCCCCACGGCCCGGGCAGAAGCCACGCCACCATGAGAGCTGGGAGAGGCACTCTGGGGACGCCCCCCCGCCTGCCCCCCAGCGGGCCTTGTCCTCCTGCCTCAAAACTGCTTCCCTTCCCATCCCCCCTGGAGCCCCGCATCACCCTTCCTCACCCCCCGGCCCGGGTCGCCGTGCACTCTGCCGCCGACACCTCAGGACGCGCGGAACCTGGGCTGTGTGTGTAGCAGACCCTGCTTCCACCCGGGGGCAGTGTCAACAGCTGGTTTTCATTGATGAGCTGAGTGGGGCTCGGGGGTCCCTGACGTGCCCACGGCCACAGAGCAGGTGACTGCGGAATCGGGCTTCCAGGCCATACCAGGGGGCCCCGCCTGGCTGGAGAATAGATATAAACCTAGGCCAGCTCAGCGATGGAAACGACCGTCCAAAAGCAGAGATGTGCTCACGCGTGGCCCTGAGCTTCTCTGAAATTCCCATGAGGCCAGGCACCCAGCAGCAGATAGGATTTGGGGACCAGCGGCTGTAGGGCCATTGGAAGGGTTTGCTTTCGGAAGAGGGTCTGAACTCTTCCTCACGCCCGCCAGCTTCATGACTCGGCAGGTCACACTGAACCTCAGTTTCCTCGTCTTCAAAATTGGCACAATCATCGTTCCTTTGGGGGTGTTTGTGTGTATTATATAATTCATGTGAAAACATCCATTGCAGAGCCAGGCAGCTGGCGTGAAATACACGCCCGCTGAAAAGGCGTTCATTAAGAGCATTACTGAGATCGTTCACCTACCACTCGAAGTGCACAACCCAGTAGCTTTTAGGATATTCACAGAGTTGGCAACCATCGCCACAATAGACTTTAGAGCACTGTCATCACCCCCAAATAGAACCTCTGTAGCCCTCAGCCCTCACTCCCATTCTGTCCCAACACGCCTACCCCAGCCCGAGGCAACCACTAATCCACTTCCTATCTCTGGGTTTGTCTAGTCCGGACCATTTCCTGAAAATGGGATCGTACAGTACATGGATTCTTCACTTAGCACTGTGTTTTCACGATTCACCCATGTTGTCTCAGTGCATTGGTTTTATTGTTGAACCATTTCACTTTATGAATATACTATATACTATTCATCCATTCATGATTTGTTGGGTATTGGGTTATTCCCATTTATTGGCTATTATGAACAATGCTGCTATGGATATTCATGTATAAGATTTTGTGTGGACATAAATTTTCCTTTCTTTTGTGTACGTACCTAGGAGTGGAATGTCTGCAACATGTGGTCACTCTACGTTTAAGCTTTTGAGGAACCACCAAAAGGTTTTCAAAAGAGGCTGCTCCACCTTACGTTCTCACCAGAGATATATAAGTGTTGCAATTTCTCCACATTCCTGTCAACACTTGTCATTGTTTGTCTTTTCATGTATAGCCATCCTTCTGGATGCCAAGTGGTACCTCATTGTGGTTTTTTGTTTGTTTGTTTGTTTGTTTGTTTTGCGGTACGCGGGCCTCTCACTGCTGTGGCCTCCCCCGTTGCGGAGCACAGGCGACGGACGTGCAGGCTCAGCGGCCATGGCTCACGGGCCCAGCCGCTCCACGGCATGTGGGATCTTCCCGGACTGGGGCACGAACCCGCGTCCCCTGCATCGGCAGGCGGACTCCCAACCACTGCGCCACCAGGGAAGCCCTCGTTGTGCTTTTTATTTGCATTTTTCTGATGGCTAATGATGTTGAGCATCTTCTCATGTGCTTATCGTTCGTTTGTACATCTTCTTTGAGAACCGTCCTTTCTGATCCGTGGTCCATTTTTAATTATCTTTTATTATTAACTTGTTCTTTATATTGGCTATAAGATCCTTATCAGATACACGGTTTCAAAGTATTTTCTCCGATTCTGTGGGTCGCCTTTTCACTTTTTTAGAGGTATCATTTGCACCACAAATGTTTTTAATTTTAATGAAGTCCAACTCACCAATTTCATCTCTTCTCACTTGTGCTGTGTGTGCTGTATCTAAGACGGGTTTGCCTAACCCCAAAATCACAAGATTTACACCTATGTTTTCCTCTAAGGGCTTTATAGTTTTAGTCTTATACTTAGGTCTTTGGTTCATTTTTAGTTCATTTTTTATATGGTGTGAAGTATGAAGGGGTCCAGCCTTCATTCTTTTGCACAATTTGATGGAAAGACCACTCTTTCCCTCATTGAATTGCCTTGGCACACACTCTTGTCAACAATCAACTGACCGTAAATGTTGGTCTGATTTATAGATTTGAACCCTGTTCCATTGGCCTATATGTTTGTCCTTATGCCAGCACCACACTGCCCGATAATTATAACTTTGTAGTAAATTTGAAATCAGGAAGTATGAATTCTCCAACTTTGTTCTTCTTTTTCAGGAACATTTGGCCACCCTGAGTCAGTCCTTGCATTTCCATATGAGTTTTACGATCAGCTTGTCAATTTCTGTAACAAAGCCAGCTGCAATTCTGATAGGGATTGCATTTAATCTGCAGATCAATCTGGGTAGTATTGCCATCGTATCAATATTAAATCTTCTAATCCGTAAACATGGGGTGTCTTTCCACTGACTTAGGTCTTCTTCGATCTCTTTTACCCGTGTTTTGTGGTTTTCAGAGGATAAGTCTTACATTCTTTTGTTAAATTTATTCCTAAATTCTTTTGGATATGAAAATCTGGATTCTTGTCAATGAAATTGTTTTATTAATCTCATTTTCAGATTGTTAGTTTCTAGTGCATGGAAATATAATTGATTTTGCACGTTGCTCTTGTACCCTGCAATCTTGCTTGAATTTCAACGGAAAAAAAGGCCAAAGGAAAGTAGACTATGATACCAGGAGGCTGAGGGGCAACTCTGTTTTTTATCGAAGACAGAAGGGCTACTGGGAGAAATCACTCAGATTCCTGCACCGAGGCAGCCCTGCTTCCGCAGAAGAGTTAGGAAATGTGTTTGCTTGTTTATTCATTAAACAGGTGTTTACTGAGGACCTTCTATGAGCCAGTCTGCCTGGGTTTAAATGCCAGGTCTGCCTGGGCAGAACTGACCTGCCCATGGCTCAGCTTCCCTCCTATAAGATGTGGGGAATAGCGCCTGGAATAATGGGAAGATCTTTGTGAGGGTAAACGAAGGCCCTAGACAGCGCCTGCCTTTGCAGACCTTAGCTCGTATTTTTATTACGCCCAGACACTAGACTCAAAAGTGAACAAAGACCACATTCCTGCACTCACGGAGCTTGTATTTTAACGGCAGGGATGGGTGAGCAGGAAGGGAAACAGACAAAGAGACAGAGCCACAAAGATGTCCAGTGGTGACAAATGCAGTGAAGAAGGGTAAAGCGTGGGGAGAGGGGGAGACATCTCAGGTGGGGCAGGTTGGACTTCCCAGGTGAAGGGACGTAGCAGCAGGGACCTGGAAAGGGCGAGGGAGCCAGCCCAGAGCAGGACATTCCAGAGGAAGGGACAGTCAGTGCAAAGCCCTTGAGCAGAGACGGGATGCCATGGGGCGGGGTCTGAGGTGTCCTGGGTGCAGAGGTGGGACCGGGAACAGCGGGGCCAGGGTGAAGGTGTGAGGGAGTGCGGCCAAGGGCCCCATGGGGCGGGAAGGAAGTCCACCTTCTTACACAGGACTCCCCACTAGGGAGATGGACCGGCCCTCTTGCTGGGTGGTGGACCACAGCGAAAGGACGGCAGCTGTGCAGTGCTTCCCACAGCCCTGGAGATGGCCCAGCTCTGGCTCCCAAGGCTGTGCTGGCAGGTGGCCGGCCAGGCAGGCCTAAGGCCGCACTCAGGGCTGGTGCCCTGGGCTGGGCCCCTCCTTGCCAGCTCTCGTGATGGGTCTGTCTAAGCCAAGGCTTCCTTCCGGGGTGGCAGGAGAAGTCGGGTGGGTCCCGGAGGCCTCGTTTTCAACTCTGAACAGCATCACTTGTGCTGCAATCCATCCGTCATCACAGCAAACCCCGGGGCCGGCCGGAGCAAGGATGGGGGTGAGGAGAGGCGTCTCTGCAAGAGGAGTGTCGGGCATCAGAGGAGGCTGATGGGACCACTGGTCCTGAAAGCAGATGCAGGTCCGCCCACCTCTTCACCTCGAGACCAGTAAGATGCGCACCTTCTCCTGCAGTTCCTGCCGGGGACTTCTTTTCAGCCTGTCCCGATCAAGGAGGCACGCCTTGGCCAGGGCTCCTTGAAGAACCAGCGTTTTCCTTTTGAGGTTCTGACATCTTGCAATCTGCCCTTTTCCCCCTGAGCCTGGTGACCTGGGCGGTGTCATCGAGTGGTTCTGAATGTTTGGGCTGAAGTGTGGAAAGGCCCTCACTGCAGGTGGGCATCAGGGCCACGTGATTTCTGGAAGGTTCTGTGCTGAGACCTGGCCTGGTGCTGACCACCGTCCAGTGCTAGTGCCCGCAGGCAGTGGGGTTACATTTAATCAGTAGATTCCAAATTAGAATACTGAGGTCAGGGCTAGAATTTTAATTTACAGACTGAAATTAGGCTCTAAATTAATGGTTGAGGACGTAGGCTCGAGTCCCGGTTCTGACACCACCACTGCCGTGTGACCCGAGGACAGAAGTGAACCTCGCTGGACCTCCGTGCTCTCACCTGTGAGGTGGGTGTGTAACAGCGCCTGCTTCATGGGTGTTTGCACAGGTTAATGACTCGATACGAGGTAAAGCATTGGAACACGCGTGCACACGGCTACACCAGTGCCAGCCGTGACCGTGAACAGTCCTAAAAGGGCAAACGAGCTTCTAGGTCAGACCCTAAGCTTGGGCAGCCACGCTCGGAGATGGTGAATCGGGGTGAGGGGCACAGGGAAGGCATCTGGGCGGTAATAGCTGGCCCCAGGCCCATCGCATCTGGGGCGACAAGGGGCAGAGCAAAGAGAGTGGAATGGATCACACAGGACAGCGGTGAGCCACGTTCGTGTGCTTCGTCTTCAAAACCCTCTTAGAACGTCATCGCCGTTAGTGAAGAGGAGACAAAAGAAATGACGGAGGCGGATCCCAGTTGAAATGTCCGTTTCCGGGGCGTCTTCCCTTCCCTACAGGATGGCCATGCGCGAGCTGCTGCATTTGTCAAGTGTAGGGGACACACGCGTGCGTCACACTGTTAGGGGCCCTATAGCCACTGACCTTGTGTGCCCAGGGAAGAGCAGGTGGTGTGTGACCCCAAAGCTTCAAAGCTAAACGAGTTCACCTAGGTTAACCCACCTCATTCCACAGCCTCATTACCTGCTCCACTCCTTTTTATAAGGAAACAAACAAAAAAACTCACATAGTTAATTGTACACAAGTCGTTGTTATTATTTTTAGGACTGTTTCTTCAAATGGCTGTAGGTATAAGATCAGCTTTTCTCTTTTGAGCCAAAACACTGGTTCTATTACAGTTAAAGCAAAATAGAGGGGCTTCCCTGATGGCGCAGTGGTTGGGAGTCCACCTGCCGATGCAGGGGACGCGGGTTCATGCCCCGGTCCGGGAAGATCCCACATGCCGCAGAGCGGCTGGGCCCGTGAGCCATGGCCGCTGAGCCTGCGCGTCCGGAGCCTGTGCTCCGCAATGGGAGAGGCCACAGCAGTGAGAGGCCCGTGTACAGCAAAAAAAAAAAAAAAAAAAAGCAAAATGAGGCCTTTCGTGTGGGAATGAGATAAACCCAGTGTTTCTTCCAGCCAGGCCGCTCTTCAGAGCACGTTCATCTGAAGTCCTGCTGTCTCTGGCTTAATCGTTCAATGTGTCTCTACCTTTTAAACAGCTACGGAACAGATCTGTGGAAAACTGGCTGGAATCACCCACCCCTGTGCACAGGCATCCTCGGGAGCAGGGGGGCCACGATGGGGAGCTTTTCTCTACCCACGTGACCAAGACCCACGGCCCCTGCTTGCACCAACCGCAGAAAGTAAGAGTGGCTGTGGTTCCTTGCATGGAACCCACCCCAAAGGGATGCTCTGCTCCTGGGACAGCGGGCAGTGTGCTTCTGGCCCCGACCTGTCCCCACATCACCCTTCCTCTCAGAACCTGCCAAGAGACAGCACTGACCACTCTAGTGACGAACGTTCCGGAAACTGTGGAGACCGGAGGACCTGTGCATTTGTCTCCCGCCAGAGTCATTCACTTCAGGACTTTGGGAACTGACGACTGTGTCCCCAAATCCAGCCTCAGCTGGTGCTCAGGGACAGCCATGCCCTGCGCTCTGGGGGTACCGATAGAATGTTACCTACGTTCTGTCACCAAGACTCTGCACACGCGACTTCAGGTCATCCTCACCTCACCTCTTTCTGCTTAAAGCGCAGAGTTTCGGCAAGTCTAAGGCTGCTCGATGGGTGAGAGGAAGGGCCAGGACTCCAAGGCCTTGGAGCGTTTAGGAAACTTTGGGAAGAAGTGGCTCAGAATCCCCTGCGGGTAAAGGACGGCCTGTCGTGGGGAGATGCTCCTCCCGCCTCCAGCATCTTCAAGAGCAGAGGCAGCTGCCCGGCCCCCACTGGGTGGTGCCCTCTCTGCCCGTCTCCACCGGAGCCCAGGGTCACGGGCTCAGACCACCCTTCAGGAGAGAAATCCCGAGAAACCGAGGCCAGGGCCTCATATCCAGGTAAAAATTCCTACTCACCTGTGTGGTCACACACAGCTCACGAATCACCTGTTCTATATGCTGCACAGATAGGAGAAGACGTCCTTTCAAATGACAGATTTGAACTCGGAACTTAAGAAGGGCACTATCATATCCGACTTCCCACTGTCCTTATGGACAAAGCCAGCAGAGTTTATGCCAACATGCCTATCTTAATGACGCATCATAATGTTATTTTAAATAATTTAAATTTTATTTTAAATAACCTGATTTTAAATAACGTGTTGTTTGATGTCTTCTCTGGGTGCTCATATACGAAGAATCAGACGCCGGGATAGAGTCCGCTGAGAGCAAGGGCAGTGCGCGAGGAGGGCCCTGCTAGGCACACTGCAGGGACCCGCCGGGAGCGAGGGCAGTGCGCGAGGAGGGCCCTGCTAGGCACACTGCAGGGACTCACCCTCTGGACACGCTGTCCGCCCCGTGAGGGGCTTCCTGAATCCCAAGGAGAGCAGCTGGGATCATTTCAGAAACATCTATCATTCCAGAAATGCTATTTCTTCCCCACAGAATTACTGTAGTGAGGGCAGAAAACAAAACTTAAGTAAAAATTCAGAGCGTGTTTTTTTGGATAATATAGACGAACCACCATCTACACCAACCTTCCGCGACTCACGTTTGGCACCTGGTAAAATTTAAGGAATGGACATTCGGGATGAACCTCTGCATCGTACACCGCGGACAGCGGGGGGCCTGGGAGTGCCTACTGCACTCGAGCCCCGTTGCGCTGCCTGCAGGTCCGAGACCACCTGCCCTAACCCGCCGGACTCCCTCCTGCTCATCTGAAGACCTGCGGCTCTCATCCTCACGCAGCATCTGGCTAGAGAACCGAGAAGACAACGTCCTGAAGCTACTCCTTTCACACCCCCTCCGCTTTCAGGGATAACCCTAAACAACTCGGCAATGTTTTCCCAACAAGAAAAAGTTAGTGTCGTTTTATCTGAAATGACCGTCTCGGAAAGAGGGACGTAGAAGGCAAATTGACTAAAAGAAATAATCTGCAAACTGTCTGGCAACTAGAAGGCGGGTATCCTGATAGAAACACCCATCAGTAGTTCTGAGTGAGGCGCTGTTAGGAAATTAACTCTTTACGTTAGGTTAGGTGTGCACGCCCAGCAGTGCTTTAAAAATGACCTGAACAAGCGTTAGGGGGGATGTGGAGAAATGGGAACCCTTGTGTGTTGCCTGGGGGAATGTAAAAGTGTGCAGCTGCTGTGGGGAACTGCATAGTGGTTCCTCAAAAAGCTAAAAGTAGAATTACCATATGATCCAGGAACTCCACTTCTGGGTATCTATCCAAAAGAAGTGAAAGCAGAATCTCAAAGATATTTGCACACCCATGTTCACGGCAGCATTATTCACAACAGCCAAAAGGTGGAAACAACCAAACGTCCATCCACAGATGACGGATAAACAAAAGCTGGTCTCTCCACACAGTGGAATATTATTCAGCCTTAAACAGAAGGAGATTCTGACACAGGCCACAATATGGACGAACCTTGAAGACATTGTGCCCAGTGGAATAAGTCAGACCCAAAAACCATGCGCTGTATGATTCCACTCATACGAGTCACCAAATTCACAGACACAGAGTGTAGAGAGGAGGCCGGCGGGCCGGCTAGAGTTTAGTGGGGAGATCGGGAGGTCCTGGAAGAGGGTGAGGGGTGGGTAGCACAGCGCTGTGAATGCACTGAGTGCCATTCGAAAACGGTGCAGATGTTCAGTTTTATGTTTTACCACAATAAAAAATGGGGAAAGCAAGATGATCTGTACTGCAAGAGAGGGAATGGCCCCCTTCTCGGCCCTGCAGTTCTCAGCTCCTGCTTGGTCCTGAGGACGACCCTCTGCGCTGTCGGGGGGCCGGCCCTCAGCCACGGGGGCCGGGGTGCAGCTCTCGACACCAGGGCAAAGCCTCCTCTCCCTCCCCATCACTTGGGGGTTACTTCCAGGAGGGCAGACAGACAAGATTAGCCTCAGAAACGAAACAGATAAGACACTGAGAAAATGGTAGGAGCACACACTCTGCAAACACCAGGATTCAAGAATGTGTGCAGTGTAGACACGGGAAGAAAGCCATCTGCCTGCTGGAACCCGGGGCTGGAGGATGGAGAGCGCAGCCTCCCGGTTTCAGCGACAAGCTTGGGCGAGGGGAGACGTAGTTGACAGGTAGCAGCGTGTGAGTTTGGGAGCACGGTGTGTTGACCGAATACACTTGCGTGTTGTGAAATGCAGGTTGTCACATAATTGCCATTTCTTTTCTGTGCCGACAACATTTATCATCTACTCTGTTAGCAACGTAGAAGTATGTGATACAATACGATGAACTATAATCACCATGCTGTACGTCAGAGCCCTAGAAATGATTCATCTTATGACTAGGATCTCCCGTTTTAAAATTGTTCTTGGGGTTTTCAGACCAAGAGGTTTCCTTTTGTGGCACAACAGCGCCATCTCATGGACGAAGCTCATATGACACAAGGTTTCCTAAAAGCCGCCGCCCAGACAGCTGGGCTCTCAGGGCGGGCAGAGAGGATGATGCTATTTTTACAGGTCAAATAGGTGGGGCACAGATCAGAATCTCACGTTGCCTCCACTTTGCTCTTAAGATTTAAAAGTCTTTTTGGCACTTGAATTTGAGATGAGAGTCTGATCGCTAGCTCAGTTTCCCACTGGAAACCCTCACAGAAGAACACGCCACAAAAACGTGCAATCCTGTTCGTTGGGAAAAGCAAAGGAAACCCTATCATAGCCGTCAGGATGAAACTCTGCAAAGAAAAATACCCCCTCCATCCTCATCACCCTTACACGTCAGATCTGAGCTCTCTCATTCCCCAATTTTAAATTTTATTAGGACGTGTCCCATAATCTCTGCTGTTGCTTTTCTGTGCTGTATTTTTAAATAAATGTGTGAAAATTTATTCTGGACGTGTGGGATATCTTGCATGTGTTTGTCAAGGCTTAAATGGGGAAGTATTTTTTAATAAACATTGTTTATATTTAAGGTGTACAACATAATGATTTGATAGCCATGTACATAGTGAAGTGCTAACTACAGTCAAGCTATCCCTCTCCTCACAGGGTTGCCGTGTGTGTGAGTGTGTGGGTGTGAGATGAGAGCTACCGACATCCACTCGCTCCTAGTATTTCTGTGATCAGTGCCGTGTTATTAAGTTCAGTCATCACCCTGCACGCACATTGGGTCTCCACTCAATCATCCGACAGACGGCAACGTTATGCCCTTTGACCCCATTTCCCCTCCTCCTCCCCGCCCCTGGCTCCTACTTTCTGCTTCTGTGAGTTGACTATTTCCGATTCCACGGGTAAGTTAGATCGTGCAGTATTTGTCTGTGTCTGGCTCACTTTACTTCATAATGTCTTCCAGGTTCATCCATGTTGTTGCAACTCACAGGATTTCCCCTTTAAAACAAAAATAGAGACATAGATATAGGTAGAGATATAGGTATAGTATAGATATAGGTGTAGATATAGATATAGGTATAGGTATAGATATAGGTACAGATATAGATATAGGTAGAGATATAGGTAAACATATAGGTATAGATATAGGTATAGGTATAGGTATAGGTATAGATATAGGTATAGGTGTAGATATAGGTAGAGATATAGGTATAGATATAGATATAGATGGTATAGGTAGAGGTATAGGTATAGATATAGATATAGGTATGGGTATAGATATAGATATAGGTATAGGTATAGATATAGGTATAGATGTAGGTATAGATATAGGTATAGCTATAGTTATAGCTATAGATATAGGTATAGTTATAGGTATAGATATAGATATAGGTATAGATAAAGATATAGGTATAGGTATCAATATACATATACATATAGGTATAGATATAGGCATAGATATAGCTATAGTTATAGATATAGGCATAGATATAGGTATAGGTATAGATATACATATAGGTATAGGTATAGGTATAGATATAGGTATAAATATAGGCATAGATATAGCTATAGTTATAGATATAGGTATAGGTATAGATATAGATATAGGTATAGGTATAGATATAGGTATAAATATAGGCATAGATATAGCTATAGTTATAGATATAGATATAGGCATAGATATAGCTATAGATATAGGCATAGATATAGGCATAGATATAGATATAGCTATAGATACAGATATATCACATTTTCTTTATTCACCCACCCATGGACGGACACCTAGGTTGTGTGCATGCCATGTACATCATCCTGCAATGGACATAGGGATACAGATGTCTCCTCAAGATAGTGAGTTCATTTCCTTCAGATACCAACAGCTCTTGAGGGCTCCCTTTTCTCCACATCCTTGTCAACCCTTGTTATTTGTGGGTTTTGATGACGGCCATTCTGACAGGTGTGAGGTGATACCTCATTGGGGTTTTGATTTGCGTTGGGGAAGGTAGGTTTTCACAGTGACTCTCAGCATTCGTCTGACTATGGTTCTTGAGTCCCTGCTCTGTGCCAGCCATAAGCAAGCTTCTAGGGACACAACGACAATAGCAACACGGAAACATCATGTCCTGACTGGTCTTCCAGGACCTCGGAAGTGCGGGCTCCCGGTGGATGGGGCAGAATTCTCTGAGCTCCTGGAGGATGACTCAAGTCCTGGAATTTCTTCAGTGTTTCCCATATTCTTGCTGGTTCGGTGTCCAGTCCTTCACTGCGTGGCTTTTTTGGGCTTAGAGAGCGAGTACAGGTTGGAAAGAATTTTGTCGTTCCCGCCACTGTGGAGGCTGAACAGCAGAAGCTTGGGGTCTCCATCAGGCTCCCTCTGGGATCATCAATGCTCCCTCTTTGGGGATCGTCCCATCAACGTACAAACATGCTGTCTCTTCTCTCATTAAGAAAAAGGCGGGTCTCTCTCTTGACCCCATTTTCCTCGTCTCCTGTCCCAACCCTCAGCTCACCTGTGGGGCAGAATCCTCGCCTGGGCTTTGTCACCTCTGTCCCCTTGCTCTCTGGACTCAGTCCAGTGGAGCCCACCCCCGCTCCAGCCCGTCCTCAGCAGCCCCTGACGGACGTGTCTGCCCCTCTCCAAACCCCTTCCTCACGGCCTCCAGGACTCCACCCTGGGGTCTCCTCTGTGCATTCTTTCTTCCTAACACCAGTACCAGAGAGCATCCGGGCTTCCGCCCCCTCACCGGCCAGGGCTGTGAGCTAATGACCCCCCGCTGCTGTCCTAAACCCAAGTCCCACCCCCCCCCCCCGGAGGACCCCAGCCGCACTCCCCAGAGCCTGCTGCCCCAGAGCTGCCCCCAGGCTCTCTGCTCGCCAGCCCGACAGCGCTGGGTCCACGACTCTTCTCTCTCCGCCGCCACATCTCATCTATCAGAAAATTCTTTTGACTGTGTCTGCAAAATCGATCCAAACCCAAGCGCTTTCCCCATCTCCACCTGGCCCCTGTGGCCTCTCACCGGACCCTCCTCCCGGTTGCCCTCCTTCGATTCTCAGCACAACAGCCAGGTCACGTCACCTCCCCACCAAACCCCGCAAATCTCGAGTCCCTGCTTTGCCTACAAGGTCCGACGTGAGACCTCCCCCGACTTCACCTCTCTGACCTCAGCAGAGAAGGAAACAGGACGTTTGTTCTAGGCTCACGAGATAAAACCACACTAATTACGCTAAAGCACTGCTTTTCCAAGGTTCTAAGAAAGCCCACAGACACGTCCCCCGCAGGTCCTCGGGCAGGGCTGCCCTGGGATGGATGGCCTTCTTGGTGCCGTGCTGACGTCAGCCTCCATGCCCCTCTTCCCTCCAGCATTTCCCAGAGAAATCAGCGCAGGGAGGCCGTCCCTTCGGCACCCACGCCTCTCCGAGGTCAGAGCCCCGAAGCCCAGAGATGCTCGGCAGACTGCCTGTCGCCCCACCCCTCAGGGCGTGTGTTAGGGGAGGAGGGGACGAGCGATGGAGGCTGGAGCGGGGAGGTGAGGAGAGGAGAGGAGACCCCCCCCCCCGTAGAGTTAAGGTAAAACGTGTCAGCTGGTTATTCGATGGGATTGGAAGGTCTCCGAGGAATCCCCGCGGAGGCGGGACCAGGGGACTCCCGACAAGGGACTCGGCGCCTCCATCCCTTCAGGTGCCCCCCCGCCCCGAGCATCCCTGCCCCGGGCCCACCTGGCCACAGCCTGGAGCTGGCTCCTCTCGGCCCCCTTAACAACACCCACAGGTAGGACTTGGTGACCACGCTTTTGAGATCGGGGCAGCAGGGTCCGAGGCTCTAACCAACAGCGAGAAGCTGAGGGGATCAGGTTTAATAAGGCTCTGGGGTGACACGCCGGGCTGGACCCCGTTCATCACAGCTCTTTATATCTTGAACATTCCCCAGCAGGGCCGGCCAGCCTCCAGGTGTGACACCCATGCCATCACTCGGGGCCCCGGGCTTACAAGGGCCTCTGCTGTCGACACTGGAAAATTCTTCCGAGTTTTGTACACGGCGGCCTGCATTTTCATTTTGCACCGGGCCGCCACAGACGGTGCAGCGGGGCTGCCTTGAGGGGCGCTCCCCGGGGTTCATTCCTGTTAACTGGTGGTGTGAAAAAGCAGTGGTTTAGGAAACTTCGAGTTCAACAAAGTTAGATAACTTCCTTTTCTGAACCACAACTTGTAGCAACCGTTTAGATCAGAAACTCCTATTTGGTTACCTTCCTGCCAATAGCAAAGCTCTATTTATCACCACACAGATGCAAGCGTACAGCCAGACCTCGGGGATGCTCTGGGGTCGGGTCCAAACCACCACTACGGAGTAAGTCACACGAATTTTCTGCTTTCCCAGAAAGTTATGAAAGTTCTGTTTACACTAGATTGCAGTCTATTAGGTGTGCAAAGGCATCATGTCTAAAGAAACAACATACTTAACTTTAATTAAAAAAATAATGTTCCTAGAAAAACGGCGTCTATAGGCTTGCTCGCGGCAGGTTTGCCACAAACTTTCAATTTGTAAAAAACACAATATTTGCGAAGTGCAATAAAACGAGGTCTGTCCTGTAGATTAGACTCTGTCCCCAAAACAATGCTTCTCGAGCACTGATGTGCAGTGCATCCCTTGGTCGGGGAGTTCGTCTTGGTAGCATTAGTTCAGCCCCAGACAAGGCATTTCTTGGGCAGCCCTGATGCTGCTGCTGGTCTGCAGACCACACTCTGAGTAACAAGGTTCTAAAATGCACCTGCGGGCAGGGGGCTTAGCCCTGAGGGTTAGTTCTGTCTCCAGTTTGCATGTTGCTTCATTATATAGTGACGGTGATTCAGGAGAAAGGGAGTCTCTCAGAGCCTCAAATGCTTCAAGTACTGGTAACTTTTCCTACAATGACTTCAAGGATCGATGATTTCACTTCCGATCATTTCAAAGCTGAGTCGTTTTGCAATAATGGTCTCATTTTAACAAGCACCTTGTGAGTGAGGCAAGGCGGACAGCATGACTCCAGTTTTACAGGTGAGGAAACGAAGCCTTAGGGGGTTGGCTGCCCTGCCCAGGGCTACCAGCAGGTGCCACGGCGAGGCCTGGACTGTCCTCCTTGGACTCGGGGCCTCTAGGACGTAGGCGCACGTGAACATGCCAGCGCCCCTTACGTACAGGGCTCCTGTCTTTACGTCAATCTTATTTACAAAGAGGTTTGCTTTACAGCGAAGTTTTAAGTTACTCTTCTTTTGTAATCACCGGATCCTTTTTCTTCCTTTTGAAAACAGTTCATTATTCTATTTTTTTTATCAAAACGGTAAATGCTCATTGTTTAAAGAATTCAAGCAAGACAGAAGAGTACAAAGAACTCGGTAAAGTCTCAGCATGTCGGATGGGACCTCTGTTAACACTTACAGGCCATTCTTCCAGTCGCCTCCTTATGACCTGAGGGTGACCGTCGGGGGAAGGAAAGAGCAGGGGTTTCCTCTGGTCAAGTAATTTTGAGAACCTTATGTATATTATACTCCCCACCTGAAGGTCACAGAGAACATTAGTATTTAAAGGCTCACAAAACCGCAGCAGCAAAAAACGTTGGCATAATAAACAGTGCTGCAAGAAATATCCTGAATTAGATAGATCTTTTCAGTTGTGTTATTATTTCCTAGGCGAACAAGGCATTCACATTGCCCCACCCAAAGGCTATGGGCGTTTGCACGCCCACAAATTGTCCATAGATTTTCCCATTTTCCAAGCGCTGCCACCAGCAGATTTTATCAATCCCTCTGCCCTTTGTTGACCTGATACACAAACAAAACTAACTATTGTTTTTATTTCTTCCTTTGATCACTAAGGAGGTTGAACATCTTTTCTTGTGTTCATTGGTTAATCTGTAAACTGCTTGTTCACGTTCTCTCCAAATTTTTATTTGGGTTTCTTTTATATTTTTTTTCTTTTTTGAGTTCTTTGCCTCACAAGAAAATTAATCTGTTACCATGTGACTTGCAAATGATTTCACCAATTTAGTTTTCAACATGCCTATTTTATTCCGTTTTGCTACCCAGTTGTTTTAAATTAGTACACCATCACATACATGGGTTTGGGGATTTCTGACATGCTTATTTGAAAGACCTCCCCCAACCAAGATTATAAAACTGTTCACCCCTGTTTTCTTGTGACATTTTATAATTTCTGTATTTCAATTAAAGCCTCAATCCATCTGGACTTTATTTTCACATGGGGACTGAGGGAAGCGTCTACCTCTACGTTAGTCTAAATCACTAGCTTGGAATCACACCCCATGAATCAGATAATTAATTTTTTACTCTAAGATGACATGATGTTCTTTAAAATTTATTTTATATTTGATGCTCAGTATCGCTCACTTTTGGTGGATAGCTGCATGCGTTCCGAGAAACGTAGAGAGTTGCGTAAACAGCACCACAAGCAAGATACAGAACGGTCCCAACACCCCCCAAATTCCTTCTCACTGCCCCTGTGGAGTCAAGCCGCACCCCGTCCCTAACCCACGGCAGCCCACTGGCCTTCCCAGTCCCGGTGCGTGGCCTCTCCCATGACGTCACGGGGATAGGATGACAGTGTGGTCTGACTGTGGCCCCTTCTGCCTCAGATCGTCCTGGTGTGTCAGTAGTTCCCCGCTTCTATTGCTGAGCAGGAGTCTACACATCCTGTTTACCGCTTGCCAGCTGAAGGGCATGTGGAATCTTCTGGGCTTCCAGTGATTATGAATAATGTTGTTATTATGGACTGAACGCTTGTGCCTCCCCCCGCCCCCTGCAAATCGATCCTAACCTCCAATGCAATGGAATCAGGAGGTGATCAGGGAGGGAGGCTGGAGCCCCCAGGACGGGATCAGTGCCCTGAAAGAAGAGAGCCCCCTTCTGCCACGTGCGGACAGAGAGAGAAAACAGGAAGCAGGCCCTCAGCAGACACTGGACCTGCTGGCACCGTGACCTTGGACGTCCAGCCTCCAGACCGTGAGAAGTGAATGTCTGTGGTATGAGCCCCCAGCCTGTGGTTTCTGTTACAGCAGCGCAGATGGACTGAAACAGTCGTCTACAGGTTTCTGAGAAAACACACTTCTTCATTTCTCTCGGATAAACAGCCAGGGTGGGAGCTCTGGGTCACGTGGTAGGTGCTTCTCACTCGGTAAGAGGCTGCCTTGCGGTGTCGTCCAAAGGGGCTGCACAGGTGTGCATTCCCACCAGCAGGATGAGAGCTCCAGGTGTCCTGAACCCTCATCGGCACTTTGCCTTCTGAATTTTGGTTTTTAATCCATTCTAATAGGTGCATAACTGTAACTCACTGCAGTTTTAACGGCTCTACCGGTTAATCATGTGTTTATTTGCCATCTGTGTATCTCCTTGGGTGAAATGCCCGTTCCAACCTTGAGCCCAATTTTTACTAGGTTGTTTGTTTTCTTAGTTTTGAGTTGACATGGCAACTGACTGACTTGCTGCATTTCATATCTGTCTCTTTCTGGATCCTCTGTTCCAGTTCATTAATCTACCTGTCTGTTCCCAGGCCAAGACCACACAGTTTTATTACTATAACTGTTTTATTGCTGTAAGAATGAATTTCATTCATGTAAGACAAATCTTCCTTTATTATTCTTTTCAAAATATTCTCCGTTATTTTCAAATATTTATTGCCAGATTAACTTTAGAATAATTTTGTCACGTTCTCCCCAAATTCTGTTGAGGTGTTTACCTGAAATGATATTGAATTCAAGTCAATAATTTAGGAAAAATGACCCTCTGTGCTACTGTCTTCCAATCCAAGAAAAGACAAATCCTTCCCTTTAGTAAGATCTTCACTTGTGTCTGATGGCTCGGGGATTTTTTTTTTTTTTTCAGATATTTGTATTTAGTCTGTTTTCACATTCAGCAGGACCAGAGTCGGGGTAAAATCAGAAATGAAAACAGGACACGGGACACTTCTTGGCAGGGTTCTGCTTCAGTCCCGACCTGGACAGGCTGGAGGCTGGGCCAAGACAATGCTGGTTTTTACATCTGTCCTATTTTAGCTATTTGTAAAACCTGCAGCATTAAATCTGAGGGTTAGAAAAGCAAACAGCCACAGGCAGCGTGAAGGCCCCATCTCTTCCTCCAGCCCATAACTCTCCCAGCGAATGAAAACGCCCTCAGTTCACGCTCCACCCGAGGGAGCGCTGACCTTTCCCGAGGCTTCCAGAGGAGCCCACGTGGCCACTGCGGCCCGCAGAGGCTCTTGCACGGGACACACCTGTGACACGTGAAGAATGCCACTTTCTTAGTTTTAGTCTAAACATAATCCCACACGATTCTTTTTCTCGTGAAAGGAGCAATTTAGCCTGATGTACAAAAGAATTCTTGTGAATACGGATGCAATTCACGAGCCTGCCTGCCACGTACCTGAACGCTCTCCCTCTTAGTGATCAGCTGGTCACAGTGATCAATGCCATTCCCAGATCTGGTGTTCCCAAATCTAGCCTTCATTTCATTTTCGAGAGACACATTTCTATCATCTACGGTTTTAAAGGGAGAAAATAGCTCGTGTGCATCTGACTTCACGTCTCTCAATAAACTTTCAATAACACGAGTGTCCTCAGCTTCTGTGAAGGAGCTCGGTCCCAATTCACTTTGCTCCCTGGGACTTTCCCATCCTGCAGAACTCAGGTGGGTGTTTTCGTCATGATAGAGGCTCAGCGTCCTTATAAGAGACTCCAAATCTCAATGGCTCAAACAGAAAGAAGCTTATTTGTCTTTCCATGAAAGTCGGAGCTGGCTGGACAGTTCAGCTCCATGAAGCGGGGGGGGGGGGGGGGGGGGCCAGGCTCCTGCCTTCCTGTTTCATCCGTCACGCTTCGCATGTGCTCCCTCTGTGTCTGGCCGCTAGGAGACAGGGAAGCAGACGGAGAGGGCAGGCCCCCTCCCTCTAACAGCGAGAGTCAGAGACTGGACCTGCCCCTCCCACGCGTGGCCCTCTGACCCGTGTGTCAGTTATCTGTTGTCGCATAGCAAACCGCCTCAAGACGTAGTGGCTTAAAACAACCAACGTCTATCATTTCAGTTTCTACGGGTCAGGAGCCTGGGCGCCTCCACCCGTCGGTCTCTCATGATGCTGCCGTTGAGCTGTCAGCTGGGACCGCAGCCTCATCCTAATGTGGGCGGGACAGGGCCCCTGCGGGCTGCGTTTCCCACACAGGCCCCTCCAGAGGGCAGCTCCCACACGGCAGCTGCTTCCCTCAGAGCAAGTGGGCGAGAGGGCGACGGGACCCCCAGGGTGGAAGACACGGTCTTCCAGCACCTGATCTTGGAAGTGAGGCTTCCTTTCTGTCCCAGCCCGAGGCAGAGCGCAGATGGGGACAGCCCAGCTTCCCAGATTCAGTTTTGCTTTCGCTCAGATAAAACAATGAATAAGAAAGACAGAAACCGGGGTTACACGGCAGCCACCACAGTGGGACTGAGTTCCAAGGCCAGACCCTAGCTGTGCGCAGGTCGGGTAACGTCACGTTTATTTAAGCATCTCTACGCCCAGGTCAGAGTTCCCCACCCACCCGAGAAAGAGGAGTGGAGCAGATCTAGAGGGGTGAACGGCAGCCTCCGCCCCGTCGGCGTTAGGAGACGTTGCACAGGGATTTCATCAGGACGGCCAAGGTCACGCGGTGACGAAACCCCGAGTCCCCGCCACTGACCGGACGAGAGGTGAGACCTGGCGAGTGCAGAGCAGGTCCGGGCACATCCTCAGACACAGCCTCCCTGGGGCAGCTCGTCCTCCCCAGCTGCGTCACGGACCCCAACTCGTGATACACCATCACAGCGCCAGGGAAGGGACAGCAGAGGAGCACGGGTTGCCCCCCAAGGCTTCCGCTCGGAAGGGGCTCCCCATCCTAGCATGTCTGGCCAGCCAGGCTTCAAGGGGGCAGGAAAGCTCAGTGCCCTCTGAGCTCAGAAGGACAAGGCCCGCAGGATGGAAGATGTATCGGGGGCTCGAGCTGGCCTCGGTGCACAGAACGGTGCTCGGAGGCAGGGGGACGGCTTGGTGGCTGCGACGGCTCCGGACCTGGGCTCCCACCCCAGCCTGCACACGGTGCCAGGGATCCCAGGTTTGGATGGCAGACCGTTAACTCATTTGTGGCCGAGAGCAGTTTGGGGCTTAGCTCCGAGTCAACTCGTGAACTTGGAGCTCATTCCAACAGCAGGAACTGTAAGGACCCCACAAAAGTCACTGGCCCCTGGTTGTCCCAGGGCACCACCTCTCAGTCACTCAGTGCTCTGGTGACTTGTTAAGTTACTTAGTCCCGAAACAGTTCACACAGCACACTCAACGTGAACGGCCCCGATGGGGAAGCCACACACGCATGAAAGGTCCGTATTTTCTCCCACAGCTATTGTTTACTGCAGGGACCTACCGTTTCTCTAAACGGGAGTCCTCACCCCAGGTTTCTGGTCCCCAATCACGGCATCTTTCATGGCTGCACGTGGCTTCAGCACAAACTCCCTCCCAGCCCCAGGGCCATCTGGTGATGGGTGCGGGTCCAGGCTGCTGGAACCCACCTCTTGCAGATAACCCCCAAGTGCTCTGCGCAGGAGGACGGGCCTCCTCTCAGGCTGGTGGCTCCTTCGCGGGTGGGACGTCTGCGCCTCTTCAGTGACTCTGAAGACTTCTCCACTTGCGGAGCGTATTTCTACTGTCGTAACGGATAGGCCTCACAATCTCACGCCCTCGCACAACACAACTTCATCTCTCATTCACTTAAAATCTCGAATGTTGTGAGTAGCCAGCTGCAATCCACAGAGGTATTCAGAGACAGGACAACGGAGGGTCCACCATCGTCAACCATGCTTCCAGGTGTGCCGTCGGCACCCACATCCCACCCACAAAGATGGGAAGAGAGAAAGCAGAGAAAGCGCACCGACACTACCAGTCTGTTCGGGTGGCCGTATCTAAGCACCATAGATGGGCAGCTTAAGCAACAGAAATGGACTTTATTATGGTTCTGGAGGCTGGAAGTCCAAGATCAAGGTGTCGGCAGGGCTGGTTTCCTCTGAGGTCTCTCTCCTTGGTGTGTAGATGGCCGTCTTCTCCCCGTGTCCTCGTATAACCTTCCCCCTGCGCACGTCTGTGTCCTAATTCCCCTTCTGATAAGGACACCAGTCCTATTCAGTCAGGGCCCACCCGCATGTCCTCATTTTACCTTAATCACCTCTCTAAAGACTTTTTCCAAGCACAGTTGCATTCTGAGGTCCTGGGCATTAGGACGTCAACCCCTGAATTTGGGAGGACACATTCAGCCCAGGACACATTCTGAGTCACATTAGATCACAAAGTCACTGCCAAAGTCAATGGCGCGGCCCACCCCAGGCAAGCCGGTGGGGAAGCACCCACGTCTGCAGCCACATCCACCAGGCATGGGGAGCAGGGCTGCAGGGGCTAGTGAGCCAGCTCTGCCTGGAAGGGATCCTTGCCTCGGGGTCTCTTTCTCCTAATGGCCCCAAACCATCATATTCAGATTGTCCAGAGCAGCGAACTCAAAGCCCCAGAGAGGGCTTCCCTGGTGGCGCAGTGGTTGAGAGTCCACCTGCCGATGCGGGGGACGCGGGTTCATGCCCCGGTCCGGGAAGATCCCACATGCCGCGGAGCGGCTGGGCCCGTGAGCCCTGGCCGCTGAGCCTGCGCGTCCGGAGCCTGTGCTCCGCGACGGGAGAGGCCACAACGGTGAGAGGCCCGCGTACTGCAAAAGAAAAAAAAAAGCCCCAGAGATTCTCGTAGGACTAAAGTAACTCAGCTCACTGCTACATTCCTTTACTTTGTATTGTGATGAAGACCAGACACAGGTTCCCAGTGTTTTGCATCACGTGCTTAACGTAGAATCTACCTTCAGAATTTTAGTTACACCCGGAGACAATCATTACTGTTCTCACTGTCACCATCTAAAGAGTAAACAGTGTAGCTAAGAGAGACCTGGGGGAGCGGAGAGGCAGAGGACCTCCCATGACCCACACAGGGGCCGGGGAAGAATGCCCCAAATACCTGCCGTAATCCCAACCCCTACCTTCAACCCCACAAAAATGCCAGTCCTCCCAGAGCGCTGACTTTCCAGATGTCTGTGAAACTCTAGCTGGGGCCAGGATCGGCCCTGATGAACCGCAGCTTAAACGCCAGCTGATGGGGCTCAAATACACACAAGCTTCTATTCGAGCCAACAGCTAATTCATGGAGAACACGTCTCAGCAAAATCATCAGGACACGTCTCCACGGCTGAGACGGGCTTCCTACCACCAGTTCATCCTGAACTCGGGCTGTTAGATGTTCCTGCCGGGGCCGTGAACTTGACAATCACCTGTGAACCATAACACGGAACGACCATGGCAAGAGAGGGACATCCATCAGAACAGATGATCGCCTGTCCCCACAGGAGCCTTTAATGAACTCCGAGGGCTGTTTTATCTTCAGGCCTCAGCGTCTCACGCAGTGGCTTCTTTCAGGGCAGACGGTCGCATGGTGAGCGAAACTTTTCCACGTGCCTCAAAAGGCTTCTGGTCTGTGGCAGAGGACGAAGGTATAGTAAAGAAACAGGGGCACTCTTCCTAAAAACCTGACAAAGGTGTGTCCGTACTTTCTCCTTCTTATAAACAGGCGCAAATATCTGTATAAATATAGAGAGATGCGGTGTTTGTTTTTACGCAGTAGATTCATTGTGTACAAATAGGGGGTCTTAGTATTCACACTTCACTCCCCACGGAAGTCACTCCCAGCTCGGGGGAGGAATCATCGTTCCATTTTCTAGAGGCTGCATAATCCTTCGTGTTGGGGATACACCACCATCTATGAACCTTCTCTCTGCTGACGGGCACTTACTTTGTATACATCCTTGCCAAAGGGAACAAAGCTACTGAATTGTCTTTAGGAAGTTAGTTACCGCAAGTTATACAATACATGTGCATATGCATGCCCATTGACTGTAACACATAAGGTGGACGTTCCACCCAGCAACGAGAACCTTCCCTCACCTCAGGACGTAGCACTGCCCCAGCCAGGGCTCCCTCGGATGCTGTAAACGTGGAGCCCCCTGGACTGTAAGCTCCGAGCATCCGCACTGTACCCCAATCACCCCTGTTTTCCTTCCTTTCTCCTCTGAATGTCTTCAAGTTTCCCAGTTTCTAAGCTTCCCAAGTAAAAATCATTTTTCCTCCTCTGATCCCAAATATTTCCATTACTGAATTGTAACAGAATTATTGGGTTCCAAAAAGCATCTGGAACGGTGATTCTGAAAGTGCCTGGGGGACTCTGGGAAGGCTCATATCCCTCCTCACAAACCAGGGCCTTGAGGAGGGGGGAGGGGTTACAGCAGAGCCGTGAGTGCAGGAGGGAGCACAGTGTGAACGGGCTCGTGATCGTGAACGACCCCCCAAGAAAACCCAGAGAAATTCACAATTACAAGAATGTTCCTTGCACCCACCCAGAATAATCTCCCCTTTGATTAACTCAAAGTCAACGGTAGTGACCTAATCACAGGAGTGAAATCCTGCCACATGGACAGTCCCACCTGCACTCAAGGGAGGGGACTCTCTGGGGGCACCCCCAGGGCGGGGAGCCGCCTTGGGGCTCTGCGGGTACAGCGGGGCTGGCAGGCTCGGGAAACGCTGATCTAACGCCCTGATGATACCTAACGACACCCTGACGTCTGCCAAGCCTCTGGCACAGCCTGGACAGGTCCTGTTATGGGTCCTGAATTCAGAGGATTCAGAGGATGCAATGGCTTCCAAAGGTCCTGCTGTCACGGGAGCACCAGGGACCCAACTGGGGCCCGTCCTCCACCCGAGGTCCCTGGCTTAAGAGGGCGGGGGTGGGGACACTGGAGGTTAGTCCACAGCCGGGCTGTCAAGGCGACAGTCACTCTCGGCAGATCACACGGGAGACCCCCAAGTCTCAGCCCTCCCTCCGCACTGCCCTCTCCCCACGCTGCCCTCTCCGTGGGTCCCTCACCCCTCGATCTCCGTCTCCCGCCGCGTCTCTGGACTTGTCACCTGTCCCCAGCACAGGCCTTCTCTTCCCCCGGGTCACATGACAGCCCTAAAAGGGCCTCCCTGGCGGCCAGGTCCCTTCAAACACAGCTGGACAAGGAATCTCTCTGATGGCTGCTCACCCGCTGTCCCTCCACTAGGCTCACCTGCCCTCGGGCCCCCAGGCCGCCCCCTCCAGGTGGCCCCTCCTTCCCGCTGCCCCGTCTCCCCTCAGCCACGCCGTCTCTGCCGATTCCAGACCCTGCACAGAGGGATGTTAGGGGACCGGACACACCCCGGAGAGGCCCCCTGAAGGCGCGCAGATGCCCCGCCCCCAGGATGCTCCCTCCAGGGGTCCGCCGAGGGGCCCCCAGCTCCTGGTGTCCCCGGCCCGCAAAGCCCCCGGGTCTGAAGACACCAGGCCTCCCAACCCCCAAAAGAGAGCGCATCCCAAAGTGTCAGTCACAGCTAACGCTCCCTTGCCAGGAACTTGGGTGGGGTGCGGAGAGTTAGGGTTTCATGGGGACAGAGGCTCCGCTGGAAGGACGAGAAAGTTCTGGAGACAGAGGTGGTGACAGCTGCACAACGTCGGGAATGTGCCTCACGCCACGGAACCACTCGCCTGACAACAGTTAACGTGGTGAATTTAGGTCACGTACATTTTACCACCATTTTCCAATAAATAAACACCAGCGTCCGGGTCCAGCCTCCAGGCCCCCCTCAGTGACCCCCTCCCACCCATGCCATCTCTCACTGGCTGCCCCGTGAGTGGCATCCCGGTCCATCCAGACAGATCCTGGGTCCAGACCTGATACCAGGTCCCTCAGACACTTCTGGTGGGAAGGTAAACGGTGCAGCCGGTCTGAGAAACAGTTTCCTACGACATGAAACATACACGCACCATAGAGTGCAGGGCTTGTTCTCCTCAGCCTTTATCCCAGAGAAGCAGGGACCAGTCCACCCAAAAACCTGCACACAGGTGTTCACAGCAGTTTTTCTTGTAATCACCAGGACCTGGAAACAACCTGAGCGTCCTTCGAAGGGTGGATCGCTAAGATGTGGGACGTCCACACAAAGGCATCGTACTCAGCAGTAAAAAGGACTGGACCTTGATGCATGCAAGTATGTGATCGGACCACAGGGCTGTACACTAAAAGAAAAAAGCCAGTCTTGGGAGATTACACTGCATGCTACATAATCTCATTTATACAATATTAAGGAAGTGGCAGGATTATAGAGATGGAGAAAAACCAGTGGTTTCTAGGGAACAGGGATGGGGACGAGAGGTGACTCTGAAGAGATGGGATGAGCAGGTCACTTTGTGGGGACAGGACAGTTCAGAATTCGCTTGTGCTGGTTATACATGAATCTACGCGTGGGATAAAACGGCGCAGAATTACACACACACACGCACAGATGAGTCCAGGTAAAAGCTGGTGTCACCTGCTTAAGGTCTGACGTCTAGTTAGCAGTGCGATGCTGATGTCCCGCCTTTGACAGCGCTACAGTGATGTGACAGGCTCCTGTCAGGGGAGGATGGGAGAGGGTGTTAGGGCTCTGTAGGGAGGGTGGGAGAGGGTGTTAGGGCTCTGTAGGGACGATGGGAGAGGGTGTTAGGGCTCTGTAGGGAGGGTGGGAGAGGGTGTTAGGACTCTGTAGGGAGGGTGGGAGAGGGTGTTAGGGCTCTGTAGGGAGGGTGGGAGAGGGTGTTAGGACTCTGTAGGGAGGGTGGGAGCGGGTGTTAGGACTCTGTAGGGAGGGTGGGAGAGGGTGTTAGGGCTCTGTAGGGACGATGGGAGAGGGTGTTAGGACTCTGTAGGGACGATGGGAGAGGGTGTTAGGACTCTGTAGGGAGGGTGGGAGAGGGTGTTAGGACTCTGTAGGGAGGGTGGGAGAGGGTGTTAGGGCTCTGTAGGGAGGGTGGGAGAGGGTGTTAGGACTCTGTAGGGAGGGTGGGAGAGGGTGTTAGGGCTCTGTAGGGAGGGTGGGAGAGGGTGTTAGGACTCTGTAGGGAGGGTGGGAGAGGGTGTTAGGGCTCTGTAGGGAGGGTGGGAGAGGGTGTTAGGACTCTGTATGCTTTTTGCCATTCCTTGTGGGTCCATAATTAGTTCAAAGTAAAAAGTTAAATTATTTTCTGAAAAAAGTCTAGACTCTAATTGCTAGATAATCAAGAATCTATAACGGGTACCCGGCCCCTCTGAGTCAAGGCCTATCTCATGAAGGAGTAGCACGGCCTCCAGGACTCCTCGCGGCCCCCCATCAACTCCTGCTGAAGCTGCGGGCCAGCAACGCCCCCTGAGCTGCTCCAAAGTCCTCCCACTGGAGGGGCGACTTTCTACCCCCCAGTCCTACCGCTGGCAGGAGAATGGGCCTTGGGAGGCTGGGAGAGAGGAGGGAAAGACCTTGAGATGTGTGTGCGGGCATGTGGCTGGGTAAGTGTGTGTGCTGTGTGTGCATGTGTGCACACGTGTGTGCTAAGTGTGTGCATGCAAGTGCACAGGTGTTCGCTAAGTGTGTGTATGTGTGTGCACACGTGTAGGGGTTATGGGGGAGGGGTGGCGGAGAACAGAGTTACCAGTTACCTATTTTCCCAGAATTGGCTCCAGGTAGACAATGGTGTTACTTGCACTGGTCCAAGGTCCAAGTTCAGTCCCTTGGGGCCACCTTAACTTAGTTCCAAAACCATGGAACGTCCTCTCACCCCACTGGTCCCCAAGGGGCCTGGGATAAGGGAATGGAATACAGGGGGGTCAATGCTGCTCCTTTGATAACCCTCAGTGTGGGCATGGGATCTACTATCTCCGGGGATATTCCAGGTGAGCAGAATGGGCTTCAGAGTCACTGCTCTTGAGTTCTCACTAGCCGCCTTCGCACTCACTAGCTGTGGGGCCAGGAGCATGTGATTTAACTTCTCTGGGCCAGAGCATTCTAACAGTTAAAACCAGTAGTTCATATTTTCTCAACACTTTCTGTGTGTCAGGTACTGTGCAAAGCACTTGCCTACCTCATAACTTTTTTTTTTTTTTGCGGTACGCGGGCCTCTCTCTGCTGTGGCCTCTCCCGTTGTGGAGCACAGGCCCGGACGCGCAGGCTCAGCGGCCATGGCTCACGGGCCCAGCCGCTCCGCGGCATGTGGGACCCTCCCGGACCGGGGCACGAACCCGTGTCCCCTGCATCGGCAGGCGGACTCCCAACCACTGCGCCACCAGGGAAGCCCCTCACAACTTTCTTGAACAAGTAAATGAGCTTATGAATCTTACGTGGCCTGGCAGAATACCTACATCAAGAAAACAATCGATAAACTCTGCACTTAAATAGTATCCTTATTACCATAGTAACCGAGGGGAAAAAGGAAGCAAACTTCTCAAATGGCACAAGGATCTCTGAAGATAGACCCAGACGCTGAATTTTTCAAGTGCTGAAGCAATCCAGCTAACTCCGATGTGATTTCTCGTCATCAAGTGTGCTCTGCCCTGGACATTAGTCACGCTTCCTGAGAACTGCAGCACAAGGAGCCCATGTGTTTGCTGTCACGTGTCTTGAAGTTGGATTTCTCCTCGGAAGATTAAGTGCTCCCCTTAGCGTTAGCAACTTAGAAGACACAGAGCGATTTCCTTTCGTCTAACTACACAGTGATGCGTCAGCCAAAGTAAATACAAAGAACAGAGGAGGTAAATTTGCTAGGAACGGCAGCGCGCTGCAGACGCGAAATGAGCGAAATAACTTAGTACGGGTTTGGCTGAATTGTGGAAAGAAATGCCAGATAGCATCTGACATAGGAGAAGGGCTGATTTAGAGAACTTTTGTAACAGATGGCTGTTAAATTAGGACTTTAAGCCTCTCAAGCAGACTCAGTAAATATAAATCCAGGGTAGGCTGACCTCTGCATACAAACGCTCTATCCTTGCTTTTAGCCTGGGGTGTCCTGCCTCCAAACGCTGAGGGTGGTGTGGTAGGGGGAGGGTGGTGGTGTATGTGTGCGTGTGTTCGGTTACAATCAGCACCTCAGAGTAAGGAGAAGGACATGCCCAACCCCCACCACAAGGGACCCCTATAGGCAACTACAAGAGTAAAACATCAAGTTAAACAGACAAAATTCAGGGATTTTCAAGTAGATTTCCCCCCCTCAAATGTTTTATTCTTTCCCTACCTCTCGCACTTTCTTCTTCCTTGGAGCTCAATGAAATCTTTGGTTCTCCGAGTTTAATTTTGCATTTCACTTTTTATGGAACCCAGCATGTGCTTTCAAAACCCAGTTGCAGCCACCGTGACTTGGGTTTGCCCCTCTCTCCACCTGGAGCAAAATAAGATCAACGGGCGATCACACAAGGGTCCCGCTTTCCACTGTACCACATGCCACTTTGCCCTGTGGAGGTGCAGACATGGTCTTTTGGGAGAACGTTTGGAATCAGACACATCTGTTTGGATTTATGGTGAACATAGAGGTTCCAAGCCCTAAGGAAAATGGAAAAACGATTTTGTGTGGTTTTCAGAGCAAGTAAAATGGCCCAAATCACTTGCATTTCCTAATCCCTGGTACAACCGCTAGGATTCCCCATCTTCCTTGTGAGTTGCTTTCAAATCAGTTACGTCCATGCTTTGGTCTCTTTAATCTTCCTCCCTGGCTTTCCCTCCAGGGTAGTTGCAGCGTTCAAATCTCTGATCTAAACTAAGTCTACTGGCAGGTACCTGCCTCGCAATTTGCTTTTTAAATTACATTTTCGACCCTTAGGCCCAAACAGAAAACACCTGGAAAAAGGCGTAGCAATTCATCGAGCAGCTTTTCAAATAATTCCAATGAGCTTCATTCCTGAGCTGAGGTTCTTATTAGCCGCTGCTAATTCTCAGAAAAGTAGATTCCAGCAGTCCAGAGCACAGGCTCTTTGAGGTTTACCTGTCAAATGCAGAAGAGAAACTTTGAACTACAGCTGCTTTTCCCTCTCTACTTTTAGGAGAGACCCCAAATATCAGAATAAATTAGCTAACGTTGGTGATTTTGTGAGGGGGATTAGCAATAAAAAAAGGAAATACCTTCCCATGGAATTTTTCTAGAAGCCACTCATGATAAACTCAATCTCCCGTTCCGTTAACAGGGCTTTAAAAGGGAGCTGCTGCCCAGAACTAGAGTCACTGGGGTATCACAGAATCTTCAGCCACGAAACAGAAGTCTGCAGCTGCGCAGCAAATCAATCTTCATTCTTTATTTAATGTATGATGTCAGACGGTTACCACGTTCCAGGCCATGGGCTGGGTGCTCAGGATGGAGATGTCCTTTTCTTCGTGGTCCCACATGTCACTAAGGCTCTCATCTGCCTGAGGCGCCACCTGGTACCGCTACCTCAGCCTGTTTACAGCTGAACTCATCACCTCCTAAATATGCCCCTCTTCCTTTGCCCCGCAAGTAACAGAAATGCATTAAAAGTCGACTGTGAGGGACATCCCTGGAGGTCCAGTGGTTAGGACTTCGCCTCCCAATGCAGGGGTGGCTGGTTCGATCCCTGGTGGGGGAGCTAAGGTCCCACGTGCCTCACGGCCAAAAAACCAAAACATGAAACAGAAGCAATATTGTAACAAATTCAATGAAGACTTTAAAAATGGTCCACATCAAAAAAACTCTTTAAAAAAAAAAAAGGCGACTGTGAAAAAATGGGTTACGGAGACAGAGGGAACCTCGTAGAACACAAGGACAAGAAGTACAGTCAAGACCCAAGAGGGACAAGAACCAGGAAATGGAAATCACGTGAAACCAGGGCAGGGCAGCTCTTCCGCCACCTCCATTTCTCCGTTTGTGCTTCTCTTCACTTGTCTGTCTGTCTGTCTGTCTGTCTCTCTCTGTTTCTCAACAATGGGGCAAAGATGACTGCTCTCTGTTCCCAAGGGTTTACGTCCTCCCAGTTCAAGTTCTAACCGAGACTGCTTAGTGACTCCAATTTTAATTCCAAAGTCCTAGGAGAGAACATCTTATTGATACAGCTCAGCTATGAAGTTAAATATAAATAGACGGACCTCCTAGGGCGCCATGTCCTGGACCCCACAGGCTGTGTCACAGAGTGGTTGTAGCGCTGACTAGTTGTAGTTGTAGACCAACCCTCCTACGCTGTTGGTGGGAATGTGAATTGGTACAGCCACTATGGAGAACAGTATGGAGGTTCCTTAAAAAACTACAAATAGAACTACCATACGATCCAGCAATCCCACCACTGGGCATAGACCCTGAGAAAACCGTAATTCAGAAAGAGTCATGTACCACAGTGTTCATTGCAGCTCTATTTACAATAGCCAGGACATGGAAGCAACCTAAGTGTCCATCGACAGATGAATGGATAAAGAAGATGTGGCACGTATATACAATGGAATATTACTCAGCCATAAAAAGAAACGAAATTCAGTTATTTGTAGTGAGGTGGATGGACCTAGAGTCTGTCATACAGAGTGAAGTAAGTCAGAAAGAGAAAAACAAATACCTTATGCTAACACATATATATGGAATCTAAAAAATGTCATGAAGAACCTAGGGGCAAGACGGGAATAAAGACACAGACCTACTAGAGCATGGACTTGAGGACACGGGGAGGGGGAAGGGTAAGCTGGGACGAAGTGAGAGAGTGGCACGGACATATATACACTACCAAATGTAAAATAGCTAGCTAGTGGGAAGCAGCCACATAGTACAAGGAGATCAGCTCGGTGCTTTGTGACCACCTAGAGGGGTAGGATAGGGAGGGTGGGAGGGAGGGAGATGCAAGAGGGAAGAGATATAGGGACATATGTATATGTATAACTGATTCACTTTGTTATAAAGCAGAAACTAACACACGATTGTGAAGCAATTATACTCCAATAAAGATGTTAAAAATATAAAAATAAAAAATAAAATAAAATAGGTTCAATAACAGTACCTATCACAGAGTTACTGCGAGGATTAAATGAGATAATGTAGATAAGAAATTCATCACAGCCCGGGCACAGAACACGCCCCAATTAGATGTTACCTATTACTGCTATCCTAAGGTTATTTTGAGTCCATCGTCTGGCAGTTGCCCGAACACGTTTTCTCGAGGAAACATTGAACATGGCTGTTGGGTTCCCAGTTACAACTGGTCAGATCTTGGAATCCCATGGGCCCATTCATGTCAATAGTCTGTCAAGCGCAGGGTCCCATCTGCACACCTGCATCACCTTACAGCTCTAATACGTTCTCTCTAAACTCTCCCCCAGCGTATCTTCACGGGAATTTCCAGAAAATAGACTCACCAACATCACTCTCTTGCTCATCCACTCAGGTCCTGATCTGATGCTTCCTCACTGTCAATGCATTTGTAGCCCAGAGAGGTGCCTTGTCATCGCCCTGCAGTGAGGACCCTCGTGAAGAACACTGTCTTGTTGAGGGGGACACCTCTCCACGTCCCCACAGGACCGCTGTGCCTCCCACCCCAGGTGCTTGTGGCTCTTATCCCCGGCCCCCTCCAGGCTCACTGCTTTGGAGGCACACAGGTTTTCACACATGCATGGACAGATGCATTCAATGACTGTGGTACTGGCTGTGGAATCGGTTGTCCAGCTGGAGTCCTTCCCATCACTGACCCGCTGGTGGCGGTTGGTAAGTTACTCCATCTCCCCGAGCTTCAGTGTCTTCTGCAAAACCATCCTGACCCCCTTAGAGATGTGGTAAAGATTAAATGCGATGGCATATTTAGAGTCTTGGAGATTTCCAGCTTCTAGAAATGGCAAAGCAGTTTATGCCAGGCTAAGCTTCCTGCCAGCATCAATTATAAACTTTGAACGAAAGATAGGATACAGCTATTCTGAGGCACTAGAGAGCAAAGAACAGAGGCAGAAACTGGAGAAGATGCAACTCTTGAAAGAAAAGACGCAGACGGAGTGAAGATCCCCATTTACCCAATATGTCCTCCTCGGACACTTCTTCACAGGCGCCAGGGGGCTCGAGACCAGGGGAAAGCAGTAGTCGCTGGGTGCAGATGGCAGAGGCCAGATATTGGGGCCACCACGGTGGCTAGAAACCACCATGGTGGCTAGAAGAGGAGGAGAGAATCCCAGAAAGAATGGAATCACAGAGGGATTAATTTCCTGCTAGCATTTTCCATGCCGACATTTTTCATAGGAATGTAAAAGCCAATCTAGAATTTCTACAGCATGTCACCCACAGTGCCCAATATACAACAATTACATGAAAAGAAGCAGGAAACGATGACCCAGAGTCGAGGGAAAAAGCAGTCAACAGGGCAGAGTCACAGGTGACCCCAAATGACTAAATAACAGATACGTGAAAAAAGCTGGCAAGAAAAGATAAAGAGTTAGAGGATTTTAGGAGAGAAACAGAAATTCTAAATAAATAAATCTCCTAGGGTTAAATATTAAATATCTGAAATTTTAAAGAAACCTGCACAATGCTGAATATTTCAAGATCGATGACCTTGAAGACAGATTATTTCAATAGAAATTATCCAAACCGAAGACCTGGAAAAAATTATTCAAAAAACAATGAATAGCGCCAAAGTCACATGTGAGATAGCGTCAAGCAATCTAACCTACGTGTGGCTGGAGTCCTAGCAGGAAAGAAAAGAGAAAATGGGACAGAAAAAAGATTTGAAAAACTGCTGGCCAAAATTCTTCCTAATTTGATTAAAAACAATCCCCAGATATTTAAGATGATCACGTCCTAAGAGGGATAAATACAAATAAAACCACACCTGAGCACCCCAACCTCAAGTTGTTAAAAACTCATGAGAAAGAGAAAAATCATAAAATAACCAGAGAAAAAAAGACACATTAATACTGCTGCCTTCTCATCAGAAATACTGGAGACCAAAACAAAGCGAAATGACATCTTTAAAGTGCTGAAAGAAAAATATAAATTCTAAATGTCTCTGTCCCATGAAAACATTTTCAAAAATAAAGGCAAAATAAAGACTTCACCCTACGGGCGCAAGAGCGTCGTGCTGCAGGGACATTTTAGAACCATCTCACTGGTGGTCGTGTGGAAGAGGTGTAGGAACAGAAGTTACTGAGGAAACCCTCCCAGTGGGCAGGTCAGAAAGGAGGAGACAGAGGTGAGGGGCGTCCAGTCGGCAGAGTCTGCGGAACTTGGCCAGAGAGGCAGGTGGCCTGCAGCTGCCCAACGTAGGAAGCAGAGGTTTCACAAAAGAAGCAGGGTTTTGTTTTAATTTTATTTTTATTCTAATGAGATGGACTGAAAGCATTGGGTCGTGTTTGATTTGATTTGAAAGGAAATAGAAAAGTGATATTCCTTTCCTATCTGTGTTTGTATTGTTGAATTCACACTTGTTACAAAAATAAAGCTGCCAACAGACGTTCCTGATCTCGTCCCTCTCCACCCAGGACCCTCCCCCTTTGTCTGAACCACTCTCATCGCTCCTCCGCAGGGATGGGGCAGGGCAGGGTGAGAGGCAGGGAGGGAGGAAGGGTATCTTTTTCACTCATTACATTGTATTAATTTCTACTGGTTGGTTTCTACTGAGGCCTCTCTCCTTGGCTTGCAGACAGCCGTCTTCTCCCTGTGTGTGTGTCTGTTTCCGAACCCCTTCTTCTTATGAGGACGCCAGTTGTATTGGATTAGGATCCACCCTAAGGACCTCACTTTAGATTAATCACCTCTGTAAAGACCCTGTGCCAAACAGAGTCACGTATGAGGCCCTGAGTGTTAGGACTTCACCATATGGCAGCTGGGGGTAGGGACAGTCCAGCCCAGAGCACAAAGAGGAAGGCAGCTCATCCAGGACCCAGAAAGTCTGTCCCTCCACGGAAGACAGATCCCACCCCATCAAAGCTCATGCCAGGGGCCTCTTCAAAACTCATGGCATATTCAAAACTGAACTCTTTCTAGTTTTCCCAGTGAAACGCCCGCAGCTCGAAGGCTGATCTTATCAAAGGCTGTGTCAGCACAAAGCCTTCTGGATCTACACACGGACCTCTGGAGAAAGCCACATGGTGTCAAGAAGACGCTGGGCCGCAGCCTCCTCTTTTAGTACCAGATTGATATCCAACACCCTTTATAGTCTTGTTTTGCAGCTTAAATTGTATATTCCCCAAGTCCCCGGCTGAATAAATAAATTGAATTAGGGATGCGGGTGTGCAACTCTGAATAATGCTGGCTCTGGTCTGTGAAATTCTATATGGCTTTGTCGGGCACCTAGACAGTTTTTCTTGCCCCAGAATGATGGTTCGATTCTCACATTAAACTTTTAGTTTGATACAGGGCCAAAGAGTGCAGACTCAAGAGTCCAAAATGACCCATTTTCCTAAGCAAGGCCCTGGCGAAGCCAGTGACCTGCAGGGGATGGAAGGGGCCCAGCCCCAGCATCTGTGGTCTCCCCGAGGAGCAGGGGTTGTTTTTACGCACACTTTGATGTGGAAATACGAGAGAACCTCGAAACCATTGATGCTTTCGCGTGGACATTTCACAGGGGACATCTGCCCAGGTGTTCCCAGGCCGTGATGCCTTATGGGTCAGGGAGAAAGGGACCAGCACAAGTGGGCAGAGCTGCCTGGCAGCAATGTGTCACACAGACAGGACTCCTTAGCTGTGCGTCTACAAGCACAGAGGCTGAGGCAGACCCTCTGGGAAACAGGAAGAATGTCTTCCCTGTGAACCGCAGGCCTGAGCCTCGTCGGGGTCCCCACCGATGCATTTCAGTGATTAAGATGGGACCTTGGGGAAGGGACAGAAAGCGGCTCAGGCCAAGGGCCAAGACTGAGTAAGCACCTTTTGCTCTCCGGGGAGCAGCGCTGGGTGCCGCTGTCCGGCCTCGGCCTGGAGAGGACAGAGGGCGGCGGAGAGCGGGGTGCAGGGCAGGACTGGGGGGATGCTCAGGCCTCCCCCGTCCCGAGCCTTCCCGCGGGCTGCCCCTCGTGCCCCTCCCTCCCTGGGGATCAGCCCCTGCACACAGGTGACCAACCTCCTCCCCTCTCTGCCGGTGACTGGCTGTGGGATCTCGGGCAGCGCGCACTATATCTGCCCCATCTATAAAGTGGGCTCAGCCCCTTCCCCGCGGCCTGGTCGCGTGGGTTTTGTAAAGCACTGGAAGAGCCTGGCCCGGTGTTCCCACTCCTGTCCTTTCCGAGGCTACAGGTTCAGCTCCTCACGGATTCGCCCACTGGGGAAGAGCATCGTCTGCCTGTGGCTTCCTGAATGGCCCCTGCGGGCACCCTGCTGGCCACCCCTCACCACGGAGGCCCAGAGGCTCAGGTCTCCTTCCCGGGGCATCTCAGGAAATCCCAGGTGCCCACAGGAGAAGGAGAAGGACCTCGGCCCAGCTTGTATCCCGGGGCGGACAGCTGGGGCTCTCAACATGGTGGCCCCAGAATTGGAGGTCAAAGCAACAGGATGTTAACCTGTCAGAGGCCATCCTCCCGTCCTACAGATGGAGTCCTGTTCCCAAAGCAATGCTCAGGGAACCCCAAGGCAGTTCAGTCTTGAACTGGTTCCCATCCCCCAGCCCACGAGCTCTTTCAGGAGAGACTGTGGTTACTGACATTCATACCCTCAGCGTCTGGCAGTGCCTTGTCCCCCGTAACCACAGTAACGGCGCATCCAATGTCTGTCGAAGGAAGGAATAAATACACACGTACCTAAGTCTCAGCTTCTGGGAACTCGTTTCTCTAAGCAAGGTTGACAACCCTGGAAGCTATGACACACCAAAGCCTGAATTTTCTTATAAAATGAGGATAAAACATGCCTGAAAGTTAGGATTGACTCCAGAATTCAACCTACAAGAATGGGGTTTTTCAAACTAAGGGTCTCACCCCATTCGTGGGTCATGAAATCCTTTTAGTGGGCTGTAACCAGCATTGTTTTATAACAAAATAGAGGTAGGACATGAATGAACATAACAGAAAACGTGATTGGGAATATCAGAGCAGGGAGCAAAAGTAAGCACTCTTTTGTGAGACCTTTGTTTAGTTACGTACATGGGGGAGTGCTGGCTGGGAGTATAAGACGTACTTCTGGTGCGCACGTGGCACAGGGGCCTGACAGGCCCACGGCTCCGCAGGGGTGGCTGACCTGCCGTGGGCTCACCCCGGATGAAGCAGGGGAGGGTCCCCAGGCCAGTGCAGTGGCTACTGCTGTGTCTGCAAAACCCTCTGGGGTGCGCTTACTTTATCTCATTGCAAAGAACAAGTCTCTGAGCGAAAATCCCAGCCCCACGCAAGTCTGGTGTTTGCGATGCGAAGGCAAAGGAACACTTGGGACTAAAGTGGCCTCTTCCCAAGGGAAAAATGAGCACCTGCTCCAGGACCTTTTAGAGGAGCTGAGGGCAGGGCCCGCGGTGCCCACGTGAAGTCTTTTAGAAGGAGCTGCGGGCAGGGCCTGCGGTGCCCACGTGAAGTCTTGGATCCAAAGGCTTCTTTCAGGAGGAGGGAATCTAAGGCTTGGAACTAGACTCTTGGACTCTCGGAGTGAGAAAGGGCCCAAAGTCAAGGGACCAGCTGGCGACACCAGGGCCCAGGGTCCACCCAGCGCTGGGCCAGCAGCTCTGTCGCTCCACGTCAGGGCTTCCCCAGGTGTACAGAGCTCCTGTCGGAGTTGCTCGGCCCACCTGAGGGCCCCCCAGGGGCTCAGTGATTGTTCTAAGGAGGACGAATTAGTCAGCACCACCCAGCGAGATGAATCGTCACCCCCGTCCTTACTCAGAGGCCACCGCCCCCGCTCGGCATCTCCCCAGCCCAGCCTGGCAGCCTAAAGGGCACTGGGTCATCCCGACTGCTTGTTCTGGGCCTCACTTTGGCCCCCATGCTGTGTACAGCACCCAGACATTCTGGCGGTGGCAGGGACGGCTTGTCCTCTTGTGCACACGGGGCCTCCAGAGCCAGAGGGGACCAGGCGGCAGAGCCTGCCTGGAATCCAGTTCCTGTCCCTCTTTCAACCACAAACACAGAGCACGTTCTGCCCCCGAACCCCTCGGACTTTTCGTGCACGGGGAGAGCAGGGCGTGCCTCCCGGGACGTGAGGGTGAGACCAGAGAAGCCTCGGGGCCCAGTAGGCTCGGGTCCTCGGCGACCCCAGGCTCCTCCGCGGCTGCCTTCGTCGGGGGAGAGCCGAGCCCACCAGCTTTCCAGGCACCGACACCAAGGGTCTCGCTGGGCCGTCCCCGGGACTGGACGTAGGGCCCCAGTCTGCGCCCCGACCTGTGCAGGTGCCGCGCAGGTGGGCGGGCACAGGCCGGCCCCCAGCCCCCCACCCCTCCAGGGCCTGGGCTCGCATGCAGACGTGCGCCTGCACCCGGAGCCCGCGTGCGGGTGTGCGCAGGGGGCAGCTGCTGGGCCGCACGATGTGGCGCGGGCCCGGGGCCGGGGCGCCGGCGGGCCTCCCCCGGGGAGGCGTGGTTCCCCGGCAGAACCGAAGCGCAGCCTCAGCTCTGCTCCGCTGCCCGGGCCCTCCCGGCGCCCCCCGCCCATTGGTACCCCCTTCGTGGGAGGGGCCGCTCACGCGGGGACGGGCCGCCCTTCGCTGCGCAACCCTGCGACTGGCAGTGAGCTCGCCGGCCCCGCCCTCAGCTCCGGGCCGCGTCCGGGCCTCGGGTCCTCCGGCCGCTGGTCCCACCTCGGGGCCAGGATACTCGGCCGCCACTAGGACCGGGCGCCGGGGCCACCCCTCCCAGCTGGGCAGCATCCGCCTGAGGGGCTCTCCTGTGCCCGGGCCGTGCCCCCCGGGAGCGGGCCGGAGCAAGCACACCCCGGTTCACCCTGGGAGTGGTGACGACCCCGCACCGCGCCCTCGCGCTCTCACTTGGCCCCACGGGTCCCTGGGACTTGGCAGAACAGAGCGCGCCTCAGTTTACGCAATCACGTGTTTGGCTGCTCCAAGGCCACTGAGCTGGACGTGGGGTGGCCGGCGCGGCCCTCACAGCCCATCCGGGCAGCTGAGCCTCAGGCTCCTTCGTGGCGGGAATCCGCCCCCCCCCCCCACACACACACACAAGGGCCCAGGCACTCACAGCCCTTCCCCTCCGTGACACAGCCTCAGCAGAAAGCAGGGCAGGACACCTAGGCACCTGCGAATCACCTGGGCCCCTTGGCAACGCCTCCAGGGCTCCAAGCTCTCCCCCGTGAGCCGGCCGTGACGAGCAGCTGCTACACACGTTTCCTCTGCTAGCAGCACAGTGTCAGGCTTCGTCAGGAGCGGGCCCTGCAGAGACACTGCGGAAGGAAGGGCTCCTTCCTGCCCCAGCGGGCTCTCCCGTCAGCCCCCGGCACACTTGGCATTTCTACGGCAGCAGGTGGAGTCCTTCCAGCCCCTCAGCAGAGCGACACCGGTGCGAGGCCTCCTGGGAGGAGCTTCCTCTGGCTGTTGTAGGCGTGTGGCTTTCACATTCAGGGAGCCCTGTCTGCGACCTTCCCAACAAGGCCGGCCCCCAGGTCAGGGACCAGGACCCCTCTCTTGGGCTCTGTGTCTCAGCCAGGAGGGGCCACTCCATAGAGTTCACTTCACTTCTAACCAGCCAACCTGTCAAGACTCCAACCCCCTCTTAGTTAAGAATTCTTTACATTAAACTTTCCCCCTTCAATTTACTCCGTGGTTTCTGCCTCCTGATTGGATCCTGGCTGATGCATTGCCCAAGTGGCTATCATTTTCCCTGGAAAAACAGCATTGGCTTTCTAGACCCAGAGGAGGGAGACCAAGCCAGCTGAGGATGTAGAAATCATGCCACATGAGGGACAGTTGTGTGGAATCAAGGGCAGGGAAGGAAGTGTTGCCAGTGTGACCTGCTGCCTTTGAGTCCCTGATGCACTGGCCATGGAGATGGGCTTGGACCTGCTCGGCTAGACTCAGAAATCAGACAGAGATAAACAGACAAAAGCTCTGGGCAGGAGGGGGGCAGGTTCCAACTCAACCTATGTAAGAACATTCTAGTCCTTCCAGCTGCTCGGATGGACATGCTCTGCTTCCAGTGGCCTGGGGCTGGCCTGAGTGAGGGGGCCAGGCTGGACAGTCACCTGGGGAGGAGTCTCAGAGGGCGCCGGGTACAATGGACAGGATTTCTAAGAAGTTTTGAGTGATTTTAGCAAACAGAATGGAGAGCAGAGCTTTGCAAAGATAAAACAATAAGAAGCTAAATAAGAACATTAGGTTTCTTTGAACGAAAACCTGGGTCATCGTGTCATTCTAACATGGTTGTAACTAATACATTGTAAACAAGTTTCTCAGCAGTTTTTAATGTTTTGGTGTGGAATATATATCTGGCTAAAAGCAATGGATCAATAATAGCGCTAAAAACACAGTCATGTTGGGTCTCTACATGCATTTACCCATATGAGCAAAATACACTTTCAGCTAAGGTAAAAATAGTACTGCCAGCATGTACATATTGTATAGTTCTGTATTTAATTTTTAATTTGATCGTAAAATCTCATCTACCATTTTCTATCTTAGGAACCCAAGGGCTATTTAACACAGACATTTATGATGAACTGAAGTTACTGTGAGACTGTTTAAGCAGTGAACGTTAAGTGCACATGAATTTATAATTCTATAAACATCCTCTTGTGCTGCATATGACGTAGTTCTCCTGCTAGCCAAGCTGAGAAGGTCAAGCCTCGTTTCATCCTTATTTCCCAATCAAGAAGCAAAGATTTTATCTTCACCGATTTAAGTTAACAAGCCTGACCATTACACAAAACAGGTCTGGCTAATCAATCTGGTCATTTAACAAGTACTTATTACTGTCTTTTGCTGGCACTCCGAATACAGCAGTGAGAAAGACAAATATGGCCCCTGCCCTCCCAGAGTGAAGAAATCACGTTTCGTCATATTAGTGGCACAGACTCTGAAGGTGGCTGGGGCGCAGCGCAGCCCAGGCGGAGGCCAGGGAGAAGGCGTGCGGGCAAGGCCGCCCTGGAGAAGGGACACTTGGGCTGAGCCTCGAGGTGGGTGGGCAGGGGGCACAGGTGCTGGCCCAGGCAGAGGCAACCATGCGCTCGTCATGGAATTGCACACCGGATTCAAGGACCTGAAAACCCTGCAGACCTGCAGTAGCTGAGGCCGGGGTGGGTGAAGGGCACAAGAGATGGGAAGAGATGCATGCAGGCGGGGAGGCGGGGCCAGAGCCGGATCCCGGGCCTCAGAAGCCACGTACAGATGTGGGCCTTCATTCTCCACCTCACTTAACTTCACCGCGTTATCTTTATTGTCCATCTTAGCATCATAACCATTAAAGCGTGTGTGTGTGTGTACATGCACGTGTGCATGAGCGTGTGTGGTGATTGGTCTATAGATGTAACAAGTATTTCTTACCGCTCATCGTGGTCAAAAAGCGTGGAAAAGATTGCTCGTCGTCTGTGTACTGGGAAACCACTGAAGGCCTTTCAGTCCCAATGACAGGACCAGATTACATTCCAGAGTCCCTCCTGGTCGCAGAGAAGAAAGTGGCTGGTGAGGACTGAGCATGGGGCCGAACGAGATGTCAGGTTGCCTTGGGCCTGGGCGGTACCAGCAGGGATGGAGACAAACCCGAGAAATATTCAGGGAAGAGAAACCACGATTAAACGTGCAAAGTGAGGTGATGAGTCCTGTCTGCCTTCCAGGATGCCGGCTGAAGAATGGCCTGTACGGTGGGACCATTTTCTACAAGAGGGAATCAGCAGAGGAAGGACGTTGGCCTGGGGAACGAGAGGCCCCTGTGAGGGACGTCAAGTTGAAGTTTCTGCAAGATGTCCACTCAGAGATGTTGAGTGAGCTGCGTGAGACACGGGCCCGGAGCTCAGGAGCGAGGTCGGGACTGGAAACCTGAGTGATGCGCTCGCTGGGCAGATAACTCCCGCCCTCCTCCCACGTGCCAGGCGCTGTACATTACATCCTAGACACACATTAGTGAACAGACATGATCACTGCCCCCTTGGAACCTGGAGCGACTGCCCTTTAAATGAAAACATAAGTCGCGGGAGTGGATACACTTGCAAAGGGGCAGAGTTTTAGATAGAGTGAAATGGGCTTAAGACTGAAATACAAGAAGAGGTGCTGGCAGAACAGACCAAGACAGAGACAAATTAACTTCTTCTGCCCTAAAGAGCGGAGAAGAAAAGCAGCTGCAAAGACAGGGTGGGGGGGTGTAGGGTCAGAGTCGGCGCAAATCCACCTGGGGTGACAAAGTCATGTCCTGCTGGACGGCAGGGCTCAGCTTTCTGACTCCCAGGGGTCACTCTTAGAATGAACACGGGAAGAGACATGGGAACCTGTGAGCTCCAGGAAGCAAAGTACCAGCTTCCACCATCATCACTGTAACAGTGATGTCCAAGGCCAGGGCCAGAAACCACAGCTGCAGAAAGTTAACCTGTCACCCTCTCGAATTATCTTTGTTTCAGAGATTAGCAACTGGACAGGGCTATCGAAAAAGACCAAACAGAAAAGACAGTAACATTTGGAAAAGGAGGAAACTGAAGAATAAAGCAGATGCGTGTTTCCTGGCATTCCCAGTCAACGGCAGGAGCTGCTTGTTGGTGTGTTGGTTTATCCTCTAATCTCGGCATGAAGACGCATACAGAATGACGCATTTAGCGCTCTTCTGATATTGAATAACCTCACAGGTTGGAGAAGTCCCGCTCCCTCCATTATCAGCAAGTCTCACTAATGAGGGGAGATTATCAGAGAGCTTCATGCCCGAGCTTTGGCTTCCGACATGACGGAGTCCCACCTGCCTGGGACGAAGGATTGTGAAGCACCCTGGGAATGTAAAGATCACCTCTGCCGCTGTTACTGATGTTATAATCGAAGGAGAAATGAAAACAGCACGGGGCTTCCCTGGTGGCACAGTGGTTGAGAGTCCGCCTGCCGATGCAGGGGACAAGGGTTCATGCCCCGGTCTGGGAGGATCCCACATGTCGCGGAGCGGCTGGGCCCGTGAGCCATGGCCGCTGAGCCTGCGCGTCTGGAGCCTGTGCTCCGCAACGGGAGAGGCCACAACAGTGAGAGGTCTGCGTACCAGAAAAAAAAAAAAAAAACCCAGCAATATGGGACCCCAGTTGCATTCCAGAACGAAAAGGAAAACGGACATTAATGGAAAAACAAATAAGGTCTGTACTTCAGTTGACAGCACTGGACCGACGTCAATTCCCTGCTTTTGAGCATTGAAATGCAGATGTGTCCGATGGGAACATTAGTGGAAGCTGGATGAATGGTACACAGGCATTCTCTCTACTTTTTGTTTTTCAACAACTTTTCTCTAAGTCTAAAATTATTTCAAAATGAGCAGTTTCTGTTCAAATGCAAAGAACCACTAAATAAAACTCTAGTTAATTAAGACCCTCTGAATCCTCAAAGCAGGTTTCAGAGTCCGAATTGCTCGTAACTATTTTCTAATGGGTTTTCTTTGTTTGGGTTCACGTGACAAGCTTAGATGAGGTAACATCACATCCACATCAGTGGAGAGTCTTCAAAATATTTTGACACTTTGTTTCTGCAAGTTTTTCTGCACCTAAACATAACAGATCACCCCATTTAGACCTGCCTCTCTAGGAGGAGCCTGGACTCCACACATAAGTGTGTAAAAGCAAGCAGAATAGCTTCAGTGGCTCCAAAACCACATGAGGCGACCTTTTTATTTATTTATTTATTTTTTTATTTATTTGCGGTACACGGGCCTCTCACTGCTGTGGCCTCTCCCGTTGCGGAGCACAGGCTCCGGACGCGCAGGCTCAGCGGCCATGGCTCACGGGCCCAGCCGCTCCGCGGCACGTGGGATCCTCCCGGACCGGGGCACGAACCCGTGTCCCCTGCATCGGCAGGCGGACTCTCAACCGCTGCGCCACCAGGGAAGCCCGAGTCTACCTTTTTATTTTATTATTTTAAATTTACTTTCTATTACTCCAATAAAATAATTTTGTATACTTGATTTTTAATATCTACGTCAAAGTATTCTCAGCCCTTCACCACTTCCTTTCTAACCATTTTCAAACGGTCCAGTTTAGTCTGCAAACCGTGTCAACTAATGAAGCATTTATAAAGCACAGACCCACCCCCATGTAGCACCCACCCCCCAGGTGCTACTGATTCACTCGGCAAAAACATGTCAAAACAAAGCACAGTGTGCAAAACATTGGATGGTCTCTTACTGTGGTGATGTCTTCAACAATGAAACCTGACTGTATCGTCAGGAAACACTTGCCCTCCTGTCCCAATTCATTCTATTATTTGTAAATGCACTGAGTGTTACTAGTGGAAGAGTTTTGCCAAAATCAGCAAAGTCAACTTTAAACAAAAAGCCTGGCTCTTTGGCTCCGGACATCTTTTCTGGCGGGTCCTTATGTCCCTTTCCCAGCTCAGGACACGGATGCTGACCGCAGAGGCCCTGTGTGAAGCCTGTGTCTGGGGCCCCCCAGCAGGAAAGACCTTTCATCTTGTCCCTCTTCATGTAAATGCAGGTCGTTGACGCATAATGCACGTCAGCATCTCGCTGAGATGCGGAGAGAGGAAGTCCACACGGAAAGGGTTATTCGGAATGCCCTTGATCCAGCAAGAATGATCTCACTGAACGCGCGCCAAGCCATCTGCTAAAGGACGATTTGCTCAAAGGATCCACCAATAAAGAGCTGCTCCAACCAAAACACAGTGAAGCAGAGAGGAGACCCCTGTATGGGGCCACAAGAGCGCAGGGCTGGGACGATGCTGGGAGCCCACGCCGTCCCCCCCGTCCTGCTGACAGATGTGGCCTTGACACGGCGGCGTGGCCACGCCAGACACAAGGACGGCCTCCCAGACTTCTGACACAGGGTCTCCTTTACCAGTCTTTCCACCGCTGAATCCTCAGCTTTCTACTCCGCAGAAGTGTCCCTGCTGGGTGTGTCACTGAGCCTTAAAAGAGAGAGTCGCTCTGAGCCAGAGTCCCTGTCACCACGCCCTCCTCCACGTGCAGACAAAGTGCCTGGGGTCACTGGGGAAAAGCACGAAGGAAGGTGGTGTCACCCATTGAAAGGGGATGGTGTTGAAGCATGTTGTGGAGAAGCTCTTAAATGAGTCACCCATATTTGCATCCCTGGAAGGATTCGTTCAGTTCTGCTAGCTGTAGAAGGACGGTCCCTTCAGAGGACAAGCGCATGGTGTTGGTCAAAAATAACACCAATGGAATGGACTGTCAGAAATGGGAAAACGGGGCACTAACTTCATCTCATCCCCCAGACGTCCAGCCCTGCTGCACGGGAAGAAGGGACGTTCCTTGGGCCCCTACGATCAGACCTGGGGCACAGGTCCACGCAGCAGTGGATAGCAGGGGGCGATGTTGGCATACATTGGTGGACAGACCACCACCTGCTGAGGGAGAGACAGACCCACTAAAAGTGGGGACAGCATCCCCAAAGGGACGGAGGGGACACACCCCACTGCCCAGAGCAGTTTGCTTTTGCTCAGACTGAACAAAGAGGAAAACTGGACACGGCAGTCACCCTGGACATACGCGGCCGCTCAGCTGTCCAGGGTCACACACCGACCCCATCAGCGGTCAGTCCAGTGAGATTTAGGGCCAGAGGAGGCCCTGGGACAGGGGCCCTGCCCCAAGCCCTACTCCAACCCCAGTCAGAGCTTTTCCTTCTCTTTGTTTTTAATTTTTCTGAATCGATCTGGACTCCTGGTTTTCAGAGGCTGTTTCGGTGTCCCTGTGTCCCTCCGCCCACAGCAGTGGAATCTGATGGATGGGACACAGCTGGGCGCCTGAGTGTGAGGCCAGTCCCATCCTGTCTCCAGTTTCTCGCTCCCGCACCCATTCCATCAGCAACCCTGCCGGTTCCACCTTCAAATCAGACCCCAGAGCAGCCCCAGCTCCGGGTTCCACTGCTGCTGCCGAGATCTGGCCACCGTCTTCTCTCAGCTGAACCACCACTAAAGCTTCCCCATCGGTCTCCCGATCCTTCCTCGCCCCCTTCAGTCTAATCTCCCCAGAGCAGCCAGAGCCATCCTGCTACACGTGTGCCAGCCCAGGGCACCCACTGCCGGACACGTCCAAGGGCTTCTCATATCACTCAGTGAGAACCAAGCCCTTACAAGGCCCTGTGCAACACACACACATACGTGTACAACGCTGTGCAACGCACACATATGTGTACAACCCTGTACAATGCACACATAGGTGTAAAACCCTGTGCAATGCACACATACGTGTACAACCCTGTGCAACGCACACATACGTGTACAACCCTGTGCAACGCACACATATGTGTACAACCCTGTGCAACGCACACATACGTGTACAACCCTGTGCAACGCACACATGTGTAAAACCCTGTACAATGCACACATACGTGTACAACCCTGTGCAACGCACACATATGTGTAAAACCCTGTACAATGCACACATACGTGTACAACCCTGTGCAACGCACACATACGTGTACAACCCTGTGCAACGCACACATACGTGTAAAACCCTGTACAACGCACACATACGTGTACAACCCTGTGCAACGCACACATACGTGTAAAACCCTGTACAACGCACACATACGTGTACAACCCTGTGCAACGCACACATACGTGTACAACCCTGTGCAATGCACACATACGTGTAAAACCCTGTACAACGCACACATACGTGTACAACCCTGTGCAACGCACACATACGTGTACAACCCTGTACAACGCACACATACGTGTACAACCCTGTGCAACGCACACATATGTGTACAACCCTGTGCAATCCGACCTGTGCTCTAATTACTGTGCCTCTTGCTCAACCTGCTCCAGCCATTCCGTCCTTCTTGCTGCTCCTCGAGCCTTCAGGGCGCGACCACCACAGGGCCTTTGCACTTGCCCTTCCCCCGTGTTTCCGTGGCCTGGCCCTTGCCTCTCTCAGGTCTCGGCTCAGAGCCCCACCCCCTGCCTGTATTTTACTTCATAGCACTTACTGCGCTCCGCCAGGCTGTGCATTCCACTCATCTCTCTCGTTTAGCACCTGCTTCCCGTGCCCAGAACAGGAGGACCCGTAGGGCCGCACTTTGTTCAGGTTACTCAGGGGTGTCTCCCCAGAGCCTAGCCCACGCCTGGTATACAGCTGGCGCTCAACAAGTCACTGATTCCTTCACTCCCTGGCGGGATGGATGAACATTGCAAGGACCGTGCATCTCAGGCAGAAGGTCAGAGGGGCGGAGGCGCTGGCGCTGAGGACCCACCGGTGCCCCCGGGCGCTCTGTGTCCTGGGGGCGGGGGAGGGGTTTTCTCACCCAGCAGGCTACCCATCCGAGGGTCATGGGATCGGTCCGGGGGGCCATGACCATCCATATTAAAAAGATGAAAGAAATAGAAGTTCTTAAAGTAGAGTCAATTGTGTACGATAAGGATAAGTATTACCTCATGAAACTCGTTTCTAGTGCACGTGTGCACTTACGCGCTCAGTTACCACAGCGTCGTAAGATGTGTCACTTATCATAGCTCTCAGTCGAAAGACCTTGAAACACCCGTCACAGATAACATGCCCAGAGTGGCTAAAATGATGCTGTTTTAACAGCTCTGCAGAGGAAGGTCCTCCCCAGAGACAACCTCTGGGCCGCGTCACATGCACCCTGCTCGCGTGTCCCGACCTGCTCTGAGGTGCACTTCGCTTCTCTTATTCCTTTTCTTTCTGCTCTTCCGGTCGCGTAATTTCCACCTGCCTTCAGAATTTGCTGATCCTTTCTGCTGCCAACTCAGCCCTGCTGTTGACCCGTTAGTGAACTTTTCACTTTTCACTTTTGTTTCTGAGCTTTTCGACGCCAGAACACCCCTTTGGGTCTTGTTTTATAGTTTCTATCTCTTCGGTGATGTTCTGTATTTACGAGTCATTTCACCGTACCCTCTTGTAATTCTTTAGGCATGGTTGCCTTCGCTCTTTGGACACACGGTAGAACCTGCTTTGAAGTGTGCACCTTCCTGACCCGACGTCTGGGCCCCCAAGATCGTCTCTATGGACTGTTTTCCCTGTGTACTGGCCACACTTTCCTGTTTCTCTGCGTGGCTCAGGACATTCTGTTGAAAACTGGGTTTGCACAGTGTAGTATAGTAACTCTGGACATTGACCCCCATTCGGGGGCTCGATTTTCTTGTGAATTGAGTAGTTTGTTCGCTTGGTGAGTGACTTGGCTGTGAAGCTCGTCTCCACGCCCGTGCAGCCTCTGACATCCCTCAGATGGTTTCCTTCCTTGCTTGAATCCTTTAACCTGGCTTCCTCGGGGTTACGCTGGACCCCACCCAACTGCCCTGCAAGCCGGATGGAGCGCCAGAGCTGCGGCCACGTGTCTCCCCCAAACGGCAGCGCTACTCCTGGACGGAGTTACTCCTGCCTTCTGTCGTGCTGACCTGGGTGTCCCCCTGTCAGAGGGGGGAGGTGGGTGAGAGCTGTTCTGCCTCTGTCCCAGGAGATGGGGGGGGTTAGGTATGAACATGTCCATCGTATCTTTAAAAGAGTCGTTGGGAACTACATTCCGCGTCACAGGCATCAGCTGAACCGCAGAAGTGTTCCTTGTGTGTGAGCTCAGCTAAGGCTCACTGCCATCCCGAAGGTACGGAACACCCGCCCATTCGCAAGGTGAGGAGATGAGGCTCGGGGGGGGGGGCAATTTCAGTGTCACGTGACCAGGCTCAGAATCCAGGTACGTGTGACGCTGAAGCCCGTGTTCTTTCTGCTGTATAGGCTGCATCTTCCAGGAAGAAGAAGGCAACTTAAAATGTCCTGAAGGTCCTCACAGCTAGAAAGGACCCGACGGGTCATCCAGGAGAAGCCCCTCTCTTTGTGCATCAGATCATATAAACTCTTCATTTAAACTGGTTCACGGCTTTATCGTGTTGACTGGAAACGTGACCCACCGTGTGTTCCGAGGCGATACAGAGATCCTCGTCACTTGACTGAGCAGCGAGTGGCTGGTCCCTCTCTAGCCCCACACCCACCTCTAATCACCACGTGTCCCTGTACTGACCTCCTGTGTTTCTTCCTTTACAAATTGTAATCACTTAGTGTCTCCTTATGACGGATGCTCAACAGTACTCATCTGAAGCCGTTGACATGCACTGTTATTGTTTAATAATATCGCTAGTAATGCTATCCCTGGTAATGCTATCCCTGGTAATGCTATCACTGGTAATGCTATACTAGTCATATCAATCCTATCACTAGAAGTACTATCACTAGTAAGGCTATCACTAGCAGTACTATCACTAGAAATACTGTCACTAGTAATGTTATGGCTAGTATTCCTATCACTAGTAACACTATACTAGCAATATCAACACTATCACTAGAAGTACTATCATTAGTAATGTTATCACTAGCAATGCTATCACTAGTCATACTATACTAGTAATGTCAATCCTACACTAGAAATACTATCGCTAGCAATGCGATCACTAGTAGTACTATCACTAATTAAACTATCACCGGAAAAGTTAGAAGCTGTTCTTTTTCACTCAGATGATTAGGATGTAAACGTCAGATTCCCCTTTGCTCGAAGCTCCGCTGAAGCAGAGGACACGTTAAATAGTCCATTGTTAAAGGACCGCTGACCTGGCCATTCCCCATCAAAGACAGATTTTTTGTTCTCTATTTTTAAATGATTTCAACGTGATTTGCCAAAAACGAGCCCCTCGGAGGCTCCTGAGGGCTGAGCTCTGGCTGCGCAGGAAGGGCTGTAACCACTGGGCACGTCTTTTCGTTTGACTGATTTTTGTTGGGTTTTGTTTCTGTTTTTGACGCATGCAGTTACTCTGACAATTCTCCCTTGAGCTTACTTCTGAAAAGTTGATTCAGCCTCTATTTATCTACACAACTGTGCTTTTACTACACTGGGTGCCTCTCACATATGTTCACATGCATCTCAGGCCATTTCTAATATGACTTAGTTTCTAAAAAGTAACTATATTCTATATTTACTGTGTCTGTGTCATTATTTCTTAGGGGTTGTAAGGTGTCAAGAGTACAGATTCTTCGTCAGAGAAACGTGTCATTCTAGAACTGTCTCTGCCTCTTACTAACTAAGGTCCCTGAATGAGTGACAATCTCCCAAAACGTCAGTTTTCTTATCTACGAAATAAAGACGGTAATAGGACTTTCCTCCCAGGACTGCTCTAGGGATTAAATGAGATAGCATAGCATAAGTGCCGACACAGTCATCATTCACTAAATGGCAGCTACCCTTCAAATCAGAAGAGTATGACTTTTCTAAGACGGACCAAACAAGAATCAAGACTGTAAGTATCACAGGCAGACTAAGGGGCAACAATGAGAACCAGCACCCCATGCCCCGCCCCCACGTGAGCCCCGCGGCCTTCTGGGATTGACAGGAAGGAGGGGCTCTGCCCGCCGAGCACGACCCCAGGGGCGGCCCCTCTGCTCGGCCAGGACCCCGCTCCCCGCAGCCTCCTGCACAGGGTCAGCAGAACCACATTGAAGCGCTCAGGTCTGGGGCTTTGGCCAGAGCGGAGGCCCCCGATCACACTGTGCCGTCCATGAACTAAGTAGGAGTTTCACCAGGGGGACAGCAATGCCCCCAGGGCCAGCTTGAGGGCCCGGGATTTACTGAGCTCCAGGCGGGGTCACTGCTCCACGGTGACACCAGCGCTTCCAGCAGGAGACACGCGCAGGGCAAGAAGGGGGACGGCACGGCGGGGGCCGGCCCGGTGATGGACGGCGGCAGGGAGCGGGGTTGCGAAGGTGGAAGCTGATTCATCAGGAAAACCAGGAACCGTGGGATTTTACCTCCACTGTCTTCTGGGGACAAGATGGGCCAACAGGGGTGTGATAACGAAGTTTGGTTTCAAGAACAAGAGGACCGCGTCAGTCACCTGTCTCAGAGTACCATGACCTCCAGCCCTCCGTCAGCTGGATAAGCAGAGAGAGTCAGGGATACATGATGCAACCTGCTGAAGAGGGCCCTCACTCCCATCACCCACGTCTGGTTGGGGGACGTTTCTGGACGTGCATTTTAAGACACCGCTCAGATGGGAGGTGAGAGAGCTCGGTGTCGCGGCCCTTGGAGGGAACCACCCCCACTCTGCCCCCGCCCCCAGGACCGGCAAGACCTGCAGCTTCTCTGGGACGCAGGTGTACAGACCACGCACTCTTCAGTTACCGCTGCCAAGTGGCAGATCTCCTGGTCACTGTGCTCCCTGACCACCAGGCTGGCTTTGAACCGCAGACCGTATGTCCCCGAGCCACAGTCTCTTTCTCAGTCTTGCTTGGTCTGAGGCAATGAGTGGGTCAAGGTCTTGGAATTAGATGAACAGTATTTAGATCCCAGCTCTGTGACCTTGAATATCTTAACTTCTCCAAACATTCAAAACATGGTAATAGAGACAAGCAGAGTAAACTGCTGGAACAGTTACAAAATCCAGGAGCTTAAAGAACAGAGGAACTTCCCGCTCTCTCACGTAATGGTTCCAGGCGGGTGCCCCCGTTTGCAGGGGTCAGACCCAGGCTGAGGGTGCCGCCGCCTCTTCTGCCCATGGCGTCCACGGCAGCTGTGGTCACCCCCATTCTCGTCATTACAGAGCAGGGAGACAGCACAGACGGCGCACACCGGGGGTCACCTGCAGCCCCTTCGCGGATGCTGTCTGCGCTGGGCTGGAACAGTGCTGGGGTCCACAGGGAAGTCCAGCAGACATGCCCTGTAAGGCCTGCCACTAAGTGAGCACAGAACTATTTTCTCTAAAGGATGCAGTGTTAAGTCATGTTAAACCCAGAAAATAGGCCGAAAGCCACACCAGCTCTCTGAATCGTTCAGGAGGGTGTGGGCGTCCCCACCCTCGAGCGCGCTCCCTTCACCGGCCCCGATTCCAAGGTCTCCTTCCTGTGTGAATCCAGTAAAGCAGGAAAGCCGAGGGCAGGCGTAGGGCCGACCCCTCCCCAGATCAAAGACTCCAGGAGCCCCGCGCCGGGGTACCCCAGCCGCCCCACGCAGAGACCCCGGCCCAGCAAGCCCACTGCTGCTGTGAAAACTGAGCCCGGGCACTGCGGAAAAAAGAGAAGGCCTTCAGCACGTGTGCAGCTCACACTCGAATGGGGCCCCGGCTGCATCAGGGGTGGGCCTTGAAGTCATGGCACTCAGTGACACCAGCCGTTCACAGAAGGACAGGTGCTGGCGACGCCACTCACAGGAGGTCTCCGGTCGCCAAACCCACAGACGGGAAGCACAGCAGACGTTACGGGAGGGTGGGGCTCGCATTTAGGGGACAGGTTCGGTTTGGGAGGACGAAAGGAGCTCTGAGCTGGGTGGAGCTGTGGCCGCACGACCTGTGAACGTGCTCAAACCACTGAGCTGGCATAAAGAACGGCTACGACGGCGAATGGTGTTTGTATCTGCCACGGCTGAGAAACGTGAAGGGGCTGATTCCGAACGTCCCTGCCCAACCGCAGGGGAACACGTGGGCACAGACGGGGTGCAGGGGCTCTTGGGGGTTCCACTGTCCTCCAGGCCTTTGGCCCCCGAGCTCCACCCAGCCCCGCACTCGGCCACCTTCTGGGCCACGGGACGGGGCACGTGAGGGCCGGCCGTCCTCCGGGCCCTCCAGGCCGTCCCTGTGCTGGGGCCAGCCCAGGCCATCTTCCCCACTGGTGAGAAGCACGTGGATGCTGGGAGCCGGTGAGCGGAGCGGCGGTAAAGGCCTCAGGACCCGGGGGCTGGGCCCGAGCTTAGCCCCGGGGCCGCGTCCATCCACCCCCAGGATGAGAGCACATTTCCTCTTCTCAGGACGCGAGCCCGTCGCCTGCTCAGGACCAGTCTGGGCAGCCGTTCCAAGGGCCACCTCCAGCCGCCGCCAAGCCCAGGGCCACAGGCTCGCCACCCTCGGGACCGTGCGCCCCAGCAGCACGCGCACACGCATGCGTGGACCTGTGCCCGGGGCGCGCACACGCGTTCATCTGTGCCCACGGCCCAGGCTCAGGGGGCGCAGGCCCTCCACGGTCACAGGATGCAAAAACCCTCACGTTTATGGTGCACCCTTGTGCATGTGCAAAGTCTGCACACTTTGAATGTGTGCAGATTTTTCAAGGTAGTGGGCCCCTTGGGGTTTGTACGCCGCTGGCTCTGGGCCAGACGGCATCTGCCGCGTTGAAAGGGACCATTCTTTCCCCGGGCCCCTCCCCAGGCGCCTCCTCCAGGGAAACCTGAGAAAACGGGGCCTTTCCCGGAAGGCGGGCCAGCCCCGCGTCCTCAGAAGCCCACGCTCAGCTCGCGGCCCAGCCCTGCGGCCCAGGCGGCCCACGTGACCCGTGAACTGTGACCCCGGGTCCCAGGGTGCAGCCCGTCTGTCAGCACCCCCATATTTATGATCAGAGACTGCTGGTCTCGCCTGCAAAGCCATCATTCAGACCGCCAGTGAAGTCCAGGAGTCCCCAGCTCTCTGCACTCCCTCCCCACCCATCTCCTCAGCTTGGAAGAAATGCCATTGCTTCCCCCCAGATCTCTTGTCTGATGGCCACTCCAATTAGGGGACCTAGTGAGGAGAGGACACGGCCGCATTCTCTCTGCTGGAGAAGGCACCCGCCCGGAGCCCAGGAGGAGGCAGATCAGTTCTCGCCACGTGACCTATGCTGGACACGGGCCTCTGGTTGACGGGCCAGTCCCTTAGCTTCTCCAGGACACCACGGGCTGTATTTCCTAAAACACAGCTTTTCAATCTTTGTTTTCACTGTAAAACAATTTAGCATCGTGTGTAACTCACAGTACGGCTTTGTCAACCCCGTGATTTTCGTGTGTTGATATTTTCCAATCCTGGCTGTATGAATGCTTCAAGGGGCAGCCAGTATTTTCACCTAATATATTGTTCAAAGCCGCCTCCACCGGTGATGAGTCCGCACCATCATGACCCTCCTGCTCTGCCCCCGTCCCGTTCAGAGGGTGCATGGGGTTCATTCCCATCACTGGACACTCAAACGCAGCTTGTTTCTCCCACGGAATTATTTCCCTGAGATGAATTTCCATGAGTGACGCGAGCCTGCCCACTGGTATAACCATTTTCCAACTTGCTTTCGGAAAAGCTTTTAACAACTTACCACAACTAAAGTGAGCATTTTGGTGTTTTTTTTTTACTGCAACCTTGCCAGGAATTAAATTAGTTTTTGCTGACTTAGTAGCTAAAAAAAGAAGATAAACTCAAAATGTTATTTTAATTTCCATTTCTTTGATGATTAGTAAAGTTTTTGCTTCCCTTGAACTTCATGCATTTTTAAAACAGCCCACAGCTACACCTTCATCCACTTTCTCTAGATTCCGCTTCAAAGCAAAGAATGCAAACAAGGCCTGAGGGGGAAAAGGGAGCTGAGATCATGTGAATGGCCTGTACACTGACTTTCCAGTGCAAGTCACACACTTCCGTCTCTCCTGAGACTGAGCTGGGAGCAAAGAAGTCATCTCCAGGGAGAGAGGAGATCGGGCAGCATCTCCCTCCCTTTCCTGGGTCACGGGGGTTTCTGTGCTGACACCTGCTCCCTCCCCGGGGCCGGATCCTCCTGCGGGCTCTCAGGTCCCGCCAGCATCATCCCCTTTCCTCAACACCTGCCCCCAAATGTAAGCACACCCTACACAGCTGTTTTGTCCTCAAAGGCCATGCACCGGCACACACGTTCCGGCTTCTCTCCAGGAGAGAAAGGTTGAGGGGGAGGGAGATGCTTCTAGGTGAAAAGAGGCTTAAAAGACATCTACCAGTTCCAGTGGGTGGGATTCACCTGGATCCTGGTCCAGATAAACAGCTACGAAAAGATTATGACATTCGTGAGACGACGAGAAATTGCAGCACTTACTGGACGTTTGATGGCATTGAGGGAGTATCGCTCGGTTTTTGGTGTGATAATGGCATCAGGGCTGTTTATGAATCCTCACCTCTAAGGGATAAGTACTAACTACGAATGGATGAAATGATATAACGTCTGGGGGTTGGTTCAAAATAACATAAGAGAGAGGGAAGTGCTTGGGGTACAGATGTAACAAGAGTAGCCATAGTTGGTACACATTAAATATAGACGATTTTGTCAATTATACCTCAATAAAACTTGAAAAAAAGAAAACAGCGCTCATAGGTGAAGCTGTGTGGTGGGGACATGGGGGTTCATTAGACCATTCTGTCTACTCTTGCATTTTTTTAAACAAAGCTTAAAAAAACGAATGGTGCCCTTTTATAAGTACCTTTTTAGACACTGTGGAATGACTGGATTATTTTTCTCTTGTGTTCTGTCAGTATATTGTATATCATCAATTTCTAATTAGTGAGCCAACCCTGCCATCCTGGACAAAAAGCCCTCTGTCAGGGTCCCTTGTTCTCCTAATGGATTTTGTAATACATACGTATAAATGTATGAAAAAAGAAAAGACTAGAAAGGAAAAACACAAAAACATTAACAGTAGTTATACCTGGATGGTCGATTATGGGTGATTTTTTGTTTGTTTTTTGCAAATATTTGTCAATAAACACATCTTAATCTTTTAAAACTATCATTTAAAATAAACGACATCATGGTATCCACAGGCAGTTGCAGGACTTCGACGAATCCTATTCTATTGGAATTTTGGCCTGTTTAATTATTCCAGAAACACAATCTGTTGGCGATCAATAGATGCACACAGGTAAAAAGTGTGAGATCACCCTGCCCTGTTATTATTATTACTTATTTTTTAATTTTTTTTAAAAAGCCTTACTCAGTATCGGACTCAGACATTTCCCCACATGGCCAGTATTTTCTGTTTTCATTCTTCTCACTGCTCACCCCGTGATCTAAGACTCCTCTAAAAATAAAAAGCAACACTACTCAGGAAACTTGAGAGCGGCTGGGACCAGGGGCCCCATCAGCCCTCACACCTCTCGTTTCTACCGCCGCCCCGCGTTTCCAAGATGCTCCAGCGCTGACGCGGTTGACACGCGCCAGAAACTGGCACACGCCCCGAACGCTGCTCCGAAAGCTATGAAGCATCGGCCAAGTGCAATCACAACCATCGTTACAGCTGTCGGAAGCGCACCTGAGTTCTCAGATGCTTCCAGGGAAGCATCTTCCCTCCCTCAGCCACCCCGGGGCAAACAAACCGGAAGGAGGGGCTCGCAGGCTTCCTTCCTGCAGGTGTGTTCATTCCCTGGCCCAGCCCCGGCTCCCCAAGGACACCTTGAATCCATCCTGTCCTCTATTGTTTCAAGCACAGTGATGTCAAGATCGAATTCCAGAGCCACCTTATGATCTAGAGAGCCCAGACCTTCCAGGTAGGGGAGGTTGGCCTACATGAGCCACTCACACACCAATTAAAAATAAACAAACCACGATATAACAGATACTGCCAAATAAATAACGCTCTTTTAAAGAACGGCTTTCCGTGGTCCGAAGGGAATGAAGGTTTTGCCCAAAGAAAGGAAGGAATAAAATGATTCGCCTCTGCTCTCAGTAACAACGGTTCCATTTGTAAAAGCAACAGAGACCTCAAAATCCTCCAGGGTCCACTCCCCTGGCCGCAGAGGCAGGATCCCAGGCACCCGGGTGGTCAGCATCCCGTGAGCGGAGGAACACGACCCTAGGGAAACTGTGGGAGGAGGTACTTCGCCCAAGGGGATCCCATTCGGGAACATTATTAGGGGTCACAAGGTGACAGGGGTTGCATTCAAACGAGGCCACGTTCTTGGGGAATTCAAGTATCCTCTGAAGAAGCTCATGGAGTTTTAATGTAAAGCAAGGAAGTATTTTTGGATCCATTTTATAGCAGAAGTTATAAATTTTCCCACTGTCTGCAAAAGCACAGAGTAGTTTTGGCATTTCTCTGTCTTGCTTGATTAGTGTGTAGTTGCGAGACTGCTCATTTGGATAAAATCTATTTGTCGTCTAATGGATCCAAATAATCGGCTGATCTCTGCCAGGTCTGCTTTTGTGCTGGTGTTTGGGTTTCACTCTATCCTCAGCGGTCCTGGCTTTGGGGAACTCCTTTCTTTGTGTCTACTCAGTAATCGGGAAGAATCATTTTTAAACCAAAAATAGATAAATAATAGACCTTAGCAATGCCTTTGATTTGCAAAAGCAATAAAATAGACAAAAAGCAGCGGGAACGCACGGGCGGAGGTGGAGAGTGTGCAGAGTGCCCCTCGTGCCCACCCTCGCCTCGACGTCCTGCCTGCCTGTCCTCACTGCTGACCTGGCCTCACCTGCGGCCTCAGTCCCCTGACAGAGGGCAGCTCGCAGCAGGACCTCAGCAGATGGCGGCAACTAATTTCCTAGCCGAGGTTCCCGTTGTTGGTGCAACGCTTTAAAGCAAAGGCCCGGGATGGTCTCCCAGCCTCCAGCCTTGGTCCCGCAGGCGCAGCTCTGAGGCCCCTCGAGACTGCTTTCAAGTGCGTGACCTTCAGAGACCCTTCGCGGTGGGTCGGTCGCGTAGATGCGTGGGGTCTGGGCGGCCTGGGGACGTTTTTGCTTATGCTCAAAACCCCGTCCTCGTTCTTTCCGGGCCCCGGGACAAGATCCTCGCCAGAGCCAGGGCTCAGAACCAGTGAGCCCGAAGGCCGTCGGGGCCGTTCTTCCAGAGGGGAGGCCGGGCTCCAACCAGGACAGGCGAGGAGACCAGACCGTCTTTCCTTAAGTGAGGTCGAGGGGTCGCCGGCAGCCCGCCGGGCCTCAGCTCCTGGCTGACGGCTGTCCAATCAGACAGACGGCCGGTGAGAGCTCTGACCAGCCGGCGGGGAAAGCAGGCCTGCTCTGGTTCTTCTCACTCCCCAAACTGGAACCATCTCCAAGGCCTGAAGAGCTCCAGACACCTGGGTAACACATGGCCTCGTCGCCGTGCGCAGCCGCCGACGCGCGTGTGCTCGCAGGGCGATCCGGGCGCGGACCCATCCGTCCCACAGCTCGGCTGCTGAGAAGGGAGGGGAGGACCCGCCGCGCTCATCGCACTGGAGTGAGAGCCGCAGCTCCACGGCCGCGGGCCTCGCGGGGGCGGAGCGTTCCGGGCCCTGCGGGACCCCAGGCATTCCCTCCGCCTCCCTGCGGCCGGCCTCCCTGCCGGCGCCATCCCCCGACGTCCCGGTGCGAGGTTTAAGCTCTGCCAGCCCAGCGCACCCTCAGCTTCCAGGCGGTCCGCTGTACTGAGCATATGGTGTTGAAAAAAACGGAACTTACGGCTTGTTTCAGAGTTTCGGGCACTATCTGTTGAAGACCTGCTAAGTTCCGAGAACTGTGCCGCGGCTCTGCTTGCGCAGTACTTCCACCCTTTGCAGCCACGTTGTCTCCATTTCTCTTGTCCTTTTCCTACGGCAGGTCCCACAGCATTTTGGAGACAAGACTGAAGTCAGGAGGGCAGGCCGCTCGTCAGACGCTTGCTGGGCGCGGGCCCTGGAGCCTCCGCTCTGCCCAGCTCCCAAATGCCCCCCCGAACCTGCTTCGTCAAAGGGCCATGGTGGTAATGCCACCTCTTCAAGGGTGTTAAGAAAATAAAATAACCCACGTACACTAGAAGGCCATCAACTCAAGGTCCCCCCGGCCAGTCTACAGGGGTGGGTTTAATGTGACCAGCGCAGCACCTGAAAACATTTCAAAATGAGTCCCAGAGGCGGGATGGTCTCTTGGCTCAGCACGAATCCCTCTGTGCCCCGTTGTCCCCGGCCAGCTGACTCGCTAACCGGCTTCCCCAGCGGGCCCCCCGGGGGTAGGGGGCAGGGGAGACGTTGGGAGGTCATATGCTCCGCAGTGACCCAGGAGAAGCAAGAAACGCCTGTGGATGCGGGGACCAGGAGGGACGCCCGTCCACACCCTCACCTCTCACCTGTGAGCACCTGCTCCAAGAACACACCGAGCTGAGGGTTCACAGAAGACGATGTCCTCCTCCCCTCCCCCATGACCCCGGGAGCCACGCGGGGCCTCGCTAAGGATGAAACAGGTGCAGGGCCGTCCAGCTCATTCCCTGCCTGAGGACGGGGAAAGCTGCCCAGACAGACGAGGGCCTGGGCCCGTGTCGGAGGGTCCTGCGTGCAGATGTGTGATGAAGGAGGGCGATGACTTTTCTAGTAGCTTCACTTCTTACATTTTCAGCTACCGTCATGGGAGGCATCGGCGGAGGAGAGTCCTGTGGGGCAACTCCCCAGATGCACCGGGACCAGGGCAGCTGGAGCACAGGTAAGCCCGAGGCGAGGCGGGGGGAGGGACATTGGGGGAACCCTGCTCCCTCCCCTGGTGCATCGACCCCTACTTTCCAAGTTCCCAAAGCTCTGGCATCTGGGGCCCCTTGAGGTGAGAGACTGCTCCTCCCGGCATAGCCAACTCGTAGAGATGGCGAAGGGCTCACCTGCCAGCCTGCCTGCCCACCAGTCGCCAGCCCACAGCCCCACCTTCTGACGGGCCCCCATGCTCTGGTCCACTTTCCCTCAAGGCAGGGACAGGCCCCATGCCCCAGAGCACATGGCAATACCCAAAATAGCCCGTCCTAGACCTGCTTCCCCTGCCTTGTCTATTCCTTCACGTGGAAACCACAGGAAAAGCTCTGGCCGCTTCTCACACCTTCTGCCTTCTGACGGACCCTGCTGTTTCCCTGCGCGGGCCTCCCTGGCGCGGCACACCCCTCCTCTTGGAACTTGTACTGATAAACTGTCTTCCCGATGGCAGTCCTCTGCTCATCTGTTGGCTTTACCTATCTGCATAATAATAATAATACCTACATTTTAAAGCACAGAGGATCCAATCTATCTTTGATAATGAGGAAACAATTCTCTATTTCTGGGTCTTCAGTTAGATGGTCACAAATCACCCAGTTAAATGAGACGCTCCCAGCCCAGGGCGTTGTAACCTACAAGGCAGCTCAGAAAGTGCGGTCCCTGGAGCAGTCATCTAGGGACTGCTCAGGGGAAAGACTGCAGTCAGATGCTTTGGGGAGCCACTGTTTCTGAGAGTCACAGAGCACTTTAGTGTGTTAAAGTCCTGGGAGCAATCAGTTTCAAATGTATTTGCTGCTGAAAGCGTTTTTCAGGTTGCATCTGTGACAGCCCTGGATGGCCCATGACTAGCTGCGAGAACACATTTGGGAAACACCAGCCTGCAAACAGCTCCTGAAGAACCTGTTCCTCAACTAAGCTGTATGAGAAATTTCAGGATTTAGGGCCAAGGCACCGTTTTCTCAACGGATAGGTTCGTATGCTGTATTATTTCTGAATCTATAACTGATCCCAATAACTGTCTCACAGACAAAAGTTGGAAAAATAACGTGGCAGAAGCTGTTAGTCACCTCACAATTTCCCTTCTCCCCGATTTAGTCCCAGAGCCCTGTTTTCCCTTGGGAGGGGCCACATGCCCACCTGACAGGCTGCACTGCCCAGCCTTCCTGACAAGTATCAGCGGGTGACCACGTTCACAGTGTGGCGGGAGTTCTGGGCAGATCTCTTCATGAGATAACTCTGTTGGGTAGTGAGCCCATTTTGCCCATTCATGGCTCTTTTTTTCCTGCTCTGGAATACAGATGTGATGGCAGGAGGCCCATTGATTATTTTGGACCATGAGGTTTCCCTGAAAATGCACCTGGGAACAGAGAGTCGGAAGAGGCCTGGGTCCCTGGTGCCACTGTGCTGCTGCATTACCCAGGAATGCCTAGGCGTGGACCTGCTTTCCATCACAGAGTAAACTCCTATATGTGCAAGTCACTGCTCTTTGAGGTTTTCCTTTACATGCAGTGGAACCAAATCTTAACCAAAGAAAAGAGAGAAACTACTTGGGAGAGTTTATTGATGCTTCTGGTGCAGGAGTTGACCTGATAACCAATGGCAAAATTCCCTTTGCACCTAAGGGTTCCTCCTCACCCCAGAATCTTAGCCTGCGGCCCTTTCTCCTTTCCTCAGGACGGGAGTCATGTTTCCCTTGCCAGATCCCTTACAGAATCACACAACAGGACTTTTCACCAAGCGTTGCTTTCACAATGGAAATTTCTCCTGAAAATCTTCTCGTTTTCTTGCAGGTGTCTCCCTTTTGCATGGCGCCTCTCACCACAAGGTTGCCATGTCACTTCGTTGTGTTATTTTCGTCAGGTGCCTACCCCTTTTTCTCCATCTGTCAGGAATTGAGTTTCCAGTAAGAGGGAGTTTCTTTTTGCTTCAGTGAATTGATGTAAGAAGAGGGGCAAAGCTATTTTGATTAGGGTGTGTTTGCTTAGATGCCTTTTCCAGCTGTGAAATTCAAGAGCTCCTTTTTGAATTCTCTCTGTCTGCAAGGCCCTCCCAAGAAACAAAAGTCTTGTTCAAAGCAAAAATGCATAACTCTTCTTCATCTCAGAAGTAACGGCGTCTAAGGGAAAGTCCGTGACAAGGTTTGCTTCCTTCTTTTAAGCTTGCTTTCACACAGAATGGTGAGTGGAATTTAAGATTTGAATTTTGTGAAAATTGTTGTAGTCCTTTTGAGATGCTCTAACAAAATGCCACAGACTAAGCAGCTTAGAAGCAGCAGATGTTTCTTCCTCGCAGTTCTGGAGGCTGGAAGGGTGCCAGTACGGTCGGGTGAGGGCCCCATCTGAGATGCAGACGGGTGGCTTCTCCCTGGGTCCTCACGAGGCGGAAGGGGTGAGGGAGCTCTGTGGGGCCTCTTTTGTAAGAGCACTAATCCCTTTCATGAGGGCTCCATCCTCGGACCTAATCATCCCCAAAGGCATCACTTCCTACCACCATCATACTGGGAATGAGGTTTCCAACATATGAAATTTGGTGGACATAAACATTCAGACCATAGCAAAAATATTACGGTTTACTTAGTCATTCACCTTAGTCTCTAGACTAAGGACGGACAGATGGACAGTTACAGATAAATAGGTAGATAATAGATGGATAAATGATAGATGGGTACGAGATAAAAGAGAGACAGAGAGACACAGAGAGAGAGAGACACTAATGGACTCATAAAACGACTGAGAGAAAGTCTAGTTCAGTTTCCTTCATTTACTGATGAGGAAATTAAGGCTCAGAGAAAACCAGCCTCGGTTTGCCAGTAACACCGGAAACCTGGGGTCCTGACGCCCAGCACCTATCGTGGCCACCCTGCTTCACTCCCAGTGGGAGTGGTCAGGTTACACTAAGTCACGCTGCAGGGGAGCAGCCCCAAGTCTCCAGGCTTCCGACAGCAAAGGCTGGCCTTTGGCTCCCACCTTGCCCACAGCTGGTCCACGGGAGGGCCTTCTGCTCGCCGCAGCCATCGGGCACCAGCCACCACCTTGCGTCCCAGCATCTCAGCGCAGCCCCGAGTTCGCAGCTGCCAGGGAGGACGCACGCGGGCCTTCCAGCACTCTTCACGCATCCGTGGGGAAGTAGCCTGCGTTGCTGCCTCTTGCTGCAGGGAACGTCCACACCTGCTTCGCCAGGAATTACAAATAGGGGGGCTGGGGGGCAAAGGAAGAAGCACCTGCCAAACCTTTCTCAAGATGACACAGAATTCACCTCCGACGGAGCCTTGGGAAATCACAGCCCCAAGTCCCAAGGAGCTCTTGGCATCTCTAGCTCTGCCTCTTTATCTTTAGATCTGAGACTTTATGATCTTAAACCCTTAATGCTGTGGCCACGAAGAAAACTCTGTTTCTGGAGTGCGCCGTGCTGTCAGCTAGGTGTCCCGCGGAGAATGTGAGACCTGCAAGGAACGTCGTCTCCTTTAGCTGTCCCAGCGAGGCCGTGTGGAAGATGTTATTATCACCATTCACAGCGGATCAAACTGAGGCTCGGAGGATTAAAGCCAGTGGACCAAGTGCATCAGTGAGGACAAGCCAGGTTCTCCTGTGGTGACAACACATCCTAAGATCCCAGTGTCTTCACATGCGTGTCTTCTTGCTCCTGGGGTGTGGCCAGCATGCTATTCACTTTAAAAATATTTTCAAATGCCTCTTCTTGGACATTTGAAAATTTGGGGTTTTCTTTTAACTCTGAACATATGTCAACAAAAATGTCACCTTTCTTGGATGTTATCATGAGAGACAGAGAGACAGAGCATTTTAAAATTTATAGTGGTCTGTGATCCGTTTTAACTATCTACACCTATCAGAAAAGTGTGAGCTGTCAAGTTAAACGTGTGAGATGTAAACTGTTTTTCAAAATTCCTTTGGGAAGGGCTTCCCTGGTTGCGCAGTGGTTGGGAGTCCGCCTGCCGGTGCAGGGGACTCGGGTTCGAGCCCTGGTCCGGGGGATCCCACACGCCGCAGAGCAACTAAGCCCACGCGCCACAACTGCTGAGCCTGTGCTCTAGAGCTTGCGCGCCACAACTACTGAGCCTGCGTGCCACAACTATTGAAGCCCACACGCCTGGAGCCCGTGCTCCGCAACAAGAAAAGCCACCACAATGAGAAGAGAGGCCTGTGCACAGCGGTAGCCCCCGATCGCCGCAACTAGAGAGGGCCTGTGCGCGGCAATGGAGACCCAACGTAGCCATAAATTCATTAATTAATCAATCAATCAATCAATTAACTAATTAAATTCCTTTGGGGAGTCTATGAGGAAAACGCATGCAGACCACTAAGTTATCTGACGTAGTTGAGTTTTAAGCAGGAAAGATCCCATTAGCATCAGAAGACAGGCCACTGACGCCCTGTGGCCAAAGTGGCAGGACGGTCATACAGTAAAGGTCACGGGGGCCAAGGGATAAATGGAGCTTGGGCTCAAGTCCTTCTCACTGCGAACCCTGTGGATCTATAAACTTACCCTCTGGTTATTTTTCCAGCTGCTGAACACAGAGTTGGAATAGAGGACCCTCAATACGGAACCCCACGCCCCTCCTCACCTAAGGAGGCAGGACTGTTAAGGTGAGAAGGACCAAGCTGAAGACCCTGGGCCACCTCCCCACCAGAAGTGTCCATCCAAAGCGATGTCATGCCCCTGGGTGAACTGCCAAAGAACCGAAGATGTAAGGGTGCTCCGTGACTCCCACTTAACTCCCCTGCTGGACCAGCGTGGACTACAGAGGGTCCTGGGGGTGACAGGTGCACTGTTAATTCCATCATCTGATGACCCCACGTGCACCTGTTGTTCTGCTGTAGTTTCGTTACTATAACGACGCAGCACAGCCCCGGGCACCCCACAGGCAGCTATCAATTTGGGAAACGCTTTTTTCTGTTTCCCAGTAAAACCACCAGAAGCAATCTCATTTTACCTGCTAGGAACAGCAGGGCAGCTCCAGTCCGACTCTGTGCCAGGCCCCATCTTCTCTCTCGATTCCACCTGCAGGGGACCGTGGTCACTTCCGCGTCCCAAGGACATCATGCAGGCCCCCCGCCTGGGTGCTCTCACTCTTCCCAAGCCTGCTGAGAAGAAACAAGTACATCTGACACCTGGATGTGTGCCAGAGGGTGGATGTTGCCCCCCAAGAGTCAACCTGCTCCCTCAGCAGAACTGCTGTGTCCAGGGCCGGGGGGTGATGGGCATCTCTCCCTGCGCAAAGCCAGAGGCAAGAGAGCACGTGCACCTCTGCTGCCACCAAGCAGCCTCGGCACTTGACAGGACTCTGTTTAGAAACTAATATGAACTACACGTGAGCCACAGCCAGCCCCGTTTCCCAAATCACCCATTAGCCTGCCAACTTTGAGAGGAGGCTAGGGCTTCACTCGGGCCACGTGCGAGAAGCTCTACCACTTCGGGCTGTGACAGGTCTGACAGCGTCTCTGTGAAGTGTCTCTGCAGATCAGTATACTGACGGTGCCCAGGAAATCACGGCTGAGGCTGGGTGTCCAGTCACAGAAGCTAGCATCACGGAGACGACAGCATCTCAGTAGAAGAAAGACCACACAGAAACAGGAGCTCTCGGGAATAAGGACTTGGATCTCCCCAACAGACAAAGAGCTCTACCCAGCAGAGGCACAGGATGAGGGCGAGAGAAAAACGTGTGATCAGGCTAAAGAAAGTCTGTTAAAGAGTCCAACTTCAGACTCAAAAGTCTTGAGAAAACGAGGACTGTAATAACATTTTTCCTTCTTTTCTCTATTACATCCAAGTCATTTTCTTTCTCCTCCTATAGCCCCTAATATTTCATACAGGATGTGTTTTATAATTTGTTCTATGGTTATGAGGTATCAAGAAAGGATTATGACTGAACTAGACTAGGACATAGAGGAGAATGTCGACCTTCCACGAGAAACGAATACAGTGGCTGACGGGACTTAGGTTTCCCCTTTGGGGAGGAAAATGAGTTCTTTTACTTTTCTAGCTTTATTGAGATAAAATTGACATATAACACTGTATAAGGTTAAGGTGTACAATGTTGATTAGATACACTTATATATTGCAAAATGATTCCAACCATAGCATTAGCTAACACCTGCATCACATAATCCATTTCCTTTTCGTGTGGAGAACATTTAACAGGTACTCTCCTAGCAATTCAAGTATATAATACAGTGTCGTTAAGTACAACCACCATGCTGTACCTTAGATCCCAGGAACTTATTCAGCTTCTAACTGGAAGACTGTAATCTTTGACCAACATCTCCCGTTTTCTTCCACCCCCTAGCCCCTGGTTACCACCATTCCAGTCTGCTTCCCTGAGTGCAGCCTTTTTAGATTCCATATATAAGTGATATCATACAGTATTTGTCTTTCTGTCTGATTTATTTCACTCAGCATAACACCCTCAAGGCCATTCATGTTGTCACAAACAGGAGGATGTGCTTCTTGCTCGTGGCTGAATAATGTTCCATTTTATACATATTCACCACGTCCTTTTGATCCATTCATCCACTGATGAACACTTAAGTTGTTTCCGTATCTTGGCTATTGTGAATAATGCTGCCAAAAACGTGGGAGTGCAGAATCTCTCCGAGATCCTGTTTTCATTTCCTTTGGATATACGCCCAGAAGTGGGATCACTAGATCAAATGGTAGTTCTATTTTTAATTTTTTGAGGCGCTTCTATACTGTTGTCCATGATGGCCGCACCCTTTTATATTCCCACCAACAGTGCACAAGAGTTCCAATTTCTCCACAGCCTCACCAGCACTTGTTATTTTCTGGATTTTTTTGATAGTGGCCATCCTAATGGGCCTGAGGTGATACTTCATTGTGGTTTTGACTTGCATTTCTCTGATAATTAGCAATGTTGAGCACCTTTTCATATGCTCATTTAGCCATTTGTACATCTTCTTTGAAGAAATATCTATTCAACTCCTTTGCTCATTATTTTGTTGTTGAACTGTAGGAGTTCTTTATATTATTCTGGATAATAACCCCTTATTAGATATATGATTTGCAAATATTTTTCTCATTCCATAGGTTGCCCTTTAACTCTGTTGATCATTTCCTTTGATGTACAGAATCTTTTTAATTTGATATAGTTCCATTTGTTTATTTTTGCTTTTGGTGTCAAATCCAAAACAAACAAACAAACAAACAAAAAAAACATTGCCAAGACTGATATCAAGGAACTTACCCCCTCTTTTCTACTAGGAGTTCTACAGTTTCAAGTCTTATGTTCAAGTCTTTCATCCATTTCGTGTTGATTTTTATGTATGGTGTAATAGAGGGGCCAGTTTCATTCTTTTGCATGTGGCTATAAAGTTTTCCCAACACCGTTTATTGAAGCAACTGTCCTTTCCCCCTTGTGTATTCTTGGCTCCTTTGTCATAACTTAATTGACCATATATACATGGGTTCATTTCTGGTCTCTCTATTCGGTTCCACTGATCTATGTGTCTGTGTTTGTTCCAAGGCCATACTCTTCTGATTACCGTAGCTTTTAGTTTAGTTTGAAATCAGACAGGGGGAATGCCTCCTTCTTCTTTTTTAAGATTGCTTTGGCTATCTGGGGTCTTCTGTGGTTCCATACTAACTTTCGGATTGTTTTTTCTATTTCTGTGAAAAATGCCATTGGAATTTTGACAGAATTACATTTAATCTGTAAATCACTTTGGATAGCATAGACATTTTAATATTAATTCTTCCAGTCCATGAGCAAAAAAATATCTTTCCATTTATTTGTGTCTTCTTCAATTTCTTTCAGCAGTCTCTTTTTAGATACAAATCTTTCACCTCTTTGGTTAAATTTACTCTTAGGAGCTTTTTTTTTTTTTTTGGTGCTATTGTATATGATTGTTTTCTTAATTGCTCTTTCTGACAGTTCATTGTTAGTGTAGAGAAATGCAACTGATGTTTGCATGTTAATTTTGTAACCTGCAACTTTACTGAATTCATTGATTAGTTCTAACAGTTTTTTGGTGGAGTCTTTTTAGGGTTTTATATATAATATCAAGTCATCTGCAAATAGAGATAATTTCACCTCTTCCTTTCTGACTTGGATGCCTTTTATTTATTTTTCTTGCTTAATTGCTCTGACTTCCAGTACTAAGTTGAATAAAAGTGGCAAGAGTGGGCATCCTTGTTTTGTTCCCAATATTACAGAAAAAGCTTTCAGGTTTTCACGGCTGAGTATGATGTTAGCTGTGGGTTTGTCATATTTAGTCTTTATTATGTTGAGGTATGTATACACAATTTGTTGAGATTTTTATCATAAACGTATGTTGCATTTTGCCGAATGCTTTATCTGCATCTGTTGAGAAGATAGTACGATTTTTCGACTTCATTTTGTTAATGTGGCGTATCATGTTGATTGACTGCTGATGCTGAGCCATCCTTACATCCCTGGAACAAATCCTGCTTGATGACGGTGTATGTCCTTTTATTGTGCCATTGATTTCAGCTTGCTAATATTTTGTTGAAGATTTTTGCATCTACATTCATCAGGGATATTGGCCTATAATTTTCTTTTCTTGAATTGGCCTTGTCTGGTTTTGCTATCAGAGTAATGCTGGCCTCATAAAATTAGTTTGGAAGTCTTCCATCCTTTTATTTTTTTGGGAGAGTTTGAGAAGGATTATTCATTCATCTTTGTATGTTTTGGTAGAATTCACCAGTGAAGCCATCTGGTCCTGGAGTTTTATTTGTTGGGAGGTTTTTGATCACTGATTCAATCGCCTTACTAGTCATTGGTCTGCTCCTATTTTCTATTTCTTTATGATTTAGTCTTGGTAGGGTATATGTTTTAGGAATTTATCCATTTTTTTCTAGGTTGTCCAATTTGTTGGCATATAATTATTCATCATAGTCTCTTATGATCCTTTGTATTTGTGTGGTGTCAGTTGTAATTTCTCCTCTTTCATTCTAATTTCATTTGAGTCCTCTTTTTTTCTTGATAAGTCTAGCTAAAAGTTTGTCCATTTTGTTTATCTTAAAAAAAACCAGCTCTTAGTTTCATTGATTTTTTCTATTATCTTTTTAGTCTCTATTTCATTTATTTCTTCTCTGACCTTTGTTATTTTTTCCTTCTGCTACTTTTGAGCTTAGTTTGTTCTTTTTCTCATTCCATGAGGTATAAAGTTAGGTTCTTTATGTAAGATCTTCCTTTTTTCTTAATGCAGGCATTTATCGCTATAAAATTTCTGCTTAGAACTGCTTTTTCTACATCCCATAAGTTTTGGTGTGTTGTATTTTCATTTTCATTTGTCTCAGATATTTTCAAATTTCTCTCTTGATTTCTTTTCTGACCCATTGGGTGGTCAGGAACATATAGTTTAATCTCCACATATTTCTGAAATTTCCATGTTTCTTCTTGTAATTGATTTCTAGTTTCATATCATTATAGTCAGAAAAGATGCTTCGCTTGACTTCAATCTTCTTAAGTTTATTGACTTGTTTTGTGGCCTAACATATAATCTATCCTGGAGAATGTTTCGTGTGTGCTTGTGAAGAATGTGTATTCTGCTGCTCTTGGATGTTATGTAAATATCTATTAGGTCTATCTGGTCTAATGTGTAGTTTAATGTCCTGTTTCCTTATTGATTTTCTGTTTGGATGATCTATCCCTTATTGTAAGTGGGGCATTGAAGTCCCCAACCATTAATGTATTGCTGTCTATTTCACCCTTCAGGTCTGTTAATACTTGTTAATACTTGTATTATACATTTAGGTGCTTCTATGTTGGGTGCATAAATATTTACAGATGTTATATCCTCTTAATGAGTTAACCCTTTATCATATATAATGACCTTCTTTGTCTCTTGTTACAGTCTTTGGCTTAAAGTCCATTTTGTCTCACATAAGTATAGCTACTGCTTTCTTTTGGTTTCCATAGGCATGCAATATCTTTTTCCATTCCTTCCCCTTCAGTATGTTTGTGTCCTTAAAGCTGAAATGAGTCTCTTGTAGGCATCACATAAATGGGTCTTTTCTTTCATTCAGCCACACTATGTCTTTTGATTTGAGAATTTAGTCCACTTACATTTAAAGCAAGTATTGATAGGTGTGGACTTACAATTGTCTATTTGTCAATAGTTTTCTGGTTGTTTTGTGATTCCTTTCTTCCTCTCTCATTCTCTTCCTTTGTGATTTGATAATTTTCTGTAGTGGTATCCTTAGATTTCTTTCTTTTTCTCTTTTGTGTGTCTACTATAGGTTTTTGTTTGTAGTTACCATGGGGCTTTTATAAAACATCTTTCATTTGTAACAATTTTTAGCTGCTAACAACTTAACTTCAAACATATACAGAAGCTCTGTATGTATACACTTTCCTTCCCATGCATTTTACATTTTTGGTGTCACAATTTACATCTGTTTACATTGTGTATCCATTAACAAATTATTATAGTTATAGTTATTTTAATATTTTATATTTTTTATCTTTATACTACAAATATAAGTGATTTACATACCACCATTAAAACATCAGAGCTTTCTGAATTTAACTCTATATTTACCTTTACCAGTGAGTTTTATTCTTTGATATGTCTTATTTTACTAATTAGCATCTTTTCATTTCACCATGAAGAAGTCCCTGTAACATTTCTTGTAAGGCTGCTCTAGTGGTGATGAACTCCTTCAGCTTTTCCTTATCTGGAAGACTCTTTACCTCTCCTTCAATTCTGAAGGACAACTTTGTCATGTAGAATGTTCTCTATTGACAGGTTATTTTTTTTCCTTTCAGCACTTTGAGTATATCACGAGACTCACTTCTGGCCTGCAAAGTTTCTGCTAGAAAATCTGCTGATAGTCTTATGGGGTTTCCCTTGTATCTATCAAGTTGCTTTTCTCTTGCTGCTTTTAAGATTCTCTCGTTGTCTTTAACTTTTGACCATTTGCTTATGATGGGCCTCAGTGTGGGTCTCTCTGGATTCATCTTGTTTGGACCCCTAGGATTCCTGGATCTGGATGCCTGTTTCTTTCCCCAGGTTAGGGAAGTGTTCAGCCATTATTTCTTTGAATAAGCTTTCTGCCCCACTCTCTCTGTCCTCCTTTTGGGACCCCTATAGTGCATGTAATGAATGGTCTGTTTGATGGTGTCTCATAAGTCCCTTAAGCTGTCTTCACTCTTTTTTGTTATTTTTTTTTTTTAATTTTTGCTCCTTTTATTGGACGAATTCCACTGCCCTGTCCTTGAGTTCACTGTTTCTTTCCTACACCTGACCTAGTCTGCTGTTGAATTACTCTATTGTATTTTTCAGTGCAGGTATTACAGTGTCCAGCTCAGTGATTTCTGTTTGGTGCTTTTTAATATTTTCTATCTCTTTGTTGAAATTCTCATTTTGTTCATCATTGTTCTCCTGACCTCAGTGAGCATCTTCATGACTGTTATGTTGAACTGTCTATCAGGTAAGTCAGTTATTTCCATTTTATTAAGGTCTGTTCCTAGAGTTTTTTCTTGTTCTTTTGTTTGGAATATATTCCTGTTTCTTCATTTTTCTTGGTTCTCTGTGTTGGTTTCTGCACATTTGATAAAACAGCTACCTCTTCCAGTCTGGATGGAATGGTCTCAGGTAGGAGAACCTCATCAGTCAGCCCAGCCTGAGGTCTTGTTTGTCTCTCAAACCTCTGTAACTGTCCAAGCCATCTTCTTTGTTCCTGGTGCTTCCCAGTAGTAGAGGGGGTGCCAAGGCCCATCAGTGTCTCAAAGGGGAGCACTACAGTCAGCACCTAGATGCAGGTTGATTGGAAGCTGGACTGTCAGAGAGTAGCTAGGAAAATATATCGTTAGGGCACTTCTAGGGAAAAACTGGGAGATGAGCATTTTTGCCTGCTCTCTATACTTGGCCTGGGTGTGTAGCAGTGGGGGGGTGCTCCTGCACCTATTGAGAACTGTTTCTGTGTTTGCTACAGTCCCGCAGCACTCATGAATGCAAGCCCTGTGGGCTATCAGAGCCGGGAGATGCGGGGACCCATCCCTGGGGTGACAGCTGCTAGTGCTGGGGTGCCGGTGTATGTACGCACTCCCTTGAGGGAGATACTGACAATTTGGAGTGGGTTAGAAGGCTACTGAGGAGGCATCCGCTGATTCCCTAGTCTTGGGGGAGGAGAGTAGGCGGCCTCTAGCCCCTGGATGTGAGCTAGAGTAGAAGCCTGGGCCTCAGGCTTGTAGTGTATATGCAAATAGACCCTTTTCAGGGAAAAACCGGGAGGTGGGGCTTTTCGTCTGTTTCCTGGGCCTCTGGCAGAAAGCCACAAAGTGCTCCCTCTAGAGACTGTTAAAAATTGTTTCTTTGTTTGCTGTATACAGGCTTGTGGGTTTCCTAGACACAAATCCCATTGGCTTCCAGAGCTGGATGTTTGAGGGGCTTGTCCCTCATTTGAGAGTCTTAAAAGTTGGTGTGCTTGCCGTGGGGTCCAAATTCTTTGTTCCTCCCTACTGGACTGAGATGTGCCAGGAGTGGGGTTTACGGTGAGTGTGTCTCAGCCTTTCCTACCAGTTCAAGGTGGGTATTTCCTCATTCGCCCAATGTGTAGGAGTCACTCAGCTGGTTTTTGAACTTCTTCCACCTACAGAGATGGAGTTGCTCTGTGGATAGCTGTGCAGTGAGTCCACAGCGGGAGGAGATCTTAGGAGCCTCCTCTGTCGCCATCTTGGAAGAGAACCCAAAACGAGTTCTATTTTTTACTGCATGATGAATTGTTGATGTTCAAAAGCCTAAATATGGGAAGAAGGGCATGATGAGAGGTGAGTGACCAAAGCGGAGGACCGTGCTGTGCACGTGAACTGAGTCACCCAGCATCCCCGCTGACACCCTTCCTATGTGCTGCCCCGTATCTCGGGAGCTGGAAAACCAGAGTTTTCACTGCATTTCCCCAGTTCTTCTGCATCTAGGGCTCAATAGCACTTTAGGTCCCACTATTTGGAAACATTAATGCAAGTTTGGAAAGTCTGCTTCTAATACTTCTGCTGACAGCACCATCGTGGAGGTGTCACCTCTCTGTAAGCAGTGCCCGTTGACTGGCCTGTGGGACATTGAAAAGCACTGCCCAGGGCAAGTATTTAGCCCGTGTAGATTGCACTGGGCACAGCACGGTTCTGGATCCAGCAGCACGAGCAGGACCTACCCAGGGGGGTTCCTGATGGTGCCAACTCCCTGTCAGGGTAGCTTCCCGATCGTGGCAGGCGGTATGGCTCTGGAGTCTGCAGCTGTGGCTGCCGTCTCCCTGCATGGTTGAGGTCTGCTGAATCAGAGAAGAGCCAGTCACTTCTTTAGTTCTACAGGGTGGCTTTGGGCAGTGATCTTAAAAGATCAATCTGGAATCTGTTTCTTCAGCCTCCCCAAAGAGTCTGTAAAGCATGTAATATCCTGGAATAAATCCCCTTCCACTTCAACTAGATTGAATCCTGTTGTCTGCAAGTGGATCCAGGCAATACACCATGTGCCCTTTGCTGTTCCTTTCCCTGCATATCCTTTTTTTCACTAAACCAAGTCACTACACGTGGATCTAGAACATATTATTCATCCTCCTTGGCCAAACCACAGGCTTTTCCCTTTTTAAACATGCAACTTGAGATTTACCCTCCATGAAGCCCTTTTAGATGAGTTCGGAAACACATCCCATTTCCTCTGAAACTGTAACTTAGACACTTAGTAACGGCTCTCTGGGGACTCCAAGAACATTAATCAGTTTCAGAACCAGAGTCAGAATACTTCCCCTGGGAGGCATTTTTCACATGAAGTAAAAAGTACTTTGACCTTAGCAGAGCAGATGAAGACTTAAAAGAAAAGCTAGCGTTGAAGGCTGGGATGGTGAAAGATGTGAAAACTCACTCCTCTAGTCTTTCAAGCTATTCCTCTTTCCGTTTCCTTATCTCTCTCCTTCCCACAACACTGGGAAATTGGCAGCAAAACTAGATGCAAGTTAATCACACCAATGACGGCACTCTTTCCAAAAAAAAAGTCCAAATCTGTCAGCAAAGCATTTCCACCTTTCAGGAGGCCCTGGAGCCCAGAGCTACCTCCAGTGTGCCTGCGACTTCTCTGAGCTGCAGGTGCTGGGTGCTGAGGGGGGCAGGCGGCTCCCGGCGGGCACACACCAGCCACAGCACTGCCCTCTGCTTTCCCAGGGGGTCTCTGTCCATTTCTCAGCCGCAGACTTTCCACCTGGCCCAGAGCAGGGGCAGATAGGGACGCAGAAGCAAACTCGCCAGCAGCTGTAAAGAGAAACTTGCAAAGGAAGACTAAATGAGGAGAGGTCATTCCAACTAATTTGTCAGAAACCATTTAAAATGCATAAATTGTATTTCTCTTTAACTGTGATTCCCAAAGTCTCTGCTTTTTTTCTTTTAACCTGTAGTTGCCTCACTCGGAGTGGTGTCATGACCCTTCGTCAGGGTTTGGTAGCAGTACCAGCAGTTTTGAAAATCAAAAGCGATGATAACTGGCAATTAACGATCATGTACATTTCGATATATTTTACAGTGCTAAGGAGAAACGCAAAGTGAGCTGTTTGTTAATCCTATGTGTTTACGGGTCGTTTCCAAAGCTCAGTGTTCTTTACTTTTTTTTTTTCATCTTTATTGGAGTATAATTGCTTTACAATGGTGTGTTAGTTTCTGCTTTAGAACAAAGTGAATCAGTTATACATATACATATATCCCCATATCCCCTCCCTCTTGCGTCTGTTCTTTAAATAATAAAGCCGACACGTTCTCTAACTCAAGAAGTTACCGCGTGAAGTGTCGCTGAACCCATACCTGGGATTTGGAGCTAAAACTTAACTGTAGAGATTCCTTAACTGGAAGGTTGTCCTGCTTGCTCAGGACGCCGGTCTGTAGCTCCTTTAATTATTCTTTCCTTCAGTGAGTGGATTGCAGTACCTGTCTTTTCGTTCACAGGTGTATGAAATGCTTGTCTCACCAGGATCAACCAGATATTTAAAACATATAAACATTTCCAAAAGTTACAAAAATGCGTTTTTGAGCATTCTAAGCACTTTTATTATTTTCCACCTGTCATGTGATCATCACTGAGAAGCAGAAAGGCGCTCGAGCACCTTGGCCTGGTAACTCCCAAGGAAAAGGCCCCCACGACAGGGGCAAGCCGATGAGCCTCATAACTCGGCACATCGCAGGAACCGGCCGTCCCGAGGCACCTGCTCTTTCAAGATGTGGTAGAAACAAAGGGTGGGCGGGCGCCTGGAAAACTCCTAGCTTCCACTCCTTCCGCAGCTTCATCTTTAAGAAAGAAAGGGGGCAGGGAGTTCCACAGTCCAGTGGTTAGGACTCAGCACTTTCACTGCCAAGGGTTCGGGTTCAATCCCTGTCGGGGAACTAAGATCCTGCAAGCCACACAGTGCGGCCAAAAGAATTTTTTTTTTTTTTTTTTTTTTTGCGGTACGCGGGCCTCTTACTGTTGTGGCCTCTCCCGTTGTGGAGCACAGGCTCCGGACGCGCAGGCTCAGCGGCCATGGCTCACGGGCCCAGCCGCTCCGCGGCATGTGGGATCCTCCCGGACCGGGGCACGAACCCGCGTTCCCTGCATCGGCAGGCGGACTCTCAACCACTGCGCCACCAGGGAAGCCCTGCATCCTCTTTTTTAAAAACTGTAGACCACTTTATTAAAACTAAAATTTGGTAACAAACACCAACATGTGTTACCAAAAGTGTCGTAATTGCTCTGAAAAATGTGCAAGCACATACACGTTTGGAATCCCTTCTTTTCATCATTTAGACAACGTTTAATTTCCTGCCCTGAAACATGTGGAATATCATTGTAAACAAAGTCTCCTCTGATGGGCTTTCAGGCTTGGGGTCGGTGTTGGGTGCTGAGAACGCATGGACTTGAGTTTCTCGCTCTCCGCGCAGGAGACAAGACACAGCAGCACATGCAGGAATCACTCCTCCTCAACCAGGTGACAAACCAGAGTGACGATCGTCCCCTTCCCCGTGCCCGGTGCCTACGTGACCTTTGCTCTCCACAGTGCGATCCCAGGAATTAACCACAAGAGCTGGTGGTAGCTGCAGGGCTCGCCCTGCGAGCCAGGTCCGCGTTATCACGTGGGCCTCTCACGCTGCCTCTGGGAGGCGGGGCCGCTCATCACCCCCGTGTCCTGCTGACCACACAGAGGCTCAGGGACAATCAACCTGCCCAAGGTAAAGCAGCCCAGGACCAGCCCAGGTCTCCGGTGCCGGCCCCCCGTGCTCAGCCATCACATGGCTGCCCTTAGCGCCGGCTTCTGCTTATTAACCGGCCGCATTTCCCTTTCCTCAGGCCTAATGCAGTCAGAACTCTGAAACGCGAACTCAGAGTGATGATCCCAAAGCCAAATAATACCAACATGCGAAATACGAGGCTTTAACACTCAGCTCACGCTTGAGACTTTCCTACAGTGCATCTCCTCTAAAGACCCCTGCAATTCACTTATAAATTAAGACTGTATATCAACTTGACCCCTAATCAAACACATTTCAGCATTTATTGCAGGTCAAGTTAAGTCTAAATGTGTCATAAAATATTTAAGCTTCCCTGTAAGTAAAAAAAAAAGAAAGAATGGAGCTATTTAATTTACACTTGAAAGATCTGAGCTCTACAATGCCGTATATTAAAGAGATTTCCCAGGCAAGACAGGACCACCAAGGAAATTAAACTTTCCCTTCTTCATCATAAGTATTTACAAAAAAAAAAAAAGCACTGAACACTGAAGAAAAACTAGGTTAAAAAGAATGGATGAATTCACATTTTTTTTTGTAGCTGACATTACACACGAAGAGGTTTCAAGCATCAGCAAGAAAATCAGATGAGGTCATCTCTATTGCCTCCCTATTTTTCCTGATTTTTATTGGAAATATATTAAATATACACAGAAAGTATCCTCACTCAGTTCAACAATTATCAATGCATACCTTATTTATATAAATATTTATATAAAACCCACCCAATACTCAGTTCCTTCAATTACTTTGAAGTAAATACAAGGTATATCATTTCACCTAAAAATATTTCCGTAGGCATTTCTAAAATATAACTACTCTTTTGGGGGGAAAAATAACTGCACTATAATTATCACAACTGAAACAATATGACAGTAATTCTCTAGCATCATCTGATACCCAGTCAGCGTTCACATTTCTCTAATCATTTCATGATTTCTTTTCATGGTCTGTTCAGCAGGGTCTGAAGTCCACACATTGTACCCGGCTGATACGTCTCTCAGGTCCTTTTTCATCTCTAGCTTCCCTCTCTTTTTCCTTGAAATGTATTTGTTGAAGAAACCAGGTCATTTGCCTTACAGCACTGTCTGTGTTCTGAGTTTGCTGATTGCATACTGCGGTGTCATTTAAATGTCCCCTGAAATTTGTGTAATTGGTAGTTCGTTTTAGATCCTTTCTGAGATTCAGCATTGCCTCTTCTGAGATTGGTCAACGGTATGCTTTTTCCTTCCTCTCCAAAAGAGCAAATCTATACCATGACCTCAATCTACACAGTGTACAGCTACTGCGGACGAGGATTTTTTCTGGGAAATTCTTTGGTGGGGAGGATACGTAAGGTCCTCATGTGGTCTAAAGGAAAGAGCACGTACAAACCTTAGAGCCCAACAGACCTCGCGGAAGAGCCACGTCCCCTACGAGTTATGTGACCTTGAGCCCAATAGTTACCCCTTGGTTATTTCATTTGGAACAATAACACCTTCCTTCAAAAGCTGTTGTAAAGATTAGAAAGAGTGGCACATATAGAGCATCAAGCACACCCTAAGTTTCTAATCATGGCTGTTACTGCTCTAGCGCTCCGCAGCTCTCAAGCATGGCTCTGCCCTCTGCCGGGTCCTTTCCCGCTCTGTCTGCTGACCTACATCCCTTTCCAAGCTCCAGTCGCCCACTGCCTTCCCAGGAGGTGCTCCCAAACCCCCAGGCTGAATTACCAGTAGCTCCTCTGTGTACCCGCTGTCTCTTGAGTGATCAGCACTTATCAAACCACTAAACTGTGAGCTACCTACAGATAATGCCTCTGTGTCTTTATTTAAAGTTGTTTTAATTATAAAACATTCCACACATTAAAGTGCAGGAAATATTATACGTAAATATAAACAGTTTCTATATATATAAACTGTTACTTATTTACCCTCTACCAAAATTGGGCAAGTATTAATATTTTATCTAATTGGCTTCATCCTTCTCTCTTTTAAAAAATATAATATTACTGACCTAGATAAAGCCTACCCTTATACGTCATCCCTTTGCTCCTTCCCACAGGAAATGTCCGCCTTAAAGCATATTTTTGTACTTTTATTTCATAAATACGAATTCCTAGTCAAGATATACCATTGCACATATTGGGTCTTTAAGGTTTACATACAGAGTATCAGGCTGTATGTATTCTTTTGCTAGTTGCCTTTTTTAAACTAAATTTTATGCTTTTGAGATTTGTCCATGGTGTAATACGTACCTCTTCTCATTCACTTTAATTGCTGTGTAGTATTCCATTGTACAAATGAATTAAAATCCACTTAGCTATTTCCCTACTGAGGGGCGGCTGGGTTGGCTCCAAACTTTTGTTACTACAAACTGTGCTCCAGTGGCCAGCTGGGGACATCTGTTCACATGTTAGCATTTCCGGCAGGGGTGGGGGGCGGGGCGGGGGGTGTCCTATCTCCATATCCCAAATCCTACAGCACAGTGCCTGAAATATTAAGTGCTCAATCGGTGTTTAGTGAAGGAAGACATAAAAATGTGAAATGTTTCATTCATCCAAGCATGAAATGCTGGTGGGCATAAAACCAAAGCATCACTGGGGCCCAATTAGTAAAGATACAGAGTTCTCCAGGAGCATTTAAAAATGTGAATAGACTGATATTTCGTGGCTGCAGCCACAGAAATTCCTGTTCCAATGAATCACAGGGGAAATGAAAACATAATGCCAGAGAAAAGCCACCATTCCCCAGGTTGACTTTAGCTGTGTATCTAGTTCGGTCCTGAGGACAGACTGTCAACTGTTACCATGGGTGAAATTGAAGGCCAAGTCAACCACAGAGCTCTGATTTAAGGCCATGAGTTGCCAAGGGGTCTAATACCCCACATCATCATGAGGTCTTACTCACTTTCATGGGAATGATCAAAACTGGGCCAGAGCATAAGCAAATACACTTTGCCCCTAAGTGGCTACTGGGACATATGATGCCACATGTTAGAAGCCAACATCAAGATCACCAAGCTACTTTAAAAACCTGATAATTGATGCTATTTGAGGGAAAAAATACACTCTCAGCTTCTGATACTGCTTAGGAAACTAAATTAGAAAACCTCTCAACTTTGTCATTTTCCAACTTTCCCAGCTATGAGCCTCTCCCGTGCAAAGGCAATACCAAGGACCCATCAGCCCAAATTATGAAACCACCTACATCTTCCTTAACCAAATGCTTGGCAGTAGAGATGAGACGATCCTTAGACCACTCAGATCCACTCCCTGGAGCTGAGGATGAAAGTAACCCTCCCTGAGGCACAGGCTGCACATGGGAAGGTGGATGTCTGAATGAATTTAAAGTCCAGCTACAAGGAAAGAAGGAGGAAATAGATCTTGGGTAGAGAACCAGCAGTGTCAGCAACAGTCCACCCCTTTAGCTTCCCAACATCCCTATGCACGCCTCTTGCCCTGATTTAAGATGCTCATGCCTACATGAAGTATACTCACTCCTGCTCCAAATCTAGGATCTCTGAGTGATGTGCAGGCTTCATCTTCAAGTTCCTTCTCATGCTCAAGCAATGCACAGAAAAAACCAAGAGTGCTGCAATTAAAAAACAAAAGCCATTGGAATATATCATATAGGCCGGCTTTTCCCACTAGTCATTGGCTGAGTGATGGGATGGTGTAGCAGGTTGAGCGCCTTGGCCAGAAGAACAGATCAAAATCTCCAACAGTCTCAGAGTGCTTTGAGGATAACGCCCCACTAGAAAGAAGGAGTCTAAAACAAACAGGTCTCCAGCTCAAGACATTTGTCAAATTTTGAAGCTGCAGGTAGCAACAGGGGGAAGAACTAAGATACAACTTCTACACGGCAAAACAGTTAGAATTCAAAGCTGAGAAAGGCCACACTCAAAGGACAAGGATAAACCAGAGCTGAACCAAGTTTTCCAGAAACCTTGGAAACCAACCCAGCCTCAACCCAGCTCAATCTCTGCTTTCATTGAAGGAATCACCCCTTTATTCTTCATGCTACATGGAAAAAAATAAAGACGTTTGCTGATGAAAGGTATTATACGGCATGACTGAGGTTCTTTCATACACGTTCAGGCACACAACAAAGAGCCAGGAAGATGTGACCAACAACCAAGAGAATATAAACAATAAAAGCAGACGACGGAACATCCAGGTTTTGGAGAGAGCAGAGAAGAATATTAAAATATTAAAGAAATCAGTGTAAACGATGGATGGAAATCAATGAAAAATGGTTAATTCGACAATTAGAGTTAGAATATATACAAAACAATCAAAGGGACATTCTAAAACTAAAACGCACAATACCTAAAATTAAGAACCCACTGGGTGGGGATAACGGTAAGCTGGAAACAAGAGAAGTGAAATTGAAGACAAGTAAATAGAGAAATATATTAACTGAAACACAGAGAGGAAAAATAATACTATAAAGAGACACATGGGGTACATAGTCAAAAAACATAATATCATGAGATCGAAGTCCTAGAAGGAGAGGAAAGAGAGATTGGAGCAGAAGCAATACATGAAGCAGAAGACATAACAGCCAGGAAAGTTCCAAAATTGGTGAAAAGACATCAAACCACAGATCTGAAAATCTCAGGAACCCCAGCGGGGTAAATCAAAGAAAACCATACCTAGGCAAATCAGAGTCAAAGTCCTGAAAAACCTGAGAAAAGTGAAACTCAGATAACTAGCCACAGTACAAAAGACACGTTATCTCCAAAGAAGCAACAGTAAAACTGATGGGCTAACTTCAACAGAAACTATGGAAACCAGAACACAATAGAATGATGTCTTCAAAGTGCTGAAAACCAACCTAGAATTTTATACTCAGTAAAACTGTTCTTTGAAAGTTAAAATAAAGACACTTTACAGACAAAGGCTGAGGGAATTAATCACAAGCATACTGGCACTCTAAGGAATACTAAAGGAAGTTCTTTGGGTTGAAGGAAATTTATCATAGATGGAAACATGGAACTGCAGTAGGGAATAATGAGCACTGGAAATGACGACGGCCACTCGCTGTCTTGATTACTGTAGCATTGAGGTGAGTTCTGAAGTGTGAGTCCTCTAACACTGTTCTTTTCCAGGAATGCTTTGGTTATTCTGGGTCCTTCAAGTTTGCATATGAATTTGAGATCAGGTTGCCAATTTCTTGAAACAATGCAGCCGGGATTATGATACAAACTGCTTTGAGTCTATGTGTCAGTTTGGTGGATATTGTCATTTTAACCATGTCTTCCAATTCATAAACATCGGATGTCAGTTCTTTTAAAACGTATTTCAACAACGTTTTGGAGTTTCAGCACACTGTATAAGTTTTTCACTTCTTTTGTTATATTTATTCGTAAGTATTCTTTTTGAGGCTACTGTAAATGGAATTGTTCTCTGAATTTCATTTTGATTGCTTCTAGCATATAGAAATGCAATTAACTTTGTATATTGATCTTGTATTCTGCAACTTAGCTGAACTTGCTTATTAGTTCTAATAGGTTTTTAGTGCAGTCCCTAGGATTTTCTATATATAAAATCATGCCATCTACAAACAGACATAGCTTCATTCTTCATTTTCAATATGGACGCCTTTGATCTTTCTTCTTGCTTAATTTCCCTGGCTAAATTCCCAGTATAAGGTCAGACAGAACTGGCAACAGCAAATATCTCTGCCTTGTTTCTGATCTTAGGTGGAAAGCACTCAGTCTTTTACACTAAGTATGGTGCGCTTAGCTGTGCGCTCTTCACAGATGTCCTTCATCAGATTGAGAAAATTCCCTTCAATGCCTAATTTTTGAGTGTTTCCATCATGAAAGGGTATTGACTTTTGTCGAATACTTTTTCTGAACTGATTGAGAGGATGATGTGGCTTTTGCCCTTCATTCCTTTGATATACTGTACTACATTAATTTTTTTTATGTTAAACCAAAAATTCTGGGACAAATCCCACTTAGCTATGGTGTACAATCCTCCTTTATATGTAGCTGGATTCAGTTTGTAAGGATTTTTGTTAAGGATTTTTGCATCTATATTCATAGGAAATATTGGATTGTAGTTTTCTTGTTATGTCTTTGGTTTTGGTATCAGGATAATACTGACCTCATAGAATGAGTTGTTAAGTGTGCCTTTGTTTTTTTCTTTTTTTTAAAATTTGTTTTAAATCCAGTTTTAGAGAGTTCAAAAGTAAAGCCTTCTGGACCTGGGCTTTTCATTGTGGGAAATTTTTTTTATATTTATTTATTTATTTGGTTGCGCCGGGTCTTAGTTGCAGCCCGTGGGCTCCTTAGTTGAGGCTCGATGGCTCCTTAGTTGTGGCACATGACTCTTAGTTGCGACATGCATGTGGGATCTAGTTCCCTGACCAGGGATCGAACCCCTGCATTGGGAATGTGGAGTCTTATCTACTGCTCCATCAGGGAAGTTCCGTTTGTGGGAATTTTTTAAATTACTAATTCAGTCTCTTTACAGGCAGTTTTTGGACGGAAGTACAGTGAGAGCATCACGGCCACCCTCGTTCTAGATAGTGTGGTGTGGACGCTGGAGAGGACCAGGCTCAGGAGCTGTCTGGTGGCCGAAGGATCAACAAGTGGTATTTCATGGGGATTAGATTTGGACAGGCTGGCGGACCCGGCTCCACACGGAGGCAAAGGCGACCTGAGCGGAACGGGCACTTCCAGTCACCGCCAAGGACTGCCCCCTTCTGACTTCTGTGCTGCTACCTTCCCTCGGGCGAGAGGGGCTCCCCGCCCCGCCTGTCACGCGGCATGCAGGTGCGTCACCATATCTGCTGCCTCTTCGGAGGAAAAGCCAGAAATTCAAGTTTTAATTTTTAACTTCCTGATTTTTCAAAAGAATGACTTAGCATGTTGGGAAACAGCATGTGAATCCAACAAAACATACCTGCAGAACGCATCTGAGCTGCGGTGACAGGTTGCAACCTCCGGGTGACAAGGCAGTTGTCCTTACGGCGTGTGGCCACGGCCAGGCCTGCTCTTAGGAAGCCCCTCGCAGACGGAGTGGGCTGCTGGGCCCGGCACCCCACGGCTCACCCCAGCGCCCCTCGTCCAGGCGTGGGGGATGTGCTCCCTGAGGAGCTGAACTGTCACTTCCTGTGGTCCTGTCTGCCGTCCCTGGCGCTGATGGGCTGGAAACAGAGATGGCAGTGAGCACCCAGGTGATCGTTCCTCCGGGCTGGCAGACAGCCCACGCGAGAGTCTGTCCATGCCGGGAACTCGCCAGGCGACCCGCAGGGGCCGGCAGAGCTGTCGCCGTCTGCCTCCGCCAAGTTCCTGTTCTTTTCACAGCTTATTCTCCCCTGCAAGAGTGAAGCAGAGTAAAGCAAGCTTGCGCTAACTGAGCCCTGGTCCCAATTCCTGCCCACCTCAGGCCTGGGCCTGATGTGACGGCCTGGAACAGGGAGGCTTTGCATAATCCTCATCGGACTGTTTCCCCTGAACCCACCACTGCGCAAGTTGCCCCCTCCCAGTAGACACACGACAGGCCTCACACGCGGTGGGTCGAGCAGCACAACCGGTAGCCCTGGAGGGTGACCCAGGCCCTCTCCTGATGAGCTGGTGACCACAGCCAGTCAGGGGCCGCGGGCAGCTCAGCGGAGGGGAAAGAGCCCCTGACTGATGCTCTCACAGGGGACCGCGTTTCTACCTGGGAAACTGGGGGGTGGGCAGCACTTCTGTTCCATCGGGAAGACAGACAAAGCCCCAAAGCATCCGGACCCTGGTAGCCGCCCTGCCCTAACACCGACTCCCCCGCAGGCCCGAGAGGCCAGGGTCTCAGAGCTTCAGTCCGCACGTGCTCGCCTGCAGAAAGGAAAGGATTCCAGGAACACAAAGTGTTGTCTTTCCAAAAACAGCAAGCCCAGATGCCTTATTCCGAAAACTTTCTTCACACCTGGAGCTCAGCCTTCCCCATCCAGCGCGGGCTGGGGGTGCCGGCCGGGCTCTGCTGGGAAGCGGGCAGTGCTCCCCACCTGCGTGAGGAGCGAAGGTGTTGATGAGGAACGTGTGCGTTTCCAGGGGTTCGGAGCAGGCATTTCTGGGCGGGGTCAAAGGAGGCTGCCAGGGAGCCCTCTGCCAGTCTTGTTTTCTCTGAACTTCTGGCCCCAGTGGGGAAAGGATATTGAAACTTCATTTTTTTTTTTTTTTAGAAGATGTTGGGGGTAGGAGTTTATTTATTTATTTTTTCTGTGTTTGGTCTTCGTTTCTGTGCGAGGGCTTTCCCTAGTTGTGGCAAGCGTGGGCCTCTCACTATCGCGGCCTCTCTTGTTGCGGAGCACAGGCTCCGGACGCGCAGGCTCAGCAGTTGTGGCTCACGGGCCCAGCCGCTCCGCGGCATGTGGGATCTTCCCGGACCAGGGCTCGAACCCGTGTCCCCTGCATCGGCAGGCGGACTCTCAACCACTTCGACACCAGGAAAGCCCGAAACTTCATTTTTAATGTTCAGTTATGGTCCACATGCTGAAGGGTTACAGCCTGGGATTTAGAAAACCAAGCCGTGAAAAAGACCTGAAATGCTACGTTCAAGGCTGGTCTGCCAGCCTACGATCCCTTCCAGGACACAAGCCCAAAGGCACAATCTGGGACGGTGATATATTATTCTATGCCAGTGGCATCGTACAGTTAGGACAACCCCGTTCACACCCCCAAAGTTGTGAGTTTATAGCAATACTTCAGTCTGCAGGCTACCTAATGATTTCTACAGGGCTTTCCCACTTGGACTTGATGGGCCCTCATCTCTCAGCTCTCCCCACGCCATCATTTGAGGAGTAAGCCTGGCGCCTTGACTGTATTTCTTTGAGGCCAGTCTGAAATGATGTGTAGACCAACCAGTCCTGGCAATAATCGAAAGGGGGGAAGTTGGAGAGAGAGAGCCAGGCTCAGAATCAATCATTGCTCCGTGGATACCTTAACCACCAGTAACTTAAGAAGGCAAAGCTCTTCAAGAACGAACAGCTCGTGTCTCTCACTGGCACCACTGGGGGATTCCAGAGAAAAACTGGCGACCGCAGGAAAGCTACCAGATCCCAAAGGGTCTTGTTAGATGCTCAGGGCTTTTCTTTTCTTTAAAGTTGAGTCATCGGGTTCATAGAGACAGGCAGCAGAATGGGAGTTTCCCAGGGCTGCAGGGACTGGGGAAGGGGTTAGTGTTTAATGGGGACAGATTTGCAGTCTTACAAGACAAGGAGCTCTGGAGATCTCCTGTTAAGTAGACTTAACACTACCGAACAGTTAAAAATAGTTAAGATGGTAATTTTTATATTATGTATATTTTGTTATAAAAAATGAGAAAAAAAGAAAAAGAAGAGTTGAATTAGCTGCCAACATACACAAGTGAAGACATCACTGTTACAAATCTCGGCTCCCCGCTGCCCTTCTTTGCGGCCAGATCACGTGATACGGCGGGGTGCCCGCCTGTGGGGCTGTGAGTGACAGCCCCGGGTCAGCTGCGTGGCTCTGCCTGTCACATCCCAAGTTCCTGGGTCTCAGACTCCTGTGCTGGAGCAAATGGAACACACTCTCCACACCTGCCCCAGAGCAATTAAGATGCAAAACTTTAAATAGGCTTTAGATCCCCATTAGAAAAGTTCTTTACAACACACTCTTAGCTGTGCTTGACAAATAAATTAGGCAAATAGCAAATGTGGTCCCACGGGAGGGCAGCACAGGCTGGCCGGGCCGCACTCAGAGGGGCTTCTGTGTCGCCCCCTGCAGCCGAGGTCCCCCTCTGTCGCTGCTCCAGGCCAGCCGCCCTACCTGCTTCTGCAGACTTGGGGCCACTCAACAGGTCCTGAGGGACGAAGGGCACTGGTCCTCCTTCCAGGACACTGCCTCCCGGGAGCCCCAGACCTGCAGCCAGGACCCTGAATGGGGACAGTGTGTGATCTCAGAGGGCCAATTCGTCTGCTCCTGGGAAGCAGGAGCCCAGCCCACCAAGGGCCAACTTTGGGGAAGATCTGTGGTGTGGAATCTGTGCCCTGGAAGCAAAGGCGAGTCCCCTGGCTGGTCGCTGCCAGCAATCACAGGCTACCAAGACACCTCTGGGGGTGACAGCCAGGGGCTCCCAGCCCCCGGCCCCGCCCGGAGCAGCCGTGCACAGTCACCCCTCTCTGGGGTCCAGAACGTTCCTCCCTGTGCAGCGTTTGCAGGATCCAAGGACGGGTCCCAAGTCCCAAATAAGGAAGAACATCTGCAAACGGGCACCGAAGGAAAAGGAATAAATGCGTGTGGCGTTGAGTTTTGGGGTCAAAGCACTTGGAAAGGCCCCCAACCCTGACATCATTTCCCAAGCTGTGGTCCTTAAGGTGTTGTCCAAAAAGCGCCCGAAGGGCCCAGGGAAGGACAGAGAGGCCCGGTACCGTCTGTGTCAAGATGTCCCTGGAAGAACAAGCAGGGAGTCCTAAGGGCAAATGCAGGAATTAGCACAGGGAGACTTGGGCCTGGGGGTCTGGATGCCCACACTTCCCAGTGACAGTGACCTTTAGAAGTGAAGCTGGCACGTGGCACAGAGCAACCCGACTTTAAAAGCCATCAGTGGGACTTATGTTTTCATTTATGTTTTACTATTTTATGCAGAAATTCCTGGTTCTGGACAGCTCACAGGGGGAACCACAAGAGGAAATGGGTGAGCTGTGAGGGGCAGAGGATTGAAAACCCTAGGTTTTCAAGAAGAAAACCTACAGTGTTTCCTGCATCTCTACGTTGGAATTTATCACTCGTCCAAGCACAACAGATAACTGAGCGGGGTATTCCGCCACCTCTCCAAAAACAATACGGCCACGCGTCCAAAGCCCACCGCTCCCAAAACCTCATATCCGTCTATGAAGGGCCCCTCTGTGGTAACCATCTCGTACCAGGTAAATCCTGCTGCTGTCACTGAGCAGGCACAGTGCTTTCCATTTCTATGTGGGCTTTGAACAGACCACAAATCCATGGATGAACTAGTCAGATTTTGACCACATTTCTTTCCACAAAGGCGAGGTGAGCCACGATGAATTTAAGCCTAGAGGCCTGCACGGGAAAATCCTACAGATTCCTTCTTCATAAATTGAGGATGAGACGTGCGGAGGATGCCCAGCGAGTTCTCGCTTACCCCCAGATGCCCAGGTCGTGTAACAGCTCTTTGGACGAATGGCTGGGAAAGCTCAGCCTTCCTCGGTTCTGGGCCAGCGCACCAGCGACCGCCCACGGCTGTGGCTGAGCCACTACCCTTCCGGGCTCAGATGCCTGGTCCCTAAATTAGGCCCTGTAGGTTTCCTGACCTAAGCCTCCATGATTTTGTCTTTAATTTGCAGGAGGCAGGGAATAAAGATCAGATAATACCTTGGAAGAAATGGGCAAAGAAGTTGGAAGAGAAGTTGTTGCTGGGGGCGATAGCTGCCAGCTCTACCTGCCTTAACCCCAGGGAAGAGGGATCCCTCTTTGCTTTGAGATCAGAGCTCAGCCTTTCTAGCTCCCAGAGAGATGCTGCAGCCTGAATCTCGCAGCCCTGGTGGGCAAAGAGAACTTGGCCTGAAGTGCGTCATTCCCCCAGCTGCAAAGAGCCCCGTGTTAGGCATGTCTTCACCTGGGAGGAAGGCACCTTATCACCACATTCAAGGGGAGAGGAGGGGAGAGAGGCCACGTTATCATTAGTTAATTTCTGCTCTTGTGACAGGTACAGAGAAACAATGGGAAGATGACGTGGGGAAAGCAAAGGTTCCAGGAAAGGTCCAGGTGTATCACTGAACAGTGAAGTCCTTATAAATAAATGATGTCACATAGTCACAAAGGGGTTTTTAAAAAGCCTTACGCTACACTGGGTGAACACAAAGAGGCCAAACACTGCCTAACAAGGCTGTCTTTATTCCGTGGATCCCAATGCTTCCTTCAGCCTCTAAGGAGACCGCAGACGCTTTGGAGCGCCCCAAGTTCAGAGGAACATCGGGACACTGGAAGGCTTCCAGGAAGGAGCCGCCAAGTGAGTTACAGGCTGCAAAGGGCAGCGTGACAGGAGAGGGTCAGCCGCACGGAACCCCAGGTCAGCACGGCGGCTCTGAGCCCACCGGCACCAGCACAACCCGCAAATAATCACCAGGACCCCCGTGAAGGTTCCCCTTCTCCCCAGAACTGGGGCCGGGCAGCTGCAGACCACACCTGGGCTCTCAGCCAGAGAGCCCACAACATAGTTATAACCTGCAGATCTGGGGGCCGCGGCTGCTGGCCTGAGGGACGGGGATTAGCTGTCGGCTGCCAGAGACACGGTCCCACGGAGGGTGACCAGCCAGGCAGAGTGGTGTCCGGGTCGGTGCAAGGCACGCACCGGCGCTCTCGCCTCTGTCCCCTCCTCCCACCCAGCCCTTCCCCTCGCTCTCCTTCCCTCCCTTCCCCCTCCCGCCGCCACAGTGACGCCCGCTCGCTGGCCTCCCGTTCCATTCGCTGCTTCAGTCCGGGGAGTAATGAGATGTTACAACAGACCGCCCTTGAGGCCTCCGTGACCCTGCAGACCAGCCTCCAAGACCACAGGGTCTGCAAAGACGCGCAGCCAGCACACCGCCAGGGTCACGGGAGAGACCGTGGAGGCCGCTGCACCGCCTCGGTCCTGCCCACCTGCCGCCCAGCCTGCATCTCGCACCGCAGTGTGGGTCAGAGGTCAAGGATGCAGTCTTCTGGAATCCTGGGTCTGTCCTCTTCGACTTACGCAGCCTGAGCCTGTCTTTCCCTCAAATGCACAACCTCTTACCCTAAATTTAATTTTTTAAAAACCCAGAGGCAGGAAGATGTGGGAGAGTTACTTCATCTTCTGTGTTTGAAATCAGTGATCTGAAAACACATGGCTTTTAGGTGCACTAACGTGGCCATTACCTGGGGCAATTTACAGATGAATTACTCATGCTTCAGGAGAAGCTCTCCCGAGTCTTTTCCTTCCTTTTATTAACAATCCTGTGTTGACTGAGGACAAGCAAGGAAACCAGCATGGAGAGCACCGTTAGCCAGCCCACCTGGATGGACAGGTGCGCGGCTCCACCTGGCCTGGGGGGCAGCCCTGGAAGCTTTGCCATTACAGGCCCCTCACCCCTGGGAAGCTAAGGTTCTACCAGGGTCTTCCTAACCCGTGTCCACTCTCCTTCCTTAGAAAGAAACCTCATAAACGTGACAACCATCCTATAGTTCAGATTTGGTCAGGGTTCCGGGTCCACCTGTGATCCTATGAGCGGCGGTTGTCTGTGATGTAAGGACACAGGACGGAATGTCTGCTGACCCCCAGACATGGAGTGTGGACGGGTGGACGGAAAGGCAAGCCGTGCGGCCAGAATTCAGTGCCGACTTGGGGTCGGAGCTGCTTCTACTTCTCTGCCTCCTTCCAGCTGTTCTGCGGCTTCCCCAGGACCCCCGGAGCCCAGGCCTCCTCCTGCCACCTGCACCCCATCTTGCAGGCTCTGCAGCTGCGGTGTGAGGTTCCACAGGACCCCCTGCTCACCCTGTGTCACAGGAGCAGTTGGGTAAAGCTGGAGGGGCCACCGGAGGAATCCAGGCCCAGGCGGATAAAGGCCAATGTCCTACGAGACAGTGGAGGAGACAAAGGGCCCAGGACCCAGAGGGCCCTGAGGAGGTGCAGCTCAGGCAGCTCGTGGGGCTGGGGTCTCAGAGACCCCAGGTTAACCATGGCAGAGCATGAATGGATGAACGGATAAACAGAATGTGTTCTGTCCAGACAGTGGAATATTATTCAGTCTTGAAAAGGAAGGAAATGCTGACACCTGCTACAACATGGCTGAACCTTGAGGGCGCGATGCTCAGTGAAATAAGCCAGTCGCAAAAGGGACAAATAGGGTCGGATTCCACTTATATGAGGCACCCAGAGCAGCCAACTTCACAGAGACAGTGTAGAATGATGGGTGCCAGGGGCTGGGGAGGGAAAGTATGAGAGGCACGCATGTAACGAGCACAGATTCCAGTTTTGCAACGTGAAAATGCTCTAGAGGTGGATGGTGGGATGGTTGCGCAACAGTGTGGACATGCTTAATGTTACCGAGCTGTACACTTAACAATTGTTAAAGTGGTACATTTTATGTTATGTGTAGTTTAACTGCAATTTTAAAAGGGTTAAGATAGTTTTTTAAAAAGTGAACCTGGGGAAACCCCAGAGGTATCCTTGCTGACATCAGTAGGATGTCCACCATCATCACAACCATTAACACAGTACTGGTGATGCTAGCCCGAACAGTTAGGTATGACAAAGAAATTAGATGCATAAACATTGAGAGGCGGTGAACCTCTGACTGTTGATTCATGGTATTACTACAACCAGGAAACCATAAGAGAATTAACCAAAACTACTACTATAAACAAGACTTCTACAAGAGGAAGGTCGAAGCAAGGTCAACATTAGCCTCTGCCATGCCTTTGCTCAGCTTAGGAAAATGTGTCCCATCCCAGTAGAAAGGGCACCTCTTTCTGGTCATGGGGTCATAGCCCCATGAGCATGCTGCCTGGCCAGGAAAGGGCAAGCTGAGCTCCAGCCCCGCGCCCCCCTCAGCTGGAGGCCTTGTGCAACGACAAGGTACACAGATGCACACTCTCGGCAGTAAGACAGAAAATGAACACGTAGAAATCAACAGCTTCACACAGACAAACAACTCTCCTTCAAAAGATGGGGAATGCAACACGGTTACAAGATCGGCAAGAGAAGAAACATCTAGGAAAAACTAACAGGAAACGTGTAAACCTTCAGAATAAAACTTCGAAATGCTCCTGAAGGATACAAAGGTGGAGTTTTTACATTGAAGAGCATACCATGTTCTTGACAGGAAGACTCAACATCAAAAGGTGCCAACTCTCTCTACATTCATTTAATTAAATATGGACACCATCTCAGTTTTTTAAAGGGCATTTTTCTGGAACTAGACAAGCAATTCTAAAGTCCATATGAAAAAAAGGAAAGAGAACCAAGAAAATTCTGAGAAGAAAAATGAGGGAATTACTATTAATTTTCTTGGATGTGGTAACGACGTGATGATTATGTAAGAAAACGTCTTCCTTTCGGGAGTGGCATGCTGACATGCTGTCTGCACCTTCTGTGTGTATGCACAGGCTCACACACATCTGTGCTCACACACACACACAGCTAGGGCAAAGGTGGTACCTGCTATCAGTTGTTGAATTTAGAGGGTGGATACATAGGTGATCATAGGTAAATAAATAGGTGATTTATTTATTCATAATAAAAAGCTGAAAAAAGGTACACCATAAACAAAGTCAAAAGACAAACTGGGAAAAACTATTCATAACTCATATCATAGACAAGCGTTCGCCTTCCTCAAAAACCCCCAAGACCGACACCACGGAGGCTGGGAGGGCAGGGGTGGGAATTCCACACCCATCAAAATTACAGATGTGCCTACTTTGGGCCTGACCACCTGACGTCTGGGGATTTAGCCTGTGATGGTCCTCACACACACATGACAGATTCCAAATCGATCCACTGAATCATTGTTTGTTCTAGTAAAAGGCTGACAGCACCACAAGCATCCCTCCATGCGGGGTTAAATGACCTCAGCACGTCCACCCACAGAAGAGCAGGCGCCTCTGGAGAAGAAGCTCCCTGGGCACTAAGCAGAGATCTGCAGGATACAGTATTAGGGGAAAACTAAGGTGTTTGGGGGTTAAAAAGGAAGAAAATAAGAACATATTTTTATGTGTTTATATTTCCACAGTGACATACCAGAAGGACATGGCATGCACATCCTCCCCCAGATACACACACAAACCTAATCAAAGGAGCTGCACTACAGCTGGGCTTTGGGAACGGGAGGCCAGTGACCAGGCGGGAGGAAGACGTCTCAACGTCTGCCTTTTTACATCTTTTCTACGTAAACCATGTGCATGGATCACCTATTCCAACAATAAAATTCAAAAGAAAAAGAAAGACATAAAGAACTTCTGAATTCTAGACAAGGATTTCCTAAGTGTTGGCAAGACAACGTGAAGATTCCTCTATGAGTCGTCTGGCCAACACCTTGACCCCTGACCGCCTCTGTGACCTCGGTCACCTCCTTTAAATTGTGCCAAATAGGGAGCCCGCTGCTCAGCTGGTGAGCCGGGTCCCTGTGCAGAAATAACCTCGACAATCCAGAGCAAGAAAACCCCTTCCCTCGGTGACTAGAAGCGTGGCATTTGCCCCAAACTCTCCATCAGCTCTCCCCCAGGCTCTGCTTGTATAGATACAGCCCGGCTTCGCCCAGGGGCCTCGGTCCTTTCCAGATAATTCCTAAACAAATATGGAGGCGAGACAATCAAAGAGCAAGATCAGGGAGGGCGGGGAGCCGCTGCCCCTCGTGGTCTCGTCCAAGACACCAGCGCGAAACACGTCGCCACCCTACTGAGCCACCCGGATGCCAGGAGCCCACACGTGCTGATTCTGTCCGTTCCAGTCTCTTCGTAAGAGAGAAAAGCCAGAGAATGTGAAGGGCCTGTGCTACGTGCGTGGAGCGCGGGCCCACCGGAAAGCCCGACCCTCTCCCAGAAGCCACCTGCTCAGGGTGAAGACAGAATATTTTGCAGAGCGTAGCTGCCTGTCGGGAGGACGTCCCTGGGCTGCCCAGGAGGCGACGGGGACAGAGGCTCAGGCAGCACCCCCATCCTGACACCCCTCGGCGGCTCCCCTGCGGTAAAGTCAGCTCGGAAGAGAACAGCACTCACTAAAAGCCTACGCAGCCCGAAGGTCCGGGCGAGGGAGGCGATGCATTTCGTGGGCCACTGCAGGGGGACGGCCCGGGGTTTAGAGCCGTCAGGAAAGCTCTCGGGTCTCCCCGACAGTCGACCTGGGCCTCTGCTCAGGCCAGCAGGACAGGCCCAGCGCCCGATGAGTGCCCTGTGTCCCCAGCGCCCGACTCACCTACCCAGGGCCAGGCCAGCTGGGGGTGACAGCCGCCGTCACAGCCTGGCGCCCCCAGGGACAAAGCCGCCTCGAGTTATCTTCCTAAATCCTCGGCCTTTCTCCACCCCCGACAACTTCAGCTCTTTCTGTTTTCATTTTACACAATAAAATTACACAGGGCAATACGATATTTAAATACAGAAAATTAGAGATTTGGGGTTTTCCCAAGTAGGGTAATGTCCGTGTCAGCTCATCACTCAGAGCCCCTCTGGAGAGAACTGCAGGCTGTAGGGGGCCTCCCAGCCCAGCGCCCTCCTGACCTCTGCTCACCTGATCCACCAAGGCCCTGGACTGTTTTCCCAGAGAACCGGAGAGAACAGTGCTGCTGGCTCTAGCTAACGACCGGCAGCACCAAACCCACGGAAGCAGATGGGTGGGTGAGCTCAGCTCCGGGCCGTGGCTCAGGCCACAGCGTCTGCGCCCTCCCCGGGCGTCCCGGAGCGACCACTCTCTCCCAGGACATATAAATACAGCTCTTTGTGACCAGAGGAGGATGACAAGGTCAGGACCAGGGAGAGACCCCACTCAGAGCATTCTTTTTTTTTTTTTGCGGTACGCGGGCCTCTCACTGCTGTGGCCCCTCCCGTCGCGGAGCACAGGCTCCGGACGCGCAGGCCCAGCAGCCATGGCTCACGGGCCCAGCCGCTCCGCGGCATGTGGGATCTTCCCGGACCGGGGCATGAACCCGTGTCCCCTGCATCGGCAGGCGGACTCTCAACCACTGCGCCACCAGGGAAGCCCGGAGCATTCTTGATAAAAGAGCAAACCTTGGGGACCCAGGGGTGTGCACGTCTCCCCATCATCCTCCTTCCTGCTGTGGCCCCCTTCTGATTCCTAGCTCATATTCCTAAATTTGAGGTAGCAGCCACGCGAGCCTGTGCTTCAGAATTACCGAGTTCCGACACGTCTGCCCCTGTTTCCCTTCCTTTCCTGACACATAAAGCGAGAGAGTCTCTGGTGACGCCCTGGTTCAGGGTTTGCATCAGCCAGACTGAGGGTGAGGGTGTGCGTGCCGCGTGTGTCAGTGGGTGGTGTGTGTGTGTGTGAGAGTGAGTGTGCTGAGCAGGGGGTGAGCACGTGTGTGGTGTGTGTGTGAGCATGTGTGGGGGTCAGAGACGGAGACAGAGCACCTCTTGGGTGGCGGGGTCACGTGCTGAATCACTGGTGAACTGAAGCCAAGCAATTCAAACGAAGAATTTCTTTTTTCATTGACTCACGAAAGGCTTAATAGCTCTGGCAGAAACTCCCCCAGATTTTTACCTTTGGGCAGACATGGCCCAGCACCAGACAAGAGGTTTCCGCCCCAAAGCATCTGGCAGGAAGTCAGGAGCAAGGAAGTCAAGTGGCTGAGCCCGTCGCCTGGCCTCGTGGTGGCCAGCCTCTGCTCCCGCGGGCGCCGGACGCAGTCTCTGCGTCCCCGGCGACAGCGCTCGACTCACCTGGCCGCAGGGTTACGTCCCAGGAAGGGATTTGTGAGCTAGTGTAAAGCCACCTTTCCGGAAACAGCACGTGCTGTAGACTTCACAGAAAAATCCACACACATACCCTAGAGCTACCTCCTCTGTAGAGAACCTTCTGTGCTCAGAACACCCTGATAATCCTTCCTGTGAGAAACTGACACACAGAGCATGTTTCGTCATTAAGTTCAGAGGACAGGTGTGTAACGTTCCGGAGCAGCTGCCAATGCACAACGTGAAGTGGAGAAGTGAGGCCCTTTCCAGACATGTGCCCCCCGAAGCACACGTGCCCGAATCACCTGGATAAAGCGCGGACACACGTGCCACTCGACGGAGCTGACGAACGGTCGGAATTCCCCACCTCAACCTGCACGTGTCGTTCGTTCCCCGAATGATCGAAAACAAAAATGCTTCCAAAAACTAAGCTACACGTGTGAGCTACCTACTGTCTGCCGAAGAGTCACCTGCCACTTCCTTACGGCCAGGCTCTGAGGACAGGCGACCACAGGCCGGACCTGCCCTGTGACGATGACAATGGGTGACACGGGCCACCTGTCCTACGCTCCTGCCTCAAGCCAGACACCGTCCCATGGGCTTTATCACCACTTTCATGTAATTCCCAACAACTGAATTACAGCTGAATTGCAGTCAACTCCATTCAGAACCCCTCTGTCCCGAACATTGCCAGCAATCCCAGCCACCGGTCAGGGCGAACTGGGCTCTGCGGGCACATCTGAGACCTGGGGGCTGAACTATCGCCATTTCCTCGTAAGTGCAGGAGCCTCTGTCAATAGGGACAGAAGCTCGTCACACTTATGCTGTCGCCTTGCGGCTGGCACAGCAGCTGGCACAGGTTACATGTCGAATAATGACGTTTTCGTGCTTTCCTTCTGCGTGGAGATGGCCCGTACCAAGCCTCGAGTCACACCAAGTCCAAGAGAGGCCGCCCCTCCCTCGAAAGCCCACTTGGGGGCACTGTTTCAGAGTCACGGTCGTTATCCACCTGTGCAGGTGACACTGTCTCATGAGAAATGCACAGGGCAGAGAAAAGCCACAGTATTTCAACCACAGTAACTAACGGACGGCAAATTCCACTGTGCTCAGCGGGTTCAGAGAGCCTGAAGTACCTGTGTTTGGTAACTGAGGTTGAGACGATTATCAATGCTGGGTGCAAAGCAAGGTCAAAGGAGCCCCCGGAGTTTCTCTGTCTTTTGGCAACTCTAGGCCCCATTCTTCTTTGCATTGCCCACTCTCAGTGCCCGTTCACAGTCAGGGCTTGACAAACGCTTCTTGCAAAATCACAGGGCACAGCACGTCCATGTCGGCACCTAAACACCAGGAAACCATCCCCCAACAGAACAGACAGACGACAGGAAAGAGGGCTCTGGTCCTATCGTGGGCGGCCTCTTTCCACGTGGAACCAGAGCCCACGCACCGGCTGCCCCATATCCACCCCAGATGCACCCCGTGTAGTCTGGGCCCTGTCCAGCCTCTACAGAAGTGTTTCCCAAGAGGGAACCCAGAGAACAGTGGTCTGGGAGATAATTCCACGGTCAGCCTGTGTGGGGCACACACGCACTTCATGGGATTTCAAAATGTGCTTTAGCAGCTAAAGGTTCTGAGAAGGCCTGCGGAGGAGAAACAAGCTTGACTCTGCACAGAATTTCCCAAGTCGACCCAACCACACGATGCAGGTGACTAGTGATCTGTGGAACTCACTTTAGGGACGGTGCCCAATGGGAAGAGTTTCATCATCTCACTCTGGAGAAGTGCAGGACAAGCCGTCCTTGTCATGAAAGTGTGCAAAGGACACCAGAAAGGGATCCCTTACTTGAAGTGTTTTCTCCCAACATGGCTCCAAAGGCCAAAAACACCATCTCCAAGTGAAATAACTCACTGCTTCTAGGACACTGAAGACCCTCACGTTCGACAGCTGAACGCTGACAACCTTCGTTCTTCAGTACATGCCAACACACTGCCACTGGTGACAGCAGGGGAGGTTGACGCCGGTGCCAGTCGTAGCCAGAAACGTGGGGGCCTTGACAAGCAACTTTCCTGACAGCGGTACGAAGACGAGACAGAAGAGAGATTGCTGCTTCAAGGGAGAGAAGGGGAAAGAGCTGTTTTCAAAGTCTGGCATCTTTATTAAGAAAACATTACATAAATGCAGATAATTTTTAAAATGTGAATTATCTTTGCTTTGATAAGACCAAAAATTAAATGACTAGATCATAGTCATTACCCAGAATCCACAGCTCTTAAAAATGCCCGTTGGTTTTACCAATATACAGTCGACCCTCATGTCCATATCTGCGAATTCTCCTACTCACTAAAGTTTATTTGTGACCCCAAATCAATACTCTCAGTGTTTCCACTGCCATTCATGGACATGCATAGGGCAGTAAAGAACTTGCGGTGTCTTTTCGTGGCCTTGGTAGTGGCCCATTTCCACTTTTCTGTGCTGCTTATGGTGGTCCCCAAGCAGGGTGAATGCCGTCTCGTCCTCCTAAGGGCAAGAAGGCCGTGACGTTCCTCAGCTGCGTGTATTGGATGAACTTCATCCAGGTCTGAGTCACGGTGCTGTGGGCCGTGAGCTCAGCGTTAAAGAATCAGCAATGACTATTAAATAAGGTGTCTCTGAACAGAAGCTCATGTAACACAAGGTCCTGTGTTTATCAGTTGATGAAAATGTTGTGACCAGAGGCTCACAGAAACCTGACCCTGTGTTTCCCCAGGAGCCCTGGTCAGTGTCTCTAGTTCAGAGTCCATGGCGGCAACGTTCCAGAGCTGAATATCACCGATGATGAGAAGGACTCTGACATATTTGGGGAGCAGGGAGAAAAGTTTCCTTCAAGAAAAGGTCTCAGAGGTTGAGCAGGATTTACTTCCGAAGGTGAGCGCGCTGCCAGGAGCCCACCTCCAGCCTGGTGGTGAGCCTGGATGGTCAGCCGCTGGTGCCCTCTGGTCCTGGGCGGCAGAGGACGCAGGGCAGCGCCGTCTGAGGGCGTCCGTGGCCAGCCTGCTGACTCAGCCCCAAGCGAGACTCCCTCGTTCCTTCAGAGCCTTCTCTTGACTGCTGGCAGAAGCCCTAAAAGGCAACACTTCACGCACATCTCAGGTCTGCTGCTCGAAACTGTCGTTCCTGTCTGGCTCATTTTAAGTCGAGATCCACTGACTCTGAAACATCATGATGATCAGGGGCAACTGTGGCTTCAAACAGCCTGAGAAGAGCTGATGATGTCATCAGACTGGTTTTCAGACATTGTAACCTCGCCCTCTTCTCTAAAGGAGCATCCAGGAGGTCGTCGCTTGATGGGGCCGTGTCACTATGTCTGCAGCCGGCGCGGCTGCCCTAACTGCACCGAGCGCCCGCTGACCTAGAGGAGCCATTCGGTCACGGGAAGAGCTGCTGAGGCCACCACGTGGGCCAGGCTTGGTTCTGAAGGAAGAAAAGTTCTAGTCTCTCCTCCTGCTTCCTTCTAGCCCCAGTGCCCTCTCTCCCCACACACACCAACACTCACACACCAACACACACACACCCAACAACACACCAACACACGCACAACACACACACCAACACACACACACACCAACACTCACACACCCAACAACACACCAACATACACACCAACACACGCACAACACACACACCAACACACACACACACACCAACACACCAACACACACACCAACACACACACCGCAACAACACACACACCAACATGCACACACCAACACACACACACCCAACAACACACCAACACACGCACAACACACACACAACACACACACCAACACACACACACACCAACATACGCACCCCAACACACACACACACCAACACACACACACCCGAACAACACACCTACACACCAACACACACGCACAACACACACCAACATACACACCAACAACACACCAACACACACACCAACACGCACACACCAACACACACACCAACACGCACACACCAACACACACACACACCAACACACACACGCACACCAACACACACACCAACACGCACACCAACACACACACCAACACACACACAGCCGAACAACACACCAACACACACGCACAACACACACCAACACACACAACAACAACACACCAACATACACACCAACACACACGCACAACACACACACCAACACACGCACACACACCAACATACACACCAACACACACGCACAACACACACACCAACACACACACACCAACACACGCACACACACGCGCACACACCAACACACACACCAACACACATGCACAACACACAGGCACAACACACACACACCAACACTCAGCAAGATTCATTTTGCTCAGTCTTTTAAAAACTACATGCTTCTAGACTCAGCCCACGAATAGAAGTTTATAGTCAAAGAAGCCTGATTTAAATTACGTTCAGTGGAAAATCCTACCCAGAAAAGCCCTTTACGGTCAGGCACCCCCAGCCCCGAGGTACCGCGTGCTTCTTCCATGGGGCGATGATTCTACAGCTACAAAGAGATATGTTCTGAGTCTGAAATAGCACATTTCTCCTTCGAACTGATGGAACGCCCCTTGGGCGGCTTTGGGAGCCGGGCTCAGGGTCTGCAGGATCGAAGTGATTCAGGAGGGCTTCCGCTCGGCTTGGCAAACACACAAGGGGCTCGAGGGAGGCCCAGATTCGCGTCCTCAACCTCATCGGCCTCAGGAGGAGTTTTCCGCCTCGCACGAATTTTCTGGAAGCCCAGAGAGCCAGGCTCCGTGTCAGCGTGCACCTCGGTCCCAAGCCAAAGGACGCCCAGGCTGCCGGGGCATTCGTCCCAAGGAGCCGGCCCTGTGTCCTGCTTCCTGCGGAGGAAGCCCCGGTCGGTAGGTCCCTTCACCAGCCTGTGGTCCCACCGCCACACACACTGCTGCTCCGGAGGCGAAGGGGGAGGCGTGACCGAGAAAATGAAAAGGCCTTGCTCGGGGGGGAGAAGCAGTGAGGGGGCAGCGGACGGCTCGCTCGCTTCCTTTGCAGCTTCGACAGAGGCAGATCCCCGGGGTCCTGCGATCCCGCGGTAGGAAGAGGCATCTCCCGACTTGACAGGCCTTCATTCTGCCGTGCCCTGAACCTGCTTGGTAGCCGAGGACCACGAAGTACGTGTGGCTGCCACAGGCGAATCCAGGGGTGTGTGTGTGTGTGCGCGTGTGCGTGTGTTTGTGTGTGTGTGTGAGATACGATTTTTTTTTTTTTTTGCAGTACGCGGGCCTCTCACTGTCGTGGCCTCTCCCGCTGCGGAGCACAGGCTCCGGACGCGCAGGCTCAGTGGCCATGGCTCACGGGCCCAGCCGCTCCGCGGCATGTGGGATCTTCCCGGACCGGGGCACGAACCCGTGTCCCCTGCATCGGCAGGCGGACTCTCAATCACTGCACGCGCCACCAGGGAAGCCCACGATTTTTTTAATGTTTCTGTTTTGCCGTCTTCGAAAAAAGCAAAGAGCCACATGAAGGCACCAAAGATGACTGTCAGTCCACGAAAGAGCGCGCGGCGGGGCAGGCTGACCAGCTACGAGCCTTCTCGCGGCGGCCCAACCTGTGCCCCGAGCGCCCTGCCCATGAGAAGGGCCTGCTGGGAACCCCCACCGGCGAGATGCCGGCTGCTTGTGCCCCCGGCTCCCCAGCCAGCCTCAGGGCCGTGAGCCCAAGAGGATGGGGACGAGGCGGGGCCTGCACTTAGGGCCCCGCCTGAACGTGACCCAAGGCTTCCGAGTAAAAACTATGTGTGTTATGAATTCTACACGAGCCGCTATGCCAAGGAAACTCGTCAAGAGTTAGTCCTTCATAAAAGTCCTTTTTGAAATTCACAGGAAAGAAGGAAAGCCCTATTTTCCCTTTCGTTTCTGAAGGACGAGAGTTCCGTGGTCTGGAAGCTTCCTCCCGAAGCCCGCGGAAGTGACAGCAGGAGCGAGCGTTCCCAGGAGATGGACGGGGCTAGAGCAACCCGCAGCCGAGGGAAAACAATGAGCTTTATGTTCTTCCAGAACAAATTACACACTTTCCCTGGCTCATAAAAGCTTTTTATGCAACCTCGCTCGGGCAGTGCCCGGGCACGGAGCGCCTGCCGGGAGGTAACCGCGGCCCCGGGGTGCCAGATGCCCTTGGAGGCGGTTCACCCAGCTCCCGGCACCCACGGGCGTCTCCACCTGCCGGGGCCACCGGGCTTGTCCCCACTGCGAATCCAGCCTTCGCGCCCGCGGGGGGCGCATCGGGGCCGTGGACGGAGGGAAGGACAGATGGCCGGGCACCCCCACACCTGGGACACGGTGAGGGCTGCCCGAGCGGGCCAAGGACCCAGGAGATGCTTCCTGAATGGTCGTGACCCACGCGTGCCTCCGCAGTCATGATCGTCTAGGCCACCACACCCACGTCCTTGCCACCGCTGATACCAAAGCACGTCCTGGGACTTAGAAGTGAAAATTCAGAATGTGCGCCCTGAAAGTCTTTGGCAGAAGCCCCCCTTCTCTTGGGAGGCGTTCGATTAGCGACTCCATCCTCCTCTCGGTCCAGGCAGCCGTGCTCCCCACCAACACCCGGGCCACCCCACGAGGCAGACAGTCCCCCAGCAGAGCCCCTGCACTGGGCAGAGTGGAGGAGGCAAGGAAGGACCGGCGGAGGAGGGCAGCGAGCCGAGAAGCATCATTGAGAATGCCCTGAACCAGCCAGCATCCGGGTAAGAGGGACTCGTGGACGCAGAGGTGAGGGAGCGCCTCACGGAATTCCAGGAATCCTTCCAGACGGCTATGAACACCTGCGTTATTTAATTTCATGGTTACTCATATTAATATAGCAATACTATTAATTATCATAAAATACTAATCATCATATTAAAATCATTATTTGAATTAACTAACCTGGCCACCCATGGCCCCACCCAGGGCTGGAATTTTAGGTAGGTGACATGTCCGACTCCTCAGCTGCCCAGATGGCTGGATCGGGGGGATCCCCAGGGAGCAACCCCTGCCAGGGTAAAGGGCCCCCACTGGGTCATTCCCTGGTGCCCCAGGTCCGCCCCGAATTCAGAAAGCAGTGCGGCATTGGGCGAGAGGAGGACGGCAACGTGCCCCTCAGATGCCCCCGGACAGCCGGTGCGGTGAGCGCTGGCCCCCAGGCAAATACTTGGCAGCGGGTGCCTGGGGATGGAGGGGTTTGGGGAGCACACTCACCCCTCCTCTAACACAAGTCTGCCTGGACCGGCCCACAGGCTCCCACTCGCCACACTCCTCCCCCACGACGCAGGAACAGCCGGCTTTAGGGGCGGCTTTAAGGAGGGGCTGTCGTGTTCTCAAAGCCGGTCCAGGAGAAGGGGAGCAGAAGAGCAGGAGGCAGCGCTGCGCGGCACGGCGCACACTTCGAACCTGTCCGGCCGCGGCTGCCTCTCGCAGGTACTCTTGGATTTGCAGGTGGAAGGAGCAAAGTAGAAAGCAAGGGGATTCCAGCTCACTTACGGCTTTTCTGCCCACCCTACGGAAACAGACCCACCAAAACAGACCCCAGTGTGACTTGAAATTCAGTGGCTGATTCTCCCTAACGAGGGGACTACTGGCTTCCGCAACCCTTCGGGAGGCCCTTGACCCACAAATATTCAGCCTTAAACCCAAACTCAGCCGGGCGGTGAGTCCTGCCTGCAGTCTCCCCGCCTGCCGCGCGATGGCGCCAGAGCTCCACCCGGCCCCGCGGCCGCGTCAGGAACGTCGGAAGCCCCGCCGGGAATGCGTCCCTCTGCAGCCAGGAAGGGGTTAAGACCCTTGGGTTCCCAGCTTCCAAACTGAGTTTATGGAGCTACGAGACAACACTTGGCATCAATACACAAAAACCCGTAACAACTAAATTTGCAAAAAAATAAACACAAAATATGGACCCTACCTTTAATTCTTAACTCCAGCTCTAGCATCAGTTATTGCACTGGGTGTGTCTAAAACAAGCTGGTCCTGGACTTCTTAATGACCTCTCTTCCCTGAATGCTGGAAGGGCAGCAGAACTGTACTGGCTGTCTTGCGGCAAACTTCCAGGTCCTCAGCCTCTGCTGTCCTCAGAACCTCTCTTCTGTCTTAGGCTGACATCACACAAGAACCTGGGTTCTTCTTCCCGGGAAACAGCTCTGGGGGAGGCTCAACAGCCCGCCTGCCCGGAGCCAGGCGTCCGTCCCCCCCACCCCCCCAAACCCTGCTCTCCCTGGGAAGCCAGAGCCCTTTGCCCTGGAGCCTCCCAGGCAGGGACACACACACACACACACACACACACACACACACACACACACACACACACCCCAGCCCAGGAGCGGTCAGTCCTCCCCTCAGCACCCCCTTTCTCACAGGCCCCCCACAAGCTCAGAGATTAGATTCAGGCAGAACCAGCGGGAAATCAATACCCCCAAGCTTTTCTCCGCTGCCCCCACTTGTCTTCGCGTTAACTTGCAGCCCCTTCATTTCAGGAATCAGCAAACGTTTTATAAACGATTTAGCGCTTTAAAGGTGAGATAACATCGGAGCAGAGGGAGATAAAGGGCTTTACTGAAACTCAATGCCCATGGTGCTGCGAGCAGCTGAGGCTCCTTCCCGCCTTCCCAGGGCGTTGGGCCCCTTGTTTATCTCTTCCTCTCACCAAATTACTTCGGGCCATTTACACCTCTCACGACACCCACTTCCCCCTCTTCCCACACCCCCCGGGGAGGCCCTCTGCCTGCCCCATACTTGCTCCCGGGGAATTTCCGGGCCCGGCCGCCAGCAGCTTCCGGAGAAGCTCCTCTTGATGTGATTATATTGATCTGAAATCGCAAACAGTGCTTTTCTAGATTCCATTTTCCCACTTCATAATTTAAAGCCTGTATCGTCAGACATCAAAGAAAGGTTTAGATGGAAGGAAGCATCACCCGCTACCCTAACCACCATTTCCATTTTGCATTTTCTTTGACATTCCTTGTCCGGAGGAACCATCCGTGGCTTCGCCATTTCATATCTGCACGGCGCTTCTAACTATGATGTGTCGTAACCCTGTTAGGTTGATGTTCTCATCCACGGGCATCTAGTTTCCTCCCGAAGGTTTTGCTTCAGAGTTTGCATGGTTAAAAACCTCACTTGTGTTTAAACCCAACTCACACTGCAGTGGACTGTGTCATTCATGGATACTTACACTTGAATATCTACTGCAATATATAAAGGGCTTTTCCCCTAGATTTCGTAGCTCTCTCTGTTTCCTCTAGAGCTCAGTGAGATGGCTCATACATACTCCATCACCAGCACTGACGTGCAGACCCCTCTGCTGTGACAGTCCTCTCTGAGAGGCGGCCGGTCGGGCTCTTCATTTGCAGAATCACACTTGAACACACAACTCCCGTCAGCGTGTGCTGGGTGGAGCTGAAACCTGAAAGTCCAGTGGCCTTAACTGGAAGCTCAGAGACGCAACCCGCTCTTTCATTTCCTATTTATAATCACCGTTCTTTCGTGTCCTATATTTACAGTTGACTTTCTCAAAGGCATTCCAAAGGTTCTCCATTGAGATCATTTTATAAAACTCTCTTTTAAGTTAAAAGAGACATACTATTCTCTCCTTTAAAAACAAAGTAAACCGAGGCACAGCTCAGCACTGGTGCTGGCCACCTGCCTGCCCGCCTGGAGCTGCTGGGGCTCGAGGCACGTGGCCGGTGATCTGGTGGTCCTGCCAACAGGGTCCCCTGGGCTCCCCTCTGCGGCCGATGCCTCAACTTGAAGAGGGGAAGGTTCACTCCTCTGTCAGATGTTGCTTGCAGGGCTCAGCCGTTCGTTCCACTGAAGTAATTGGGAGAAGCTCCTTCTTTCCACAGGCCTGCACTTCATCATGTGTCTTATTTTGGAGGCTTCCATGGTGCACACCGAACGCGGGCAGAAGTTGGACCAGGCAGACGTTTAACTCCATAGAGATGGAAACTATTCGCAGAGAACACCACACTTGATGCAGGGGAGGGTGCGGGCCCCGCAGACACAGCGCCTGGGGGTGACCCCTGCCCAGTGCCTGCTCTAGGTGGACCCCGTCCGCCTGGTGGGCTGAAGGCCCCTGCCCCGCAGCAGGTGGCACGACCTTTCCCCCGGCAGGAAGGCCCCAGAAGGTTCCCGACTTTGGTACAAACACCGCCTTCTGCCGGGCGTAAGTATTTGCTCTGAGGTGACTGGGTGGGGAGCCCTCGTCCCCCCCAGAGTCTCCCGACAAGAGCCTGGGTTCTTGCTGCACTCAGCTCCCCAGACACTCAGTTCCAGGATGTCAGCTGCCAGGGCTCTGATCTTGCTGCCTCAGACCGGACCTGCCGTAGGAAGGCGCAAGGGGGAGCCCTTCCATCACCACTGCCCCCCAGATCCCTGACCCTCCCCAGGGCACAGAGGAAAATGGATGCTATAGAAGCAAGTTGCACTGAAGTGTTAGAGTTCATGTATCTTTTAAAAAAGAAAAAAGAGGAGGCATCCTTGAACAAAAATACCCTACGCCCTCCCGAAAAGAAAAAAAGTCCAGCCAGCGCACAGAGGGCCCACCCCGCGTCTCGGGCACAGACTGAGTCACATAACCACAGTCATTCTGCTTTTTAACAGAAGGTGATATCCACGAAAGACCCATCAACCTCTTCTTCAAAATGTTGGTCCCCGGTTTGATTTCTTTTCTGAGCTCACCTCCATTCTCTCCTGCCATTCCCCCACCCCAGCTAATCTTCAATTTTAAATACAATATAAAATGGCCAGAAGTGGGGCACAGTGGAGGAGGATGAATTGGATCTACCAAGACATATATTCGAGTGAACTGTTCACAATTCAAACTTTTCCTGAAAGACGAAGAACAAATCGCGCACCCACCCTCGTCTTTCTCCGCCTAATGTAGACACTTGCAATAGTTGTTTGTCTGGTGGATAAAACTGAAAGTTATGCAGATATTGGAAAACCAGATCCAGACACATCAGAGAAATTTGTTTTTCAAGGGACATGACCAAGAACTTCGAATCCAGCACTTGACCTGTATTTAACATGACTCTGACCTGCTAGGGGATGCTTTCTGGTTACCTACTTAGAAAATGTTTGGCGGCGAGTAACACAGCTCTTTCATGAGATCCACAACGGGCTGTCAACACCATCTGATAACTGAACCTCCCTGAAATCAGCAAAGGTACAGCGATATCATCAGGAAAGCTGACATACCAACAGTGAGAGGAGGAAAAAGAGAGTGAGGAAAACTTGATCACTTCATTTAGTGCATAATTGAGGAAAATTCAAACTCTGCCAAACTAAGGAGAAATATGAAACACAGATTTTTCGAAATTCATTTAAAAGTAAAAGGAAGTGTGATTGCAACGCACTAGCCCTCTCTTAAAATATCCAAAGACAAGCTAACGTGGACCAGGCATCACAACCTGGGTGGGTCTGAGCCCAGTCCAGAAGGAACAGTGATGCTTTCTAGAAAACGAACCCACTTCCCGCAGACAGTGGACACCGTGACTGGTACTAGAGAAAATGTGCGGCTGTATTCGCCTTGATGCGAGGAGGGTGGGCCCGTTTGTTTTCCTATTATGTAAAACCCCTGCCAGGCTCCTGCCAAAACGTTTTCCCGGTGACATGTCTGCCTGCCTTTGGACGGGTTCCTTACGAAAACAAATACACCAACCAAATCATCTTCGATAGCAAGGACTCATAACGGCAAACCATGAAAACTACTACGGGGTGCTTCTTAGGAAGGCAGCAGGTACCACGCGGAATTACCGCGCAAAGCAGGGCAGCTCCTCCTGGCTAACCGGGCGGCTCCCAGGAGGCAGCAACTGTGAGCGACTGGCTCTTTCTTGGCGAGTAACTGATGTCCCCGCTTTGGGCAGCGAGCGGTCCTCTCTCTAATGAGTCACGGTGCGTACATATACTGTCTGCTTTAGAGCAGAGATAAGTATAAAAACAAACTACTATTACAAGCGCACACTCCAATAAAAAGAGAATGTCTCCTAAGACGATACTGGCACCTTATAAAAGTGTAATTTAACCTTATCTAATCTGGAGCCTGTTTCATCACAGGGATGGCCAATAATGTAAACCTTTGTGAGAAAGGGCGCAGGAGAGGCCCAGGCCGGTGGGTGGGCAGTGGCAGCCTCTCCTGGGACGCGGCCGCTGCCGCTGCGAGGCCCTCGGTGCAGACTGGGTCGTCCGGGAAGGTAGGTGAGAAAATGATGGATGAGTCGGGTACAGCGAAGCAAAAATGGCCGAGAGAAGCGTTTCCTCTTCCCATCTGTTCAGGAAGGACGTCAGCAAGACAGACTAAACACAGGCCCCGGTGCGGGATTTCGCGTGTGCCTGTGTGGACAGCACAGCCCGGCCTCTGAAAGGACCTTCCTCCGCACGCAGCGGGGACAGGCAGGGGGGCCAGACGCCCACGCTGGCTGCTCCTGAAGAGAAGCAGGGACAGTCCCAGGCTGTCGCCACAGCGGGCCGGCGGGGGCCGGGGTCCCCGGGGAGTCTGGCCCAAGGTGCCCACCGCCTACTGTGGCTGCCAGCAGAGGGGACGCACCCGCCAGGGCCAGGACTCCAGGCTCTTTCTGGGAAGATAGAGGAATTCCTGGCCTGGGGGGCCCCTGGGTGGGGTCCAGCACACCTCACTGCCCTGCTCCCCGGGAGAGCAGAGCCCCTGCTCTGGAAAGGGTCCGCCCCCGCCCCACAGGCCTGGCTGAAGTGGTGGTGCCTCCTCTGGCTCCGCCCCTGGCTCTTCCTACCGCACTACTGGCCTTTGGGTCAATCTTCCAGGCCCAGACCGAGTCCCAGGTGGGCAGAGGAAGGACTCTTTCCCGCAAAGGGAAAAGCCCTGCCCCTCTGTTCATCCTCGCTCCCACCCACCTCTCGCCTTCCCCACCCCAACCTGATTCGACCAACGGCCTCCTTGCCTTGGACACCGGGGCGGGTGGGACTGAGGCTTACGAGCCAGGGTGACGCGCTGGGTGGGGGTTGGGTATCGTCCACTTTCAGCAGTGGGTGGTCTGAGCCTCAGTGTCCGTCTCTGTGGCATGACAGCCAGGCAGTGCACCCCACCCCACGGGCTCCTGGAGGTCAGTCAGGCTTGAAACCTGACATCCGCTGCCCTGTCTCTCCCCCTCCCCTCCCCTCCCCCCTCCCCCTCCCCTCCCCCCTCCCCCTCCCCCCTCCCCCCTCCCTAGTCTCGTGAGGGCAGAGCTAAGTGCCGATGGTTCCAGCAGGGTCCTGAGCTCTCCTGGCCTGCAAGGCCCTGCCTGGCTGGTCTCCCTGAGCCTATAAGGACAGGCCATGAAGGTGGGCGGGCGTTAAAGCTCAGGTCATCCTTCCTTCGCTTGTTTCCAGGAGAATCGTCCTGGGGGCAACGGGATGGAAGGGAAATCCGGGAGAGGAGCCCGGCTCACACTCAGGGGCAAACGCGCCAGCAGGGCCTCTAGTACAGCGTCTCTAGAGCACGTGCGTGGCCCCGCCAGCCCAGCACAAGTGTATTTGCACACACAGCAGACTCGGGCACTGAGGAGGACGGACATCCTCCCCGCAGTCACCAGTGTTTACCTCCCGCCCAGGGCGACGCATCCCGCTGCTGGGATAATGCTGAACAAGGAAACCGCTATCCATTTGTCGATTAAGTGGATTAGTCCCCGTACCATGATCTGAAATACACATTTGAACATCTGACATTGAGATCAGACTTACCACTGACAAGGTTTAGTAGTTTAACGTTTTCTTCTCTTGGCACATAAACGATGTACCTTATCATAAAGGGCATCTTAGGGACAAGGACACAGCAGAGTAAAATCGTGAGGGATGGTGTGTGACCTCGGGCAAGTCCCTCACTCTCTCTAAGCCCAGCTTCCTCCTGTGTAAGATGCACATGACAGCGTCCACGCCAGGGTTAAATGAAAGGATTACTCTCAACGCTGGGCAGGACGACCAGTGAAGCCACTGCCGTCTGAGGGCCTGCGGTGAAGACCCGAGAGCTGTCCCACCAACAAGCTCACCTTCACCAGGGTCCGCGCGCTGCCCCGAGCACGGGTCTGTGTGAAGAGGCCAGCTCTGGGGCATGGAGAGATGTTCTCTGTGACCCCAACCAAAGGGGACCTCGGGAAAAGTAAGCTCCGGGTTTGTTTGTCTCTCGCCCTTAATTTAGAGTTTAACCCAACTCCACTATTGGCCTTAAAAAATATGGGAGCGACCACAGTGAACGCTATGCACGTGGCTCCTTCCCTTTCATACATTTATTCCTACTTATTCTGAGGAAATTTGCCTCCCTATTCGCCATAGTTTATCTTTTCTTATATCTTCGTTTCCAAACTAAATAGCGCTGACCCGAGCACACCCTGCTCCCGCGCCAGCGGCTCGCGGTGCTGCCGACGATGCTCCGCGGAGGTCAGTCCGGTGCGTCGCGCGTCGTGCGGCGCTTGGAATGGAGACGCGCGTGGTGGGGATGAGGACCGATCCGCAGCCGCCAGCCCCGCCTCCCCCGCCCCGTTCTCCAAACCGGTTCTTTGGAGGTTCCGTTTTTCATAATTAAGACTAAGGAGCGGTTAAAAAACAGAAGTACTTTTTCCTGGAAACCAGCGTCTTAATTTGCAGCTTTTATTGGCAAACCTGGCTGCCAGTAAATACAGTCCTTGGCATCTCCCAGAATGTAATTTACTTGAGGAGGAGGCCCTGCTTTTTCTGTAACATGCACATCAATTAAAGGGGCCGCTAGGAAGGAATGTGGCCGGTGACTGCAAGCCTCCTAGGTCACCTAGGGTCCCGGGAACAAAAGCGCCCAGGCCCGTGCCTGGGTGTCCGAGCCGGTGCCTCCAAGGGGCCTCCCGACCGGACTCTTCCCTCCGGGGAGCTGGCTAGGTTGCAGGGTGCGAAAGCCAGGAGCCAGGCGGGGCCCTCCGGCGGCGAGGCCTCCCCCGGGTCCCCTTCCTCAAGAGCCCCCTCCCGGGCGCCGCTCGGAGGGGCTGGACCGGCCGGAGGTGGGGCGTCGGGTCGCACACAGGAGGCCGCAGACGGCAGGGGGCGCTCGGGGCGCGTGCAGGGCTGGCCGGGGCCGGAGCCCACCGCGGTGCTCGGGTTGGCCGGGGACGTGCGCCCCGGAGCCCGGAGTTCCAGCCTCGGGGGTGGCCCTGCGGCTCCCCTGCTTCCCCTCCCGGCTCTCACGGGGGCGAGGCGGGAAGCCTGCGGGGGCCACCGGGACGCGCTCCCAGGTGCAGAGGCACGCGAGGACCCGGGAGGCAGGCGGGACGGAGCCAGGTGCCGGCGGTCCCGGCCGAGGGCCCCGTGGCCGCCCCAGGGCCTGGGGGGAAGGCCAGCCGCGCCCTACGCGCACGGACTGGGCGGGCGGCGCGTCCCAGGGCCTGGGGCGTCCGAGCTCAGGCTCCTCAGGCCGCTCCTGGGCGGGAGGGGGCGCAGCCCCGCGCGTGGGGCCCCAGTGCTGGGCTAGAGAGCCGGAAGCCCGCCGCCCGCGGGACCAGGCCCCGCCGGGGCAAGGTGCGGCCGACCCCTCCCCGCCCGTGGGGCCGGCCTGTCTGCGGGTCTGTCCGCTCACCAAGGCCTTTCCTCCGACACCCGGAGCCCACGCGTGGATGCAGAAGGCGCCCTCGCGCCGCATTCGATGATGCCCGCACCGCGCACCCCGGGGCCCCGCGGGTCGTCGGCCGCGCCCGGGATGAGTCCCCGTCGCGGAAGATGGAGTGGCGGGGCCTCTCCCCTTCCAGGCCAGGCTGCGCCCCAGTCTAATGGGGACCCGGATGGGAAGAAACCGAGGCGCACGAGTAGTCCTTTATGTTAATCCACCCTTACCAAATTTTATTTTTGTCCTTGATGGTTAACGACAGGGGACAGTTCGCATCTGCATCTAACTCTTCCTGGATAAAGGAAGCCCCAGTCATGCGTAGCCAGGCACCGAGGTTGAAGCTTCCCGCGAGTCCTGTGGCCCTTTCTTGGTACTCAGCTCGCGCTGGGTCCCAGAAATGCTCTGGGAGACCGGGCTTTCCTGCAGAAGGGCGACAGGTGGTCCGACCCGGGGGAACCCCGAGCAGGTGTTGGCACACTCCCTCCCGTGAGAGTAATTAGTGGGACGTCCCGTCGTGGGGACTTGGGGGGCATTAAATTACCCCATCCTATAAGCTTCCTGTGGAGGCTGCCCTCGGGAGGGCAACTGTGCAATTCGTTCAATCATGGACATCACTTTGTCTTTAAAACAATCAAAAAGCAAACGCTCTTTTCATTTATCGTAGGAATTATTTTTCTCCTAAGGAGGGGGCTGAATCAGGAAGACTGCATTAACAGAACCTGTACTCAGAAACCCCCCAACTAAGAGAAAAGTCGATCTGCCCGGAGTCTTGGCCACTAAGACGTGGGGGTCCTTGTCCCTCCCTCCGCGGATGAACAGCACTTCCTGCCCGGCGGAGGGTTTGATAACGAAAAACGGCCACTTACACCCGCGTATCGTCTCCCACCCTGGGGCTTCAGGTCTTCATAAACGAGGCCACGTGGAGAACTTCGACAAAAACCTAAATAGCTCAAAGACACCTCGAAACAGACGTGGCTACAAATGCTTGCGACTTCAGTCTAGCGGGGAAGCCTTCAGGTCGCACTATCAGATACCACGCGTCTCCCGACAGCGAAAGGCGAGGGGGAGGGAAGGCTTCGGGCGTGCAGAGCCCCCCGCCCCCCCAGGCTGCCCCGTCTAAAGGGGCGGCCCGCCTTTCTGGACTCCCGAAGCTCCCGGTCAGACCGGCCCTAACCCCCGACGGGCCAGCTTCCCGAGCCTAGAGCCGGGGCGCGGATAAGCCCAGACAGCGGGCGGTAAGGGCCTGCGCGTGTCCCGGGAGAGTCGCTGGCCAGGGCTGGGGGGACGCTGGAAAGTTCCCGAGGGGTCTCTGACAGGAGGACAATCCTTGTACCTTGGGCTGGGCTCACCGCCCCACCGGAACGCTTTTCTGGACTCGCGGGGCCCCCTCCCCAACCCCTATCCCGTTTTTCTTGAATTGAAAAGAAAAAGAGCTTCTCGGCTGCTGGTGGCCAGCGTTAAGCCACCGCCCCTCCCCCTCTTCCTGCGGTGTCACCATGCCGCGAATCGGGCATTTCCTGGAGTGCTCGCCACCTCTCCCTTCCTGGTGCTTTTCCAGCTAAGGCCCCGGAGGCCTGTTCTGCGTATCGCTGTGACGTCACGCCCCTCCCCAGAGCTGAGACCCCTCGGGGGCCCCGGGAATTGTGACCCCGGCTGGCGGGTCAGGGAGGGGACGGGGCGGAGAGGGCCAGCGACAGTCCCACCAAACATCCATTACCGCTGTCGCCTGCGGGACCTTCAGGCCGCAGCCGCGAGGTGTCAGAAAAGCAGCCGAAGGCTTCCTGCAGGGGCATTTCTGCCAATTGAGTTAAGGGTTGCGGGGAGACAGTGACTGAACCACCCGCGGAGCAGCAGAAGGGGGCATCAGAAACTCCAACCTGAAAATAAAAACCGTAACCTACTCCCCAAAGACTTCATTTCTGCGCCTTCATGTTCAAATACCACCACCGACAACAATAATAACATAAGTCGAGTACTTGAAATACAATCAAGCCGTTTAGTGGAGGTTTGCTTCCGAGGAAGCTTAAAAAACACAAACGCAAAGCTCTTTTCCTGGCGAGTATCCTGAGCTCGACCAGGAGAAAGATGATCTTCGTAAACTGCACTCCGCCTTTTTCCCGCGCGCCAGACACTCATTTCACAACGGCCACTTTTATACCCGAAGCGGGGCCCAGCACAGCCGGCTGTCGGATTTGCAGTTTACTAAGGAGCTCTTTCCACCTCTCGGGCCGCGGAGCCGGGAGCAGGGGAGGACGCGCGGGGACCGGGGCAGCGCGGCACCACGTCTCGCGCACGAGCCGGGCGCGGCCCGTGCTGGGAATACGGCCGAGTCGCCATCGCCGCGTAGGTGCCCGCGCACCGCGAGCGGTGGAAACGCGGTTCAAAGGCCGAAGTCGCCAAACGCTGAGGCGTTCGGGACGACCACTGACTTCCTTAGCCTCCAGGCTGAAGCCGGGGAGCCCACAAGGCCTCGACCAAAGGGGCAGATTCCGTCCGGGTGTGGGGCGGGGGCTGGACACGAATGCACTTTTCGTGTCGCGGGGCTTCTCCCCCCCCTTCCCTCACACGTGTTTAGGAGTCTTCTGACGATAAATCAGTGTTTTCCTCCAGACGCGGAGACGGGGCCTTGTGGACGCCCAGGAAAGGAGGCTGGAGCGGCCCAGGCGTGGAGCAGGCCAGGCAGCGCCCGGGAGCCAGGCTTCCGGGCACCCGGCTGGTTCAGAAAGAGCAGGTCCTCGCGTATCTCCATGTCAGGGTCCACTCCGAAATGCAACATTTTAAAACTGCACAGGCCCGCGCCCTAACTCCTAAACTGCAGCTGCAGCTCAAATTGTGCAGAGGAGAAAGCCGGATTCAAGCCGGGAAGCCAAAAGGGTTCCCGACACGTCCTCGCAGTTAAAGATTGTCAGGAATTGGAGGGTGGAGGTGTGAGATGCGCCACGCTGCTCATCTTCACAGCCCCCTAGACGCGCCAGTTCCTCCAGCTTTGCAGGAAAGGGCCCGGAGGGGCTGTTCCAGCGTTGCCCAAGTGCAGAAGCGCGCTGCAGGAGAGGAGGCCCATCTCCTTCCTGCCCGTGGTTTCTCTCCCTTTCCTTCTTCCCATTCCATCCCAGTTCCCCGGAAACTGCAAGTCTCAGGCGCTTGCACAGGGATTAGCCGCTGTGCTCATCCCCAGGACCCTCGAACCCTGCAGGTGCGATTCTGAACGTTCCCCCAATTACACCCGTTATCTCTGCGAGCCGGCAGCCACGCGCGTGCGGAGAGGAAGGTGGGACGTATTGACTTGCTTCTTGTCATCACACCTGCTATTGTCACTGAGCCCGCAGGCTGACCCCTGCTCTGAGCCGAAAGGTGCCGGACTCGACAAGAGGGGGCGGTCGCGGCGAATCCCGAAGAGGAATTGGGGTAGCCTCCAGGCTCCAGCAGCGCGCGCCGAAGACACCCACGCCGCCGACCACGGCCTCAAGCTCCTGGCAAGGCCCCATATCCCCCTCCCTTATTTCTACTGGGGAGGGGTCGCAGGGACGGTGAGGTGGGGGCAACAACTCCGCCCCCACCGGGAACGGAGCTCGGCTGTGACTGAGCCCTTAAAACCGTGCCCTTTGTAAGCCAGCTCAGGACTGGAGAACTTCCAGGTGGGGAGAACTGGAGAACTTCCAGGTGGGGAAAACTGGAGACCTCTGGGAGCCGGGGAGCCTGGCGATCGGGGAGGGGAGGGGGGAGGGGGGAGGGGGGAGGGGGAGGAGGGAGGGGAGGCAGGGGAGGGGAGGCAGGGGAGGGGAGGCAGGGGAGAGGGGAGGGGAAGGGGGAGGGGAAGGGGGAGGGGAAGGGGGAGGGGAAGGGGGAGGGGAGAGGGAGGCGGGGAGGCAGGGGAGGGGAGGCGGGGAGGCGGGGAGGCGGGGAGGCAGGGGAGGGGAGGCGGAGGAGGCGGGGGGAGGCAGGAGAGGGGGGAGGGAGGAGAGGGGGAGGAGGGGAGGGGAGGGGAGGGGAGGGGAGGGGAGGGGAGGGAGGGGAGGGGAGGGGAGGGGAGGGGAGGGAGGGGAGGGGAGGGGAGGGGAGGGAGGGGAGGGGAGGGGAGGGAGGGGAGGGGAGGGGAGGGGAGGGAGGGGAGGAGGGGAGGGGAGGAGGGGAGGGGAGGAGGGGAGGGGAGGGAGGGGAGGGGAGGAGGGGAGGGGAGGGAGGGGAGGAGGGGAGGGGAGGGAGGGGAGGAGGGGAGGGGAGGGAGGGGAGGAGGGGAGGGGAGGGAGGGGAGGAGGGGAGGGGAGGGAGGGGAGGGGAGGGAGGCCCGGGAAATCCCAGTGCTGGAGTCGACCAGGCCGGCCAAGGAATGGGAGAGAACCAGCGCGAGTTGGGGCTCGAGGACGCGGTGACATCTGGGAGCGGCGGACGGAGGAAGGGTCTACGGGGGGCCCGGAGGGCCCGGCAAGTCTGCGGGAACAATGGACGTCCAGCGGAGGGCCCGGGGTGGGGGACAGGGCCTGGCGCGGGCGGCGGGGCGCGGGGCCGCACGGCTGCGGGCGCGGGCGGGGCTCCGGCGAGGGCGCAGGCAGGGGCGCGGGCCGGCGCGCGTGTGGTCAGCCCCGCGGTCCTCCGCGGCGGGGCGCGGGCCGGCGCTGCTCGGCCTCCGGCTCCTTCGGAGGCGTTCCCGCCTCCCATTGGCTGCCGCCGCCGTGATGGGGCGGGGCTCCACTGCCCGGAAAAAATGTAACTGCGTAAAAAAGTCCTCGCCTGGGTGACGGATGCTCAAAAGTTCAGAAGTTTTCCCAATGCTTCCTTAAGCGGGCGGCGCGCGAGAGACTGAAAAAAAGGTGACGCGGGCCCGGGCAGGCAGCCGGCGCGCTGCCCCCCGCCCTGGTTATCTGGCCGCCTTCGCCGGCGGCTGGGGCAGAGCCTCCTGGAAGCGCAGGCGGCGCGGCGAGCCGGACGTCTGCTTGTTTTCTAGTTCGGGCTCCTTTTTCCCGTTCCCGCCTGGAAGCTGCCGCGCGCGTTCTAGGCCGTCGGCCGCGTCCGCGTCCGGCCCTCTCCGCCGCCCCAAGCCTCCTCGGCGGCCGGAGGCGCCCCGGAGCCGGGCGAGCGCAGGGGAGGCGGCGGCCCGGCACCAGCCCGCAGGCCCGGACTCGGACTGGGCGGCCGGCCCAGCGAGGGCGGGGGGCGGCGGCGGCGGCGAGCGGGGCCATGCAGGCGCGCTACTCCGTTTCCAGCCCCAACTCCCTGGGAGTGGTGCCCTACCTCGGCGGCGAGCAGAGCTACTACCGCGCGGCGGCGGCGGCCGGGGGCGGCTACACCGCCATGCCGGCCCCCATGAGCGTGTACTCGCACCCGGCGCACGCCGAGCAGTACCCGGGCGGCATGGCCCGCGCCTACGGGCCCTACACGCCGCAGCCGCAGCCCAAGGACATGGTGAAGCCGCCCTACAGCTACATCGCGCTCATCACCATGGCCATCCAGAACGCGCCGGACAAGAAGATCACCCTGAACGGCATCTACCAGTTCATCATGGACCGCTTCCCCTTCTACCGGGACAACAAGCAAGGCTGGCAGAATAGCATCCGCCACAATCTCTCGCTCAATGAGTGCTTCGTCAAGGTGCCGCGCGACGACAAGAAGCCAGGCAAGGGCAGTTACTGGACGCTGGACCCGGACTCCTACAACATGTTCGAGAATGGCAGCTTCCTGCGGCGGCGGCGGCGCTTCAAGAAGAAGGACGCCGTGAAAGACAAGGAGGAGAAGGACCGGCTGCACCTCAAGGAGCCGCCGCCGCCGCCGCCGCCGCCGCAGCCCGGCCGCCAGCCCGGGCCCGCGCCGCCCGAGCAGGCAGACGGCGCGGCGCCCGGAGCGCAGCCGCCGCCCGTGCGCATCCAGGACATCAAGACCGAGAACGGTACGTGCCCCTCGCCGCCCCAGCCCCTGTCCCCGGCCGCCGCGCTGGGCAGCGGCAGCGCTGGCGCCGCCGCGGTGCCCAAAATCGAAAGCCCCGACAGCAGCAGCAGCAGCCTGTCCAGCGGGGGCAGCCCCCCGGGCGGCCTGCCGGCGGCGCGGCCGCTGAGCCTGGACGGCGCGGAGCCCGGCCAGCCGCCCGCGCCCGCGCCGCCGCACAGCCAGGGCTTCAGCGTGGACAACATCATGACGTCGCTGCGGGGGTCGCCGCAGGGCGCAGCCGCCGAGCTGGGCTCTGGCCTCCTGGCCCCGGCCGCCGCGTCCTCGCGCGCGGGCCTGGCGCCCCCGCTGGCGCTGGGCGCCTACTCGCCGGGCCAGAGCTCCCTGTACGGCTCCCCTTGCAGCCAGAGCCCCGGCGCGGGCGGCTCGGGCGGGGGCGGCGGGGCCGGGGGCGCTGGGACCTACCACTGCAACCTGCAGGCCATGAGCCTGTACGCGGCCGGGGAGCGCGGCGGCCACGTGCAGGGCGCGCCCGCGGGCGCCGGCGCCTCCTCGGTGGACGACTCCCTGCCCGACTACTCCCTGCCCCCGGCCACCAGCAGCAGCTCCTCGTCACTGGGCCACGGCGGCGGCGGCGGCGGCGGCCAGGAGGCCGGCCATCACCCTGCGGCCCACCAAGGCCGCCTGGCCTCGTGGTACCTGAACCAGGCGGGCGGGGACCTGGGCCACCTGGCGAGCGCGGCGGCGGCGGCCGCGGCGGGCTACCCGGGCCAGCAGCAGAACTTCCACTCGGTGCGGGGGATGTTTGAGTCGCAGCGGATCGGCCTGAGCAACTCCCCGGTGAACGGGAACAGCAGCTGTCAGATGGCCTTCCCCTCGGGCCAGTCCCTGTACCGCACGTCAGGGGCCTTCGTCTACGACTGCAGCAAGTTCTGACCCCTTCGCCCTGCCCGCCTCCCAGCCGAACTGAACCGGACCCCAGAGCAGAAGCAGCCAAAAGAACCGTCGAAGCAAAACCGAAACCAAAAACCCAATTTGTGAAACGTTCACGAGACCGGCGAACAGAATCCCTCCAAACTTTCAACTCATCAGCACGAAGAAGAGCATTTTCTTAAAAGATGGATTCGGAGCCGCCTCCACTTTGCCTTAACTCAATAAACAGAACCGTAAACTGTTTCGTACAGAGACAGCAGAGTCATGGTTTGTTAAAGGACAGTGTTACTCCAGATAACACGTAAGTTTCTCCTTCTTTTCAGAGAGCACGCTTTCCTCCTCCTGTCCTGTCCCTTCCCCTGCCGCCTCCTGCCTTCACGTCTCACCTGTAAGATACTATTTTATCCTCTTGAAAGGAGGTAGGAAGTCCCCGTATATGAAAATCGCTTTCTTTTTATCCATGGACTTGTTTTAAAATGTAAATTGCAACATAGTAATTTATTTTTAATTTGTAGTTGGATGTCGTGGACCAAACGCCAGAAAGTGTTTCCAAAACCTGACGTTAAATTGCCTGAAACTTTAAATTGTGCTCTTTTTTTCATTATAAAAAGGGAAACTGTATTAATCTTATTCTATCATCTTTTCTTTCTTTTTGTTGAACATATTCATTGTTTACTAATAAATTACCATTCAGTTTGAATGAGACCTATATGTCTGGATACTTTCATACAGCCTTTATTATAAGAAAAAGATTTCAGAGATTAAAACACTAGAAATTATCAATTCTCCTAAATCTCTGAAAAAAATGGAGACACCCTGTGACTATTCCTTGTCAAATTTCACATAAAAGTCTCTTTTTGTTTAGATTTTTTTTTTCCTGCAGCATCTTCTGCAAAACGTACTGTATAGGCAGCTTGCTTTGTGGCTAGTAAAGAGAGATTTTCCTTAACAGATCCGAGTTGGCATATACACAAATTCATTTCCTCCGTAATGACTGAACATGATTTGGAAATGTTAAGCCCATGAATCAGCAGCGGTCTCACCGCAGTGATACCTGGGTGTGGAGAGAGGTGGCTCTGCCTCCAGATACGCATAATGAAGATTCGGCTTGTGTATCCCATTAAAAAACCGCGATGTGTATTAGGCACCCCTGGGAGCCAAATGCTGGAGGATTTTCTTCCTGTTCATTTCACTCCTTTTTAAGAGGAAAAAACCCCAGCTTTAAACGTATGTATATAACTCATCCACATCTACAGTCCTTCATGTCTGTCGCAGAAGGATTGATTTAAAAACAAAACATGTATGGCGGGTTGGAAAGGGATATTTAAACTTTGGGAAACTTATTTTAGAAGATATGTTTGTTGAACAGTTATTTTTTGAAAAAGATTTAAAACAATAACAAGAAGGAAGGAGCAAAGAGCAGGGCATTTTAGTCCAGGTGGTTTCTTTTCAATCCCATTTTTCTTGTTAATTTACAGTTAAACCTAGGGGGCAATCCGGATCGGCCCTCCCCCTTTGTAAATAACCCAGGAAATGTAATAAATTCATTATCGTAGGGGGATCTGCCCTGTCAATCAGACTTTGGGGAGATGGCGGTTTGATTACAGTCATTCAGGGCCTTTCCGTTTGTTTTGGAGATAATACAGTTTCCTGCTATCTGCCGCTCCGATCTAGAGGCAACACTTAGCAGTAATTGCTGTTGCTTGTTGTCAAAATTTGATCATTGTTAAAGGATTGCTGCAAATAAATACACTCTACTTCCAGTCAAAAACTGCTTTACGTGGCCTCTGATTTGCTGGGTCCCTGGCTCAGAGTCGCAGCCCAGCGGCCGGGGAGGCGCGCAGGGCGCGGCGTCCCCCGGGGCAGGCGGCCGGGACCGGTCTTCCCGCCGCGCGACCCGCTCCGATTCGCAGCCCTGAGCCTGGGCGGCCTCGCGCTTCCCAGGGCCCCCACCCCACCCCTTTGGGTGGTGAAGGGGAAAAATCAGCGGACAAATCTCGTTCCCGCGTCGGCCCATTCGTGGGAGCCGAGCGTGGAGCGGGGCGGGCGGACAAAGGGACCGCGGTCGGAGCGGGGCTGTCCGGGTGCGGAAGGGAAGCGGACGCAGGTGACCGGCGGCCCTGTCCCCTCAGACGGGCACCGATCCCCACCCCCACCCCCCGAGGCGGGCAGCGCGGGCGGCGGGGAGCCTGACCTTTGCGGCTTGGCAGTCCCACTTCTCCGAGTCGGGGACGGTGGTGTAGACCCGGACCCGCCCGGGGTTTCCGGCCGGGGTGCGTCTCCGCGGCCCCGACGCCGGCCTCTGGGACCGGACGCTCCTCGTCTAATTAGCGTAGCGACGCGTCCCGGCCGTTCGCCGCCCACGCCCGCGCCCAGTCCTCCGCGACCGGGAGGGTCGGTGCGGCCGCGCCGAGGGGAAGGTAGCCGGAGCCGGGGCGGAGGGCCCGAGGTACTCACCGCGCGTCTCAGCCGGGCGCGGGGCTCTGACTCCGCGCCGCGCTCGCCGCCTTTGTCTGGAAGACGCACGTGTGTTCGTTCGGAGCGCGGCGGGCGGAGGGGCCACGGGCGGGTCGCGCTCCGGGCGCCTGCGCGCCCTCCCCTCGCCGGCCTGACGGCCCCGGCCCGGCCCAGACGACCTGCCCAGCGGCGGCCCGGGCGGCCTCCGCGCGGACTGCGTCCTCGTGCGGCGTGCGCGGCTGTTTTGCGGAGGCCTCGGGGCACCTGGAGCGGCCGCGCGGTGGGCGGCGGGGCCCGCGCGACCTCCTGCGTCCCCGCGGCCTCGGCTGCCGGCCCAGGCCCGGCCCTCGGAGCCCGGCCGCCGCGGCGAGGGTGGGAGAGGGCCGGTTGGGCCCGGCGGCGCTTCCGACCCGGGCTTGTCCTTTCTGGGCCTCGAGTCCGGTGGCTGGAGAGGGAGCCGGGCGCGCGGCGCTCGACTCCTAGGAAAGGCCGGTGAGAAGCCCTGGCCGCGTCCGGGGAGTGTTTCTGCGCTCGCCGTGGGAGCCTCTTGGCAATCATTTCTGCCTCCTTCATTCCCAACGTTTGAAAGTTAGGCCTTTAGGAAGGCAAGGCGTTTGAGTTACACGGATGCAGAGAAAGTAGTTATTTCTACGCGAGTTACCCACGTCGTTGCTCAGAAGCTGTGTTTGAGCAGAAGGGCACAAGTCCTGCTCGTTAAGCTGATTCTTAGGACCACTTATGTGACGTTTTCTGCTCTCAGTACATTTGCTTTGGGCTTCTTAAACCAACTACTGCCGCCTGAGCCCTGGGAAGCTGGGGCCTCCGTATTCGGAAGTCAGCACTCCTTGTACCTTAGTGCTTCGCACGTTTGATTTGTACCTTTTTCGCAACAAGGATAATTTTGCTGTAAAATATTCTAAGAAAAACTCCTGGATACTTTAACAAATAGCACAGTTTGAAATTATCCTAGGACACCAGGCGGGACCCAGTGGGGAACTTGGCTAATTTGGGAGTCAGCCTCTGTAGAGAGTTTTAGGGGAATAAGGACTTTTGTCCTGCGTGTGACAGCGGGCACTCCTTAGCAGTTTTTACCATGAGCAGGTAAACGTCAGCGCGCCACACGCCATACACAAGCTTGCACTTGGGGTATCGTACGCGTGGTGGGCACTGTTCTCCAGGGTTATGTGGTGGTAGCCCCTTTCCACCAGGCTGCATGCAAACAAGCACACACTTTACAATTTATCATGCCATGCAGTTTGTGTCATTAATAATCGACATTTTCAGGGGAATAAGGCTCAATTGTGCTGGTGGCCGTAAGCCCTCGGCTGTTTCCTGCGGGGTCAGAAACAGGGTCAGGAAATGAGTGCCTTGCAGCCCTGTGGCTCCCCCGAACTTTGATAGGTGGAAGAGAGACAGGACCTCTTCTCAGCCCTGTTCCCTTCGGAGGGGTCTTGGTGTTTTAAGGTGGAGAACCACTAGTTTTGTTGTTAATGGTGCAGAACCCAGAGAGGCCTGAACCCTGTGCTGGTCCGGCTGCCTGGCCAGGCTGCCCAGGAGGGACAGGAGGCATCCCTAGGGGATCCGGGCCCTGACTCCCTTAGCAGGGTTGTCCCCTGCTGTTGGTGGCAGTTGGAGTGTCCCCTGCTGTTGGTGGCAGTTGGAGCGACAGTTTCTACCCCACCCCACGTCTTGGAGCTCCTGGAGAGGGGCTCCATTTGCTTCTGAGCCCAGTTCCACCGCGGGGGCCGGCCTGGTGTCCCGATGCCATCTCCTTGGACTCCTGTCGACTCATTTTGTAGAGCCATTAGCCCTTCCCACCCGGCCGTAAACAAATGTCGCTTTAGGGGCAAGATTGATGGTGGCCATGTAGTAAAGCTGGCCAGGCGGGACAGAAGCCGATTCTGTGTGAGCGGTTCTTCAGCAGGGCAGGGAGCTGGGGGGGGGGGGGGAGTCGGGGAGAAAAGGGACCAAGAGACTGTCAGAGTGTTCACCCCAGGAGTTGTGGGAGCAGCGCAGCAGAGGGCCCGAGGCTCCAGGCGGCACGGCCTGCCTGACTCAGGCAGCGGCCACTGCGAAAGAGCCGCTGAAGTGTGCCAGGGGCCTAAACGCCAGTTTCAAACCCCCCGCTCTTCTGAAAGCTCCTATTTCAATTTAGAAGGAGGCCCAGAGGTTCCTGGCAAAGAGCTTTTCAGTAACGGCACTTCGGTGGCACCTAAACACAGTCTTCCTCTGCTGTTTGGGCCCCGTATCGGCAGCTGGAACTGGGTGGCCTGCTGCCCCTTTGCTCCACGTCTCCATTTTTGAGTGTAAATCGATCATCTGCACTAAGTGCTAAGTGTCTCTGCCCCCCGCCCCCCTTTCTGTCCTCTCCTCCCACCCTCTTCCTCCCAGGCCCCCACAGAAGGCCTTGGGGCCGAAGCCCCTCTAGGACGTCCCCGCGCCAGCCTGCACTGCCTCCCGAGGGGCGCATGCCCACCGTGCACAGGGCCCGGGCCGGACGCGGCAGCCGGAGCGCGCACTCAGGCCCCAGACAGACCAGGACAGACCGGGCCACACGGAGCAGTCCGGGTGGGAAAGGGGCAATCCTTAATCCAAGGAATTCCAGCTCCAAAATCCATTCAGGAGAATGAAAGCCGCTTCTCCACGATGTTCTCCACGGGATTAGGAGTGGAAAATTGAGCAAAATGGACCATGTCCGCCTTATTGGAAACCAAAGTATGGTGTAGGGAGCATAAGGGCAACTGAGGACCTTTGCTGGGCCCTTTCCTGTCTTACCCTGGCTCCACAGAAGCCCTCTGCTTTACATTATTTTGTTGTTATTGACTTTTTCCCCTCACTGATTTCACATTTGCAGCATGTCGAGCATATCAGAAGGGACGCCGTACAATCTGGGATTTGCTTGCCTTGAGGCCCGGGTGTCTTCAGACAGGAGAGAAGGGTGGAGCTCCCAGAGGAGATACAGGACAGGGGAGGCTGGTCCGGCGGTCCTGAGAGGGCCTGGCATTCATACCTGCTCAGGAGCGGTCGCCGGCGACCCTGCAGGATTCGGGGTGCTGCCCCAGGCCTCTCATTTCTCCACGTGGCACCTCCCTCTCTTCTACCAAAGAGCATCTTCTCCCTCTGGTCTGCCTTTGGGTTCCTCCAAGCCGCTGCCTGTCCCCTTCCCCTAGCCGTCCCTCACGTCGCTCCCAGGAAGGACCCTGGGTGGGCTGCTCCTTTGCCCCCGAAGTCAACACAGCTTGGTGCTACTTGGGTGGCCTGGGAGTGCCGTTTGCGAACCCAGGGAGTGAGCAGTGGGCAGGCGGCCAAAGCCAGGCGGTGGGGCGTCTCCAGTGACCTGGGTGGTGGGACCCCGGCGTGGCCTAGGAGCAGAGGAGGACCTCTCCAGGGGCTCCACCAGGACTCAGGAGTGGAGGTTGGGGAACGAAGGGGTTCGTTGTAGGGCTTTGGGGATGAGTTAGATCAGAGATGAGAGAGGGAGAGAGAGACAGACACCTTCCCTCCTCCATTACCTACCCCAGGGAAGAGGCAGGAAAACCAGCACATTTAGCGCCATTAACTCTTAAGGCCTCTGCATTTCCTTCAGTATAAAAGCAGGTCATTGGGCCCGGAGGCTGTGCTGGGTCTCCTTAATGGCTACAGATGTGCAAACCAGACAGGAGAGGGGACCATGTGCTTAGGCGGCAGCGATCGGATTCTTAAAAATCTGCGAGTGGAGGAAAAATGAGAACTCTGTCCTCTGAGTTGAGCGGGCTCGGCGTCCCCCGCGGCACACCGGGTCCCTGACACCGCGGAGGCCACGCCCGAGCCCGGTGCGCAGCGCCTGGGTCCAGGCCCGGTTGGAGCCGCCCCCGGGGACTTCCGTGCGGTCCCGAAGAGGATTTTTATCATTGTCACCCCGCAGGACACATGGGGACAGCGGCCGGGCCTCGCTGCTGGCCGATCGGGTCCCGGCGAGAGAAGGCGGAGGGGCCGTCGGGGAGAACACGGGAGGCCCCACCGCGGCTCCCACGGCCCGGGCTGACTGGGTGCCAGACATTCCCGGAGGGACCTCGGCCCCGGGGCCCCGCGGGGGCTTCCTGCGCGGAGCCTCGGGAAGTGCCAGGCAGTGGTTTCCAGTGTTTAGTGACCGAGAACCAACCCAACGCAGCTCGGCTTTGCGGGCCGGTCCCCGGGTGGGTCGGTGGAGCCGGGGCCGCGGGGCGCCGTCGGGGAGAAGCGGCGCGACAGGAAGGCCTCGCCGGATGGCCCTTGCCTGGAGGCTTCTCGCCATTTAAGGCCAAACTCCAGCCGCGGTCGTGCCCCCTTCCAAATAGACACTTCGGCGCCCGGGCCGCCGCTCCAGCTCCAGTCGGGCCTCACGGCCGGCCCGGGCCCAGCGCCTCCCGTCGGAGCGGCCGTCGCCAGAACCCCTGCTGCAGCCGCCTCCCCCGGTTCACCCACCCTCCTGTTGGGAGTCAGGCCTTCTGAGCGCTGTCTCCTCGCGCGCCCTGGGCGCACCTGGGAGGCGCCTGGGAGAGGCCGGGGCTGAGCCGTTTGGGACTTTCTGCTTCTTAACTGCAGCTCTCTGTCAAGTCTTAGACCGCGCTGGGGCTCAGGGCGCTGGGACACGTGCGCGGGGTCCCGCTGCCAGGGCTGGGGGAGGGGCGCGCGGCCGGCGCATGCGCGCGCTTGGTCTCCCTACGGTCCTTGTCCTGGGATCCGGGCCCCTCGGTGCGGCCGCGGCTCGGAGGCGGTGGGTGGCGGAGCCCGGGGCCCCGCATACGCGTCGGGGCTCCTCCTAGCAGTGGCTTCCGCGCCGGGAGCCCCAGTCCCCGAATCTAGAGATCAAAGGGGGCGTCCGCTGCGTGCGACCCCTGACCCTGGAGGCAGGGCGGGAACCAGGGTCTGGGGTCAGGCCGCGGTCGTCGGCCTCCCAGCTGGGACGCTCCAGCGGAGGAAAAGGGTGAGGGTGGGTGGTGCTCGGAACGGGGCCTGCGGATGGCCTCCTGCGGCCGGTGGGACAACCCGTCGCGGGCCTCGGGGGTGGGGCAGCGGTGGCCTCGCGGGCCGCGACCCGAAATGGCTGGAGAGGTACTCGCGGGCTAATCGCGGTGGCACAGCCGCCGGGTGTGCGCGGGCGGCCTGGCCTCGGGACAGCGGCGCCAGACCCTGGGGAAGGGGACACTGAACGGTGGGGTAGGGCCCAGAGCGGCTGTGTGGCTGTCGCTGCTGTGCGTGAAAAATTAAAGCTCGCCATTTTTGGAGAGGTGTGGGGTGGCATGTTGGGGCGTGGAGATGTTTGAAAGAGCCGTGTCCACACACACACACACACACACACACACACACACACACACACACACACACACACACACACACACACACACACACACACACACACACACACACACACACACACACACACACGATTTTTGGGTAAATCTCCCGGCTCCTCCACCCCCATCCCCCCAACGCCATCCACGGACCCGCCCGGCTGCAGGCTGTGAAAAACAGACGACTTGTGAACTTGGACTTACTGACATACATCTTAAAACTGAGAGTACCCGGCTGGGATTCCCAGTACACACAAGGTGCCTGGGGTGCTTTGAGGCTAATTTTCTTGGGGCTTCAAAAGTTTTTTGTAAACAGTGTATCTATGGCTGTTTTGAAACGAAATTTTGAGGTGTTGCCTCCTGCAATGAGCTTTAGTAACGAAGGTCTCATTCCCCAGCAGCCGACCAACCAACCAACCGGCGTTTCTGTGCATTTTGGGGGTTGGTGTTGGTACAGGCGATTAAGGGAGACTGAGAGGAACCTGCAGCAGTGTCTGTACTGGCTTCCTGGCGCAGTCACAGACCTGGAATCCGGTTTCCGAAGGCGCCGTCTTGCGTGGAGGTTAACCTCGAAGCACTTTAGCCCTTCCCTCAAAGGTCGGCAGCCTGTGCTGCCCATGTTCGCCCCTGCGAGCTGTAGAGGTGTGTCAGGTTTTCAGGGCTGGGCCCCAGTCTCTCGTCCAACAGAGGCAGCACACAGCCCACCGCCGCCCGCCAGGCAGGTGTGACACAGGCTGCGGCCCCCGCTGCCCAGGTACCCACGCGCCATGCTGCTCACGTAGGGCACGGGCGTGGGGCCTCACTGCTTTGCTCTCATATTTGAGTGTAAAGTTTCACTTTCTTAGCTTTTACTTAAAAATCAAGGTGGAAGATATTTTATCACATCTAAAATGAACAGAGCTGGCAGAGCAGGGAAAAAGGGCAAAATAAGTTCGCTGAAACTGAAGTGAGATTTACGGTAGAAGAAACACTGTAGTGAGGACTGTCCTCAAGGGCGGCCGAGTGACAGTCACAGCCCAGAAAGCAAGCAGAGAAATACGCAAATCTGTTCTCTTCTCCTCCTTTTCAGCGCACGCACGGGGAGGCCAGGAAGCCAAATTACCCCTCACCCCACCATCGGAGGCGCAGGAATAGAGAAGGCTGCAACCAAAAATACTTCTTGTGTCCTTCAGACCCGCTGCTCCAGGCCATTCTGAGAATAATTTAACACCAAGGCACCACTGGAGCCCCATTAACCCCCTGCCTGGACCCTCTCTAGTCCTCACTGAGGAGCCTTTGGGTGGCAAGCCACGGAGCACCGGAGCCCGGGTGTGGGACGAAGTTGGGGGCTCAGGGGGGTCAGAGGAGGAGGAGGAGGGGTGCCTTCCATCGGGTCAGGGCTAAGGGGAATGTGAGTGTGTTTATTTGTGAGCCTTGTGTGTTTGTGACGGCGGGCTTGCGTTGTGTCTCCAAGTGTCTGTGAGTGACGCTGTGTAAGATGGCATGCTTGTAGGTGTGTATTTGTATTTGTAAGTGTTTGCATGTATGTGAATCTGTGTGTGATTGTGTGTATGTGAGTGTGTGTGTGCCCACCAGCCCCCAGCCCTGGAGGCCCCGCCTTCCAGACACCATCTGTTTCCAATTAGCAGCATCACGATTGGGAGAAGGCCTGTCCTGGGGCAGCTCCCGAGCCCCGGGTGGGCCAGCTCAGGCCCCCAGTTCTGCTCCATCGGAGCCCAGGCCGCCCCGGCCAGCGTGCTTGCACAGCAACTGGGGCAGCCACACACAGAGCCCTCTTTCCTGCCACCGGCCGCTGGAGCCTGGGTCCCCCCAGATCACAGACCTGCCCGCGAAGACATTCAGAAATAGTTCAGCTGCACTCACACAGGCATGTGCAAAGGCTGGAATTCCATTCGCTGTGCAGTTCTATTTTATTTTCCTTGGAGGGGGAGTGGGGGAGAGGAGTCCTGACCTAATTTGTTCTGGGGCGAAATATGGCATTTCACGCAGAGGTTTCCACCTGTACACAAACCCTTGCCTAATGCTGGTGGATTCCACACGCGTGTGTCCACCTGCCTGAACCTGCACAGATACGCCCTACACGGCTCGGGAGCACACGCGGTTAAAGCCAGGCCCCCAAATGCTGCTCTCAATGAAACCGGATTTCTAATTAACCTGATGTAGTTCATGTGCACGCTATCTAGCATATATTAAGCACTTAATATAAACTGGTTGAATGACTAAATCAAAATTAGATTTAAAAAGTGATCTACTACTGAGAAGAGGTTGGAAATAAGTAGTGTGTGTAAGATCCTAGACCACAAGCAAAGGCATGGGCTCAGAGACCTCTGGGTGACCCAGGAGCCTGGCATGGAATGTTCCAGCAATATTTGCCCTCCTTCAAGTTTCTTCTAACCACCTCTCCCTGTTTCTCAAGCCTTCTTTTGAGATGGTGGGAGCCCTCTGGGTTCTAATTATAGTCGCAGAGACCAGAGCTGGTGTGAACGCCGCCTTTCTGCAGGACCTGGGCTTCCAGATCGGCTGCATAGAGCGGCTTACCGTGACCAGGTGGGGAAAGCAAGGTCCGGGGCAGAGGCTCGGGAGGACGCGCCGGCCAGGCCGGGCTCAGGCCGGGCCGCAGCTCTCCCAGAAGGAAGCTATTTCGCTCCAGGCAGGGACTGGGGTATTTTGGTTCTGGGGTCCTTATAGAGCTGCTTTTGTAACTTGGAGACAATATGCACGAGGACTGTGTTGATGCAGGTTAAGAAAGGATATTTTTAATAAGAAAAGAAAAAAACCACCTGAAAGCCCCACAATTTCAGTTGTCCAGCGACATAATTTCAAGTCAAGTGAGTATGTGATTAAAACGTCTTGATTACCAAAACGGGTCAGAGGAGGCCTGGACAAAAGTCGAGTGGGCGCCGCCGGAGCCCATCCCGGCTGCTGCAAACTTCGGCGGCCCGGGCGCGGGCACCGCTGGGCGCTCAGGCGTTGGGGTTGGTACTCATGAGCTCCACGTCGGCGTCCACCATCTCCCTCACCAGCTCCTGCGGGGAGGACGCGAGCGCTGGTGAGACGGGAGCGTCTGGCCCCCTCCCGGGGCGCCCCCTCCACCGCGGCGCCTGCAGCGGCCGGCGCCCCCTCCCCGGCCCTCCTCGCCCCCCTGCCCGGGGCGCTTCCCCACCGCGTCCCTCCCCGGCCCGGCCCGGAGCGGCCGGGAGACGCACTCACATCAAAGGCGACCCGGGGCTTCCAGCTGAGCTTCTGCTTGGCTTTGGTGCAGTCTCCCTGCAGAAAGTCCTGCGGGCGGGGACGGAGCACACGGGCGGGCGGTCGGCGGCGGGGAACAGGCTCCCGGGTCCCCCGCGGCCCCGCGAGGGCGGCGTCTCGGGACGCGACGCTGGGCCCGGGGTCCCTGCCCGCCGCCGCCACCGCGTCCCGCCGGCCTCAGTAACCTTCTTTTCCGCCTCGTGTTGTCAGGGACGCCGCCCCGAGAGCCGTGTCGGATTCGCGCTAGTCTCACGGGAGCGGAGAGGGGGATGCGCCCTCCGCCCCTCCCCTGCGGTGCGCCCCCCACCCCGCTCCCATCCTCCCCCCCCGTCTCTCCCCCTCCCCTCCCGGGCGCCCCTCTCTCGCTCCAGCGCAGCCCCGCGCCCTGCACACCCACGCGCGCGGGAAGAGGCGCGTCTCTCCGAGCTGCCCCTCCTTGCTGACCAGGCGCTGGCAGCCCTCGGCTGTCTGCTTCGTGCGTTCTCTCCCTTCCTCAGAAATGCTGATCTGGACCCCGTCACCCCACCCCCCGCGAAGGAGCGGCCCCCGCACTCGCACTCGGGGCTCCTCTGCCCCCGCAACCCCTGCCCCTCCGCCCGGCTCCGACGGCGGGGCCCATGTGCTCTCACTCGTGAGTTTCTCATCCCAGCTGACAGGACCTTATCAAAATATAAAAACACATAAAAAAGGACGAGATGACTCAAGTAGTAGCCGCTAGGCCTCCCAGCGCAGGGAGGGAGCTGCAAACCGCCAAGGCCTCCCGGTTTCCCTCCATTGAAGAGACTTCCTGGGAAGGAAACCAGAAGAGCGACAAGTATTGCCGCATCCCAGCCCTGCTGCTAGAACAGGTCCTGAGGACGCACGGATGCGAGCAAGAGGAATGAGAATTTCAAGATGATTCCAAACAGAAAGGGAGACGCGAAGGAGGAAGGAAAGAAAGAAGAGAAAGGAAAGCAAAAGACTTTGAAATAGACCATGTTGGGGCTAAGATGAACAGTTAGCCCGTCCAGAGGCAAACGTGTTCCTCCAGCGGTACACGAGACAGGAGCCCTCAAACGGAGGCCAGTGAAGGCTGCCTGGACACAGGCAGGACCCTGCACACCACACATGCCCCAGGAAGACGCTATCTCAGCCACACGGAATACTGAAGAACAGCCTAAAAACCACGGCAACGAGGAAAGTCACACACTCAAGCTGTAACTGAAGGCTTCTGCCCCACGTCCTCCCCAGGCTCCCGGAAGGTGGACTGAGGTGGCACGGGCGCAGGGGCGGGCAGGACCCGCTCTGCCCACCCGGCCCCGGCCCAGCCCCCGGCTCACGCCCGCTAAGGCGTCTGGATCCACTTCTGCACCCTTTGCCTGAAATCTGCTCCAGCACGGCCCATCCAGCTGCTCTCCTCCACCACCCAGCCTCACACTTTAGGCTGGAGTAAATCAAGTTCCCAAAGGCACTGCGTTTCGCTGAAGGGCTGGCTTCCTCTCCAGCATTAATAATAGTCAAACAAGTTACTTCTGCTGGCCTTAGAAATCCACATGCAGAGCCTTCAGGAAAAGTAAGATGCAAACATTACTAATTAGCAGTTGAACACAGTGCTACATGGAGCTGGAAATACAAGGGAAAGACAAGTGAATTTAGTTCTCTCTCCTTTCCCTAAATAAACTTGTGCAGACTCCAGCGATACCTCTGTTCAACTCTGAGAGTCACACAAAGATACGCATTCTTGTTCCCCAGAGGGAGCTGTGAAACGTGGCACGAGGAAGCAACAGGGCCCCTCAGTTCCACAGCGGTCACGGTCACGGTCACGGCTGGAAGGAGCAGGGCCGCTGTTCCCTTCCCACACCTGCCGTGAGGTCACCGGTTCTGCAGAGGGTGTGAGCCGGGCTCTAAACTCCTGGTTAGCAGAACCCGAAGAACCGGTGCCGTTTCAACTGGCCTCAGCAGGCTTGGAAAGGGTGCTTTGCATTGTAACTTGGTTTCCTGTATTTTTCTACAAGCAGTTCTTAATCTAAAAACAAGTAGGGAACTATAATTAAGGAAGAAGAAAAATGGCTTTCAAAAGCTCAGAAACAGACGTTGCTACCGTGCAAGGATTTCATTGAAACCAGAGATGCACCAGTGAAACTTCCCAGTGAAGTTCTGAGCACAACTCCTATATTCCAGCTGAGCAGCTACCTTTCACCTTCTACCGAGGCTCTGTCTCCCTCAAATTTGATTTACACCGAGAGATCTTGTGAAGGAAAAGGATGAGGTTCCATTAAAACGAAACGGTGGCTCTGGACGCCAGCTGCTCCAACGTGACATCCAGCCCAGCCCCTGGGCTTGTGCCCCGATCCACGTGTAGGAAAGATGAAGGACGTCCCAGCTTGTTTTACCCTTAACCCCTCCCGAAGGGCTTTCGTATTTCTCCCCAGTGTGTCCTTTAGGGAAACGGTTTGGGATGCAGCAGTGGGGGTGCACGTGGCTGGCCTGCGGGGGAAGGAGGCCAGGAGCTGTGCTTCCTGTCACTCTTCACAAACCCTCTCCACTAGGGTGTGATCAGCTCCAAGGACGGGCGAGGAAGACGTTCATCTGTTTTGTCTTTTTCTTCTCTTCTGACCGTTCAGTTCCTTCTTTATTTATAGGCTTAAAGCCTCGGTATGACAACAGGGGCCAAAGCTGAATGAAAGTGATGATTTTATGTACAGTTTCCCAAACGCACGTCGTGCACTGGGCGGTCTAGACCTTTCCTTTAAAAGAGAGACGAGAAAGCCCTGGGGCAAACGTGAAGCATTTCCACGTGAAGGTGACGTTTCCCAGAGATGACTGGCTCCTGGTGGCCTCCCCGTTTCCACAGGTGTTCCTTAGGTGAGTTTCACCCTGTGATTTATTCTTGTCAGATTGGATTAGGGTTAGCTGAGCATTTTACAGCAGCAAAGCAGCACGAGCAGGGAAGCTGTGTGTGTCCAGACGCCCTGGCCCTTCATGGTCCGAGGGCTCCAGGGCACCTGCGGACTCGGGTGGCCTTTAGGGCTTGCCCAGCCAGGAGCCCTGAAGCCCGGGTGCCGGTGGTCAGGGTGGCAACCCCCGCAGGTAGGAAGGCGTGTTTTGCTGCAGTAATTTTTCCGGCTTTCCCGGCTTCTGTTCTTGTTATAGTGAAGTGATAAAGGGCCAGACCCGGTCCTGGAAAAGTCATTAGGCCAGTTCCTGCGCCCACAGTAGTTAACGCAAAACCCAGGGAAGCAGGGCCCATGCTGTGTCACCGTCTTACACGCTCACTACAGTCTTCTGGGCGCCGTTTCATCCTCATCAGGATAACAGCACACCTTTAACACACCGGCTTGGATCTCCTCCCCTCCCCCAATCTTACTTGCCTTTGGTCATTACTTAGCACATTAAATTCCCTTGATACTCAGCCACTTTCCTGAGAATCACTGTGGTGAAGCTGTCAAGCAGAGTCTATCATATTTCTTTTCAAAATTCATAGTCTCATTTCTTTTTCTCACTCTTTCACTGAGGTTACATTAGGAAATATTTAATTTTTTTTTTTTTTTTTTTTTTTTTTTGCCACGCAGCACGGCTTACAGAACCTTAGTTCCCTGACCAGGGATTGAACCCTCACCCTCGGCAATGAAAGTGCGGAGTCCTAACCACTGGACCGCCAGAGAATTCCCAGGAAAATGTTCATACTAATATTAACATTAATATTAATTTCAAGTGATGTGTACGTCTCGCAAAGGGCACCTGTTTAGGTGGAGAAACATTCTGGGAGCGTGAGCTCTTTTGGCAGGACGTTGTCACATTTCTAAGGTGCAGATACTGAAGGATCTGGACTCGAGTGACGTCAGTAAGGAGAAGGGCACAGACACCAGGACGACAGAAGCCCTGCTTGATTCAAGGATTTAAGGCTCGGACTGTGAGCGCTGCTGCATGTTCATCGCTTTCCTCCCACTTTTCTTAAAAAAGCCAAATTGAGGAATAGCTGAGCTTCCAAGGGAATAAAAGAATGCCAGTGAATTTGGTTCCTGATGTCACTTGATGCTAATGCCTTCCTCTTGGGGGAAATGCTCCTTTTTAGAAAGACAGAACTGCTAACAACAGCAACACAGTCGATGGGAAAACCTGTAAAGCTGCACGACCGTCCCAGTCACGGGTGGAGATGCGCAGCTGACGGTCGGTGAGAACGGGAAAACACAAAGTCTGGATGTTCCCCCAGAAAGTCTGCAGTAGAGTCTGTCTCTGTCGGGCAGGTTAAACTCTTCATGTTCACACTGATGTCCTTTGACTGAAACCTTCCCAAAGAGGCCGCGAGCCCAGAGCAGTGCGCACCGCGGCAGCCTGAGTCAGGGCGCCCGGCACGGCCCCTCCCCTCGCCTGTGCACATCAGCACCAGGGAAGCTGAAGTCCGGCCTCTCGTCTAATGACAGGGGCGATAAGAGACAAGAAGAAAACGGCCGTCTGGTCTGCGCAGGAAGCTGCGCAGAGGGGCTGTCTGTCAGCGGGGCTGCCGTCGGGGAGAACAATGCTGGGCTCTCCCTCGGGGAAATGCAGTCCGTCAGCACCGGCTCCACTGGCAGAGGGACCAGAGTAAGCAGCCCGTGCCAGGGGGCCGGGGTGCGGGCGCCTCTGCCAGTGGCCTCGCAGGTGAGCCTCGGGACGTGCTGTCCTGACCCCAGGGGGGTGGAGGTGCCCGAAGGGATCTCCAGGACGCTTCCCCGCCACCCCCCCCCCCCGTCCCCACTGATCCCATGTTTCTGGGCTGGGGACCACTCATTTCCAACTGGTAGAACTTGTCATGTGGAACCAGCTGCTACTAAGAGCTACCAAACCAAGGGGGGAGAAACAATCCGCCTCTGGGCGTGCCTCAGACACGGATGAAGTCTGTCCAGCACAGCAGAGCTTTCTGAAAAAGTGAACGAGAACACTGTCTTCCTTAGGTGTCCACTTGGAAAGCTGTAAATAAAGCCTGTGGTGGTTAAAAAAAAAAGGATTCACTTTATAAAGGGAGAACCCAATTAACGGCATTTACAGTGCAGCCTACATAGAGATGCATCTTTTTTCATTTGTATTTCGAAAATATGATTAGCAGAAAAGGACAAACGTAGTTAGGGAAAAGGGAAGAAATACAGACACACAATTATACAGGGAAATACAGGATGAAACACACCAAGTTCCTTTTAAGTAGAGCTTTAAAAATATCCTGGGAAAAGTCCTTTCAGGCAGACGTGCTCAGGAGGAGCGGAGATGAAGACGGCGCTCCCGCGTGGAGCGGGCACGTGCCCCACACCCAGGCCGGCTTCTGTCCCTGGCCGTCAGCCCCAGGCTCCCGTCCCCGTTCCCGGGACAGAGAAGCAGGCCCCGGGGGCGCCCCAGCCTCTGTACCGGCCAGCCCCTGGGCCTCCGGGGCCTGTCCGGCTCACCCAGGCTCAGCCTGAGTGGACTGGGCGGAGGAAAGTGTTTCTCGAAGCTGCCCAGGAGGTCTGGGGGCTGTGGAAGCACAGGTGGGTGCGTCATGGTTGCACTAAATAAAGTAAGCCAATAAGGTCCGGGGGTGCGGCCTCGCAGCACACGTACTTCCGAGGTTCCACCTTCCTGCATCTGGCCTGCATCTATAGCAACCGCAGCGCTCACTTCTCTGTTAGCGTCATTCCTTGATCTGCGGTGCTCATGGGAGCATCGGCCCAGGGGAAGCTCGATTAAGTCCTGTCACTGGAGCCTCCGGATTCTGATTCCTTCCCTGATGGTCACTCTGACCGGCTGATGCGGGGCTGACTTGCAGTGGCAATGCAGAGCCGGTTAATGAAAGGGAGATAAGATTGTTGGTGACCTCAGCATCCCAGGCTTCAAAGCCAGCACCATCTTTGTCGGAAATTACTGCTTACTGTTAATAACTGGATCTAGGGTGTAAATATGACCCAGGCTAGTAGGAGGTGACACAAACCCCGCGGAAAGCAGATAAAGCTCCTTTAAGTGGACCGATTAAAGAGAGTTGTCACACAGCTGGCTGGTGGCCCTCTGGAGCACAAGGCCGGGCCGCTCTTCCTTTGCCACTTAGTACTTTCTACCCTCCAAGCACTGCACATACGTCAGCTCATGAAACCTCCAGACAATCAAAATGCAACTCAAGAGATCCTGTAACTGCTTCAGGTGGCCTCTTTCCTAGGGATGAAAGCACCTGCGAAGCACCTGTGGGGCGAAGGCGCGGCTCCGTGTTCACTCACCTATAGCCTGACGCCCCCTCACCCGGGGGGGCCGACTCAGGCCACCCGTGACCGCCACACGCACAAGGGGAAGGCGATTTCCTTTCTAGCTGTTAGATTACTCGGCCCCTTAGAAATCTGCCCGCACCCTCACCCCCGCCTTTGAACATTAGTACTGAGGAGTATTGTAAGTAATGTGGATGCTTCTACGACACGGATGGGATATTTTTTCCTTCAGGATTTTTCTCAGCTTGTATAGTACATCAGGTTACTCAAACTTAAGAAACCTCACTTCAATAATCAATCCATCCATCCACCATCCAACCATCTTTCCTCCCTCCCTTCCTTTTCCCCAACCAAAGCAGAAATGACGTGACGGTCATTCAAACATACATTCCCTCAGTAACAACTTTTTTTTTTTTTTGTGGTACGCTGGCCTCTCACTGTTGTGGCCTCTCCCGTTGCGGAGCGCAGACCCCGGACGTGCAGGCCCAGCGGCCATGGCTCACGGGCCCAGCCGCTCCGCGGCATGTGGGATCTTCCCGGACCGGGGCACGAACCCGTGTCCCCTGCATCGGCAGGCGGATTCCCAACCACTGCGCAACCAGGGAAGCCCCCTCAGTAACTTCTTAAGGCGTGCTAAGGCTGACCAGGCCACTGACAGCATCCAATTTCTTGCTTTTTGGTTGTTTCTCTGGGGAGTTTCGTATTTGAGGAAAAATTAAGATGACTGCTATGACGTTTGTTAGTAAGGTTTTTGAGAGACGTGGGGAAAGATGAGTATGAAGACGGATCTTTAGGTTTCCTACAATTCTATTTGTCCATTCATTTGGTTTCCTGTTAGTAGCGGGTTTACCAGGCTGTGGCGTAGCTACACTGCCCGGTCACCGGGTGTGTTTGCTTTTCCATCTCTGTAAGAGAGACAGAATCCCATTTCCGAACACGGCTACAGAGATACTTAAATCAAGCCACTTGACGAACGTCACAAAGCCATCTAGTGGCCGCGCGCTGGACCAGAAGCCAGCACTCACAATGCCCAGCAGGACAAGCCCTCCCCAGAAAGCACTGTAACAACAAGCTTTGTGGACATTCATTTGAGTGGCAAAGAGGCCTCTGACGAATGAAGACTAAACCAAGTGGAAACATCAACGCATTCCAGCGCTGGGTGACAAGACGGGCAGAGCAGAGGGACACCTATGGTCCAGCGTGCGTGAGGCTTCTAGACCCGGAAAGCTAACTGAAGGTGGGGGAAACGAGATTGTTGGTTACAAGCAAAAGGGGTCGACAGGGAAGGTGCTGCAGGACCCTGGGTGGGGGGGGCCTTACACGGAGGGTGTGTCCGGTACGTGAGGGTGTGCGTTTGTCAAAGCGGGTTCAGATCTGCGCGTTTCACCACACACATTTTATCTCAATAACAGAAGCTCCTTAGACGCTGACAGCACAGACACCACTGGGAGACCTGGCTTCATCTGTGGCTCAGGCACTGAGCTGTGTGGCCTTGGGGGAGTTCTCAGTGCTTCTGAGCCTCAGGTGTTAAATCTGTGAAGTGGGGAAACACGGCCCTCCAGGCAAGGTTGCCGTGAGGATTCACGGTTACACGTGGAAAGCAGCCGGCACCATTTCTAGTTCATCGTGACAACAGGCTGGCTAGTGTTGCTTTTACCACCAAGGGGGAGGGAAAGCAATTCTCTTCATATCTTATAGTAACAGCAAGGATGAAAATGTAATCTTCTGAAGTGGGTCGTCTTCCAGTTTTCCTTTTACAGGTATGTCGCTTTTACCTTGCACCCTAACCTAACTTCTGTTTCTAGATCATCATTTTTTGAATAATGGTAACAGACTTGGTATTCTGTTTTTCTGCAATTACTGTAATCATTTCACATGCTCTTGACTGTTGTCAAAGCTTTACAGCCTTAGGCGCTGGGGAAGCAGCCCTGGACTAGACAAGGCCTTGTCATGAGCTTCTGTTTCAGCAGGAGGGACAGTGCAGAGGACAGGAGACGTGAACAAGCCCGCCTCAGCCACAGGGAGCTCAGGGCAGAAAGCTGACGGACAGGGAGCTTGAAAAACAGGGCCAGGCCCTCCTTGAAGCGGTGACGTTTATTTGACGGATGAGAAAAAGCGTCCCGTGAAGCTTTGGGGTAGCAGGGTCTTTCAGGGATGGAGGGAAGGCCACTGAGTCTGGACAGGGTGACAAGGTGGTTGGAGCCCAGAGGACCTTGGCGATCACACTGGCCCGCGGGGTAATTCCCATCACGAGACCCAGGACCTTCGCAGCAGAGCCATGTTGTCACACACCTTTATTCTGTAGTCACTGATGGTCCCTTAGAGCACCTGCAGCCCGTGGGCCACAGCTATAAACTGGCCACCTCAGCCTGATGTACTTTGAAAGTCTGATTTTCTGACGCCAATGTAATTTTTGAAAGCGAGTGTGGGATTGACTTCTAGCTCCGTGTTTTACAAGGGTGGGTGAGTTCTTTTTGCCCGGAATGCTCCAACTCTCACACACAATCCCCTTCCCTCCTAAAGATCTGCCACTGCGTTGTGCTTGGGTCACTCAGCCTGGAAACATCTGGCCGCTCTTGAAGGGATGAGGTCTGGGCACCCGCCCTTGAGAGGCAGGACCGTGCCCAGCGGGCCTGCAGGACACAGTGCCCACGGGGCCTCCCGGGGCGGAGGGCAGGGCCTGTTGCTGCGCCAGCGCCTGCTGTGTGTGCAAGGAAGGGCTGACCCTCTTCTGGTGCAGCAAGAACACCGCGGACCTCCTGAGGGCTGCCTGCCCTTCGTCTCCTCCTGCAAGAGTGGGTCCCTGTCGGTGTTGGGCGCAGCTCGAGCTCCCCTGCGGCCACGGCCCCTCTTCTGCCCCATAAGGTCTCAAGAGGGTGGGACACAGCACCTAAACCTGCTTGAGTTTAATTTTTTTTTTTTTTTTTTTTTACGAAATCCTGTGTGTGCGTGTGTGTGCGTGCGTGTGTGTGCGTGCATGTGTGTGCGTGCGTGTGTGTGTGTGTGCATGTGTGTGTGTGTGCGTGTGCGTGTGTGTGTGACACCTGCCGAGAAAGAACCTGCTTTACTTTTAAGATTTGTGGACCTTATCAGCCCGACTGAGTCCAGAGTCTGGCTTTGCGTGGAGCCCCGCGAGGCTTTGAGCACGGGCTCGGCTGGGTGTCTCCGACCTCACTGTGGCCGCCGAGCGGGGTGAGAGCGGCTGGAGACCAGGGGAGGCCAGGGGATGGTGGCCACGCAGGTGGCGGGGAACGGTGGCGGCCGGGACCAGGCGTAGCGGTGAGGACGCAGGAAGCGGGGCCCACTTTGGAGGAGGCAGAGGACTGGCCAGGGGACAGAGCTGTGGGAGAGCATTCACGGAGAACGCCGGGACCGGTGCCCCAGTGAGAACCTCTTCGCGGCGTTCGGGGACCCGTGGGAACCGAGCGCGGCCAGCAAAGTACGAGAGTCCCATTTCATCACGACCCCTCGGCCGTTAGACGTTGTCCTCTTTTCAGGGAAACCTCTCGTTTTCATGATTATGAGACAGAGACCCTTCCAAAGGATTCCTTCTGTAGAATCACCTGCGGTCTCCTCTGTCATTCCGTGGACACTCTGTCTTGTTTTGAATCTTGATTTGATGCCAAGCCTCTCAGTGGAGGAAGTCTGGCGAAGCCCGTGTGGGAGGGAGGCCCCTCAGCTCCATCCATGCCCCCACAGCGGGCAGCCTGGCCGTGCCTGACCGAGCAGGGAAAGGGTTAAGCCAGCCGCGTCCACGGCGTCCTGCCGACACGACCCCTTCAGCCTGCGGCCGCTGCACAAGAAGGCACAGGGCCCTTTCACATGACATCAGAAAGGCCTGATTTATCGCCAGCCACCAAACAACTAGAAAATCATAACATCCTTTCAGGAAGATGCAGTGGAAAATAATCAGGCTGACCTGATGGAAGCTTTGGAGGGGCTCCAAGTGCGACGGGCCGCCCAGCAGCCCTTGACAGGTGCTGCGCTTGTAGCCAGAGCGGCCGACGTCATGGAGGCTGGGGTCCGAGCTGTGCGCTGCCCATGACCGAGCGTGGCTTTCATGTCCACAGATACAACAAGAGCTTGGGTCACGCTCTGCCAACTCGGCTGAGATAACAGTCCAGTGCGTGTGAAAGTCTTCTGGAAATGACAGCTGCGCACAGACACGAGGAGTCACTGGTCACAGAACTGTAGGCACCGCCCCGCGTCACGTGACCCCCACCGGCTCCTTCCCAGGACGCTGCCCTTCATTCCGTGTCATGTTTGCAGACTGTGTGCCCATCTAAGATGCGTCTTCATCCTTAACAAACCAGGGGCCAAGAGACGACGCAGAGGAGACACTGGAAGCGCCCCGGGAAGTGCAGGGCTGGCCGCCTCCTGCCACCAGGAGTTGGTCCCAGGGACGTCGCGCCTCCGAGCGGTGCCTCGTGCTCAGTCATTGGATGAAAACACCGGGCAGGAGCGCGGCTCCCCCGACGGGCATGACGCGTCTGCGGACAAACACCGGAAAGGGGCGGAGGCCGACGAGAGCCTCAGGTGGTTCCAGGACGGCGGCCGCAGCAATTCCACATGGCCCACTGGCACCAACAGGGGCCCACCTCGGCCAGGAGACGCCAACTCTGAAGGCCCCGGGCCTCTGGGGTGAGGGGGACCCACAAGGCCAGTCTGGGGAGGAAGCTGGGCCGGAGCGCAGCCCTGGACTCGGTTCAGAGCGACGCTCACTTGGTTTTGCTGCTTCCCCTCAGGTGTGCAGCGCGGACTCTTTGCAGGGTCACAGGCGCACTGAGCAGATGCCCAGAGGAGGAGGCTGGGGCTCTGTGCGGCCCCGCGAGGGGAGAGGCCCCGGGCGAGAAGTGCTCAGCCCGGCCCCAACCTGTCAGCCTGCAGAGGGGCCTCTGGGCACCTGGGGCCGCCCTGGCCCGACGGCCACCCACCCCGGCCCGAGCCCCCAGGGCCTGCGGCGAATAGGGATGCCGTGGAGGTGGACGGGGCAAAGGAAGGCCAGCCAAAGCCGGCCCTGCGCCCGGTTCTGGGACCGGAGCCCCCCTCTGTGAAGGAGGCGGTGGTGGGACAGGAGTCTCAAGGCCCCGTCCGAGCCCCTGCTCACGCCCCAGGGACGGCCGGCGCCCAGCCGGTACTACGGGCCACCCTGCACCTCCTCGCTGCAGCTCTCCCTGTGAACGGTGGCCTCGGCGGAGCGCCGAGCTCTGCCCTGGAGTGGAGCCGCGCGAGGGGCAGGGGATGTGGTGTGAGGGCAGCGGCCCGGCCCCCGGCCCGGCGAGCTCCACGCAGGGGCCGCGCACGCGGGCTGACCGCGCTGGGGCGGGAACCGGGCTCCAGACGGCCCCCAGGAGAGCACCCTGGACGCCAGGGAGCCCGTCCAGCACAGCTGGCTCGGCCCGGCGCCAGCTGCCCCGACTGCAGCGCGGGTACTCGGGGACCGCGTCGCGCCCGGCCGCTGCGGCCACACGTGGGCATTTACCCCAGGGCCCCCGCGCCCCCCTCCCGGAGCCCCCATCCACCACAGCACGACCTCTCGGGCTCAGCCTAGCAGAGTCCCGTTCCGCAGACCAGGAGACAGGCTTGGTCACAAAGTTAGTGAGTGGGGGTCGGGGGCGAGCTTCCGACTCTGACTGCTTTGCTCCCCAACCCTTGATCGCAACCCTCAATCGAGTGAAAGTCCCACGGGGTCAGGAACGGGATCTCGGCCACAGGCGGGACCGCGCAGCGCATGGCGGGGGCTTCCCAGACACGGGCCTCCCCACCCCGAGGTCTCCTGCGTGGCTCTGCGTTTCTCCATCGGGGTCCCTGCAGCCAACCCGAAGTCTGTAAGGACTCTACCGTCCGCCCCCGGGGCGTGAGCGCCCAGACAGCCAGCACGCAGCAGGCACTCAGCAAGGATCTGTTTCATGGGTCAGGAATGCTTACAGCCAAGGTCAGTACTTTCCCCCATTTCCCCCAAGAAACACACCTGCCCCCCTCCCCACTGCGTTGTCACGATCACCCCTGCCGCCCCCCGGGTTAAGGTCATGGCAACTGTGACTGCCTCTTCCGCCCACACGTTTCTTCCCCAAACCTCTCCCAGAACTTCGAGCTCGGGTCCTCCTTTCTCAGCCCTCAGGCCACGCGCACTTGTGTGACAACGGCCCTCCAGGGACCCGCCCCGCTCCAGGGCCTCCTCTCCCTGGGGTGCTGCCCCTCCCCCCAGCCGGAAATCTCCGTTGTTTGCCAAGCCATTCCTTCTCTGAAGGCCCGGCTCTCCACGTGGACCTACCCCGACACCTGTCCCCCAAGGACACACACCCTCCCAGAGCCCCATCCAAAGTGCTGCATCCTGGGAGCACAGGGGTTGGGCACCTGTCGCGGCCCCCAGGGAAAGGAACTCTGTCTCGTCTCTTCCGACCCGATCACAGCCCGGTACGGGTGCTGCTCACAGCGACTGCGCAGGACAGAGGCGCTGAGTGACTGGGCTCCGTGTTTTAAGCTCTCTCGCCCCGTTTGATGCGAACGGGCCTGGAGCTCTGTAATGTGGGCGATGCTTTAGCGTAGCCTCTCTTTTCAGGATTTCCCTGGACTGGTCTTTAGAAGCGAACGTAAGCAGTGTGGTTATTCCGGGGAGAAGAGGATCGGGGGAGCTGTTTTAGGTGGAATGCCACGTCTCTGATGTGTCTGAACATTTCAGCGTCCACCCCGACCGGAAGAAAACCTTCCTCTGCAATGCGGTGCTTCTGAGTCGCTTACATATTTCAAGCTGCCTACGGAGTGGCGTTCAGCAACGTGGGAGGTTCCGTGGGTTATTTTATGTCACTGTTGAGGGCTGCTCCATGATGTAGGGCTTACGTTCACAGCTAGCAACACAATGTTACTGATTTTATACGGCAAAAGCCTAGAACAAGCATCTGTGTGGCTAAACCCGTATTCCTTGCTATTCCAGCGAAGAGCAGCTTTGAACACATGCTACGAGTTTACAGTTGAATTCTCCTCTCTTCCTTTATCGCCTCCTAATGAAAAGGCAGAGTTGTTTTGCACGGAGAATCGTCAGGTCTTTTAGTTTCGCAATACCTTAATTCATGGGTAGTCGAGCTAATCACCACTCCCAAATGATGAAACATCGAAACCATGAACAAGTTGACATGAAAGCGTTTTCGTAAAATAGCTGCATTTTACGTGTCTACGCGTAGAGATACTGTGGAAACTGCTGGCTGTTGCCTGTGTGTTGAATTTTCCTGCTGGCCCTGATGGAGACCTTGCTGATAAAGGACCTGAAATATGAACAGTCTTCTCAGAGCTTTTCTCTGAATTTACTGCTCTAAATTTCCAGCTGTAAGGGCTGTAAAGGCAACACTCTACAAAATCAGAAATAAAGATGTCATACGCTTAATTTTAAGGCATCCTCTTAAAATGCAGAAATGTAAATACAATTCTTATTTTGCTTCAAGTGTTGACTTATAATACTGTCTACGAAATACCATTCATATGCCAGGTTTCAGGTTTTGCCACAGGGCTGAGCCTCCCGGTGTGGGAGGTGTGCACCCTTCAACCCTTGGGGTCCTGACCCGGAGTGGGCCTGTGACGGCCCCTCAGGAATAGGTGTAGGAGGAAAGGCGTCTGCTGCTCCGTGGGGCTTGAACCGTCGTATGACTCACCTCAGCCCAGGTCCCAAGGATGCATCGTTGGCTTCTTAACAGACAGGAGAACTCAGTCTCAGAGGTCAATTCCGGGGTCAGAATAGCTGATAATTCTCAGTCTCCAAATTTAACAATGACGCCCCCAACATGGAACCTGGTGGGACACTGCACGCAGCCTCCCATGGAACACAGTCAATAACACTTTTCAGTTTTCCTAATAACACAGCCCTTCAGCTACGATTCCCAGAGGAATGAAATCCTGTCACTGCACCTTGTAACACGAAAGCGCGTTGCACAAGGTGCAGATGCAACCAACCCAGAAGTTCCTGCCTCAGTGACCACATTTCGCTGGTGCGCGGCCAAAGGGCATCTCTTCCTTTGGCCTCATCCCTGCCCGGTCTCAGACAAAGGCCACTTACCCGGGTGATTCTCCCCAACCACCTCTTCTTGAAAAGTTTACTGCATCCTTCTCTATTAAAGACATTTTCACGTTGTTTCAAAGATACCCCTTAGATACCATGGTCCTAACGGCCCTTTAAGAAAATAGTTCTAACGTGTCTTGTTTCTTTGCACGGGTGACTAACTTTCATAAGAGTTTTCCAAGCTCATCTTTCAGAGAGACCTAAAGCACAGAATGGCCTTTCCGGCCTGTCTCCTGGCCCGTGACACTGACCCTCACCTTATGGAAAGGGCCCTGCTGTCTGGACCCTTCCCCGCCCCCTGCCCAGCAACGGCTCTCGTGGCCCCAGCGTCCACGGGGCTGCAGGGCGGCTCTGAGGCTGCAGCCTCTGCCCCACGGGCCGGCTCACTCTGCGGACACTGGTGTCACCCACATCGGGACCACACTCGCAGCACCGAGGGCGCTAACCGTGGCCGTGGCCCCTCCCCCAGCACAGGCACGAAGGCCGGACCCCACTCTGGCTCCTCAGGTCTCCTCTGCGGCACTCAAGCGTCCCGCCCGTGCCGAGGACACCACCAGCGACACACGCTTGTCTCTCTCTTTAAACGGAAGAGGCTCCTTGAGGCGCTGGCCCTCCCGAGCGTCCGCCCAGTGGCGCCCAGGACACGGGCGACGTGACCCCGGCATCGCGACCAGGCGGAGCCAGGAATACTCAGGGGACTCTGGCCACTTTCTGTTGCATCTTAGTTACCAAGTAGGATAAAATGTACATCCAGAGGGGAAAAGCCCTCAACTCATTGTCTCTTGACTGTTTTAAAGAACTGCGAGAGTCTTGTTACACTGGAATAAAAAAAAAGGAACACACCAACGGAACAGAAAAATGCCCCACTGCTGTGCCGTGCCCTCAGGGGCAGGCCCAGCTGCACCGCCTGGGCAGGGCCAGGTCAGCAGGCGGGGCTGGGAGCCACTTGCCTGGGCCCCTCGTGGATGCAATCCAGGCTTGGCCCGGCAGGGCACGGTCCCCTCAGAGCAGCATCTGAACACTTCTGGCCGTGCTGGGTTCCACCACCTTTCACAGCGCTCACGCCCCTAGATCTGGCCAGGCAGGGAGCCTGCCCCAGCACGTAGGCAGCGGCCCACACTCACCCCTGGCCTGTTCCCGCCACGTCTGAGCTCACACCTGTCCTGCAGGTCAGGGCGCTCGGTGACAGGTTCAGGAGGCTGGGCTGACGGAGGCCCCTGAGCACCGCGCGCCACCCGCACACCCACGTGGCCCCGGGGGGCACTTCCAGTCCTTGCAGTGGAGGGACCAAAAAGGGAAAGAGATGTTCTCCTGAGATTCTCCGGGAGGTCAATTCCTGGTTCCTGGGTCACCAAGGCTCTAACTATGCCGTGTGCAAGGACCGACCTGGGCACCTGGGGCCACAGACTACAGCACACTGGGGTCTCACCCGAGGTCACCCATCCCCCATCTCTGACCTTGCAGAGCATGGACACAGACGTGGACCCTTAGTCAGGGTCACACGGGCGTGACTGTCAGTGTCCACATGTCCGAGGACTGGTTTTTAGTGGGCAGCCCTGCTCTGCCTCACGAAGCCGGCGCTGCAGGGGGGCACTGAGTGAGATACGGTGTCAGGAAGTCTGCAGATCTGGCCACCTGGTAACGACAGTGTCCATCCTTCTCCCCATCCTCCACACGTCACTGCACAAATGCCCTTCCTCCCAAGCACGCATCAGTGAAACCCCGGGCTCTACCACCTCACGCTCACCTGCTGTCCTCCGCACGGGACTTGTTACGTTCTCCTTGCTGACGGCGTCCCAGAGCCCAGAAACATCTGTCAGCTCAGACACCACTGAGGGCCTCCTTCTGTCCACATTCCACTGCTTGTCCTTGCCCTGCATGTTGGATGTGCACAGGCTCTCTCACACACACACACACACACACACACACACACACACACACACACACGTGCGTGCATGTGCTGCCCTGGCCTTCTCCCCACACTTGGCCAGGTCACTGGTTCCGGCTAAGCATTCCCTCGACCTCTCGGGCTTGTGTGTCTCACCCTGCAGCCTTCCAGTCCATCTCCGGTCATCCAGGTCACAAACCCACTGAGTTCTTGGCTCCCCTGCCTCTCCTGTGCCTTCAGGTGGGTCTCCCGGGGGCCCTAGTGCTAGTCAGTTGTGGTTTCCTCCTCTGACGCTCAAGGCATCACCCTGATGCCCTCAACTGGTGTCAGTTCTCATCTCTGTTCTGACTCATTCATATAATTTGCTTATCATTCAGGTTGGACTGTAGTCCACTCTAGGAAAAAAGATTAATTTTTCCTTTTCTCCATGATCAAAGATGGTGCTGTGTTTACAACGGGACTTCAAAAACAAGTGCAGGAATTCTGTGGTGGCACAGTAATTAAGAATCCACCTGCCAATGCGGGGACACAGGTTCAAGCCCTGGTCTGGGAAGATCCCACATGCTGCGTAGCAACTAAGCCCGTGACTCACCACAACTACTGAACCTGAGCTCACGAGCCACAACTACTGAGCCCACAAGCCACAACACTGAAGCCCATGTGCCTAGAGCCTGTGCTCAACAAGAGAAGCCACCGCAATGAGAAGCCCGCGCACCGCAATGAAGAGTAGCCCCCCCCGCCACAACTAGAGAGAGCCTGCGCGCAGCAACAAAGACCCAACACAGCTAAAGAAATAAATAAATAAAAATTTAAAATATATTAAAAAAAAAACAAGTGCAAAATATACACATATATGGAAAGACATCCCATGTTCATGGATTGGCAGAGTTAATGTGCTAAGAGGACAATGCGACCCAAAGTCATCTACACACCCAGTGCAACCCTTATTAAAACTCCAGTAGATTTTTTTTTCTTTGCAGAAATAAGAATCCATCCTAAAATTCATATGAAATCTCAAGGGCCTGGGAATAGATGACAGAATCTTAAAAAAGAAAAAGTTGGAAAAAGTTTGAAATCACTTCCTGATTTCAAAACCTATTACTAAAGCTATGATAGTCAAAGCTGTGTGTTTCTGGCATAAAGACAGATGAATAAACCAATGGGATAGAACACAGATCCCAGAAATAAACCCTTGTATACATGGTCAAAAGATAAAATTGCTAGAAGAAAACATGAGGGAAAAGTTTTATGACATTGGATCTGGCAATAATTTCTTGATATGTCACCAGAAACACAAGCAATAAAATTAATAATAGATAAACTGGACTACATCAAAAACTAAAACTTCTGTATATCAAAGGACACATGAACAGGGTGAAAATACAACCTACTGAATGGGAGAAAATACGTGAAAACGATATATCTGATAAGGGATTAATATCCAGAATAAAGAACTCCCAAAACTTAATATCAATAAAACAAACATCCTGACTGAAAAATGGACAAAGGACTTGAATAGACGTTTCTTCAAAGAAGACATAAAAATAGGCAATAAGCAAATGAAAAGATGCTCAACATTGCTAACAAATATGGAAACACAGATCAAAACCACAACAAGATACCACTTCACACCCATTCGGATGGTTACTTTAAAAAAAATAAACAGCAAACGACAAGAGTTGGCGAGGATGTGGGGAAACTGGAACCCTTGCACCCTGTCGGTGGCAACGTAAAACGGTGCAGTCACTATGGAGAACAGTACGGAGACTCCTTGAAAAACACAGAATTAATATATGATCCAGCAACTCTACTTCTGGGTACCTATCCAAAAGAATTGAAAGCAAGGTCTTGAACAGACATTTGGACACCCACGTTCTCAGCAGCATTATTCACAATAGGCAAAAGGTGGAAGCAACCCAAGTGTCCGTCGACAGAGGATGAATGAACAAAACATGGTCCATACACAAAAGGAAAAATATTACATGATCCCACCCACATGAGGTCCCTCAGGGAATCAGATTCATAGCGACAGAAAGTAGGAGGGTGGGCCCAGGGACTGGGGGAGGGGACTGAGGAATTATTGTTTAATGGAGACAGGGTTTCGGTTTTGAGACAGTAAAGAGTTCTGGAGAGGATGGAGGGATGGTTGTACAACACTGTGAATGTGGTTAATGCCACTGACCTGTACGCTTGAAAATGGTTAACGCGGCAAATTTAATGTATACTTTACCACAATAAAAAACTCCATGAGTACTCAACTTGAAAATAAATACATCACTTCTATCCTGAACCACTAACTCTCCTTTATCTTTGGAAAGGTGTCACACCAGAGCCAGTTCTCTAGGTGGTATCTGAGCCTTAATTTCTGTGTGCTTAGCATCCAGTACGGTGCTGATTACACCACAAGGCTCAATACACTGGATTTAGAGAAAGCAGGGATGAATACAAGGATTGCGCTTATTCTTTCAAATTTCTAAAACTGTGACTCATCCAACTATTTCATGTTCAACTGACATATATAGGTCTCCTTTTTTCTTTTTTTGTGTTATGCGGGCCTCTCACTGTTGTGGCCTCTCCCGTTGCGGAGCACAGGCTCCAGACGCGCAGGCTCAGCGGCCATGGCTCACGGGCCCAGCCGCTCCGCGGCATGTGGGATCTTCCCGGACCGGGGCACGAACCCGCGTCCCCTGCATTGGCAGGCGGACTCTCAACCACTGCACCACCAGGGAAGCCCTATAGGTATCCTTTTTAAGTGAAGAATTTTCCCATTTAAGTAAAATATTTACATTATTATTATTATTATCATTTAAGGTTGAAAGCCCTTAACATTTTAAATACAAAACTAGACAGAAGAGTAAAATGATATCCGTTTATATGGCCCGAGAGCTTTCTATCTGGCCATGTGTATAAGGTCTCGGTGAACTACAATTCTGGAGTCAGGGTCACATTTTCATGTCCAGCCACGGGTTCCCTGGTGAGGGAGCAATCTGTCCAATCACGATCACAGCCACCAGGGCGGTTAGGAGTCTGTGCTGAGGCTCCTCAGGAGAAACAGGTATGGGGGTGTCGTGGAGGGACCATGTGACGGGGCACAGCACGTGCCTCCCTGAAGCCACACTGACATTCTGCACCAGGCCCATCACAGAGAAGGCTCTGGTTTCCGTGGGTGTGAGCGTCTTCGATCTGTGAGAGCCTCGGGTCACCCACCATGGGACTGCGGGAGATTGAATGTTTAAAAATGCAGAATTCGTTCTTTCCTCCAATGGCAGCTGTCGTCATGTAAAGGTGGACAGGCTGCCATGGCCTCCCCCGCCATGGAGCGTGTGACAGCTGTCCCAGCCTGTGTGGACTTCCTGCATCACTGGTCCTCCTCAACCCCGTGTCAGACTTCCCGTTTGCCATGGTGAACTTGGGCCAGCTGAACACACCTCGGATAGTGTGTGTTTCTCCAGAAAAGCAGAGGACAGAGGGGTGACGAGGGGCACATCTGGCAGAAGAAAGGGGGGGTGAGAGAGACCGGTGGGAATCACCCCTTGGTAAGAGTTGCCGGCGGGGGGCGTGCAGAGGCTGGCCACGGACTCCTCCTGTTCTGGTTCTTGGCCACTAGCTGCCTGAGTTCCACCCACCTGTTGGTTTGGTCTGTGAGATGCAGGCAACATGACATCACAGAAGGTGACGGCAAATCTAAAACCAAGAGCCGGCTGTAAAGTCTTTTTAAAACAGACACAACCACAAAAGACACAAAAGACGCACGTTCACGCGCAGTGCCCGCGGCTCTCAGCTGCCCGAGACACAGGTGTGAGGGGCACATCCCCTCCAGGCGGGTCCCAGGGGTTTGTGTGTGCTCAGCGCTGGTCACAACACACGGCCCCCTTTCTCCCATGCCGACCTTGAGCTACGGCCCGAGGACACGGCAAGCCCAGCAGGCACCTGCAGCATCACCACGCCAGAGGAGCAGGCGACCCCAACAGTACCCCGGCTTCTGGAAAAGTGCCGGGAGCCCTGGGACAGCCAGCGCTCAGCACAGACCTCGTCAACGTCCTTTAAACCTGTAAACCCACTGGGGGCTGCATTCTTAGACCCGAGTGGCCTGCACAGCGGGGGCTATTAGAGCTGCTTGTCGCCAGGGAGCGACAAGCCAGGAGGCCGGGAGGGTCCGATAATCTGCGAGGACGGTCATCAGGCACTTACACAGGTGCGCAGCTTCGCATCTTCAAAGTGCCGCACGAGCGTTCATTACTGAAGTTCACGACACCCTGCGGCGTGGGTCAGTGTTATCTCCACTGGACGTACAGGAGGAAACAGAACGGCTGACTGGCCGCCCGGGGGCCACACGATAAGCCCGGAGTGGGTCTGGGACGTAAATCAGAGGCACCTGATGCAAACGGCACAGGTGTGCTGGTGGCGCGGTCAGCGGCTCACCGCGCCTGGGCCCCTGCCGCCGGGCCGGGGGGATGTGCAGACGCGTCCCCTCCGCCCCCGGGGCCCATGGCTGCAGCGGACGCTGACCAGCCAGGCGAGCCCCAGGCCGTCTGTCCTGTCGGGCCCTGGCCCGCTCCTCGGGGGATGCTGTTCTTCCATCACCCCCAACCCAGGACACTGGGTAAGAGTGACCGCGAAGCCAGCACGTGCTTGGCGCTCCAGCCGGTCCGGCTGCAGGGGCGGGGGAAGGATGGCCCCTGCCGCGCGTCCCTCACCGCCTGGGAAGTGGCCTGGCGTCCGGCTAGAGGCAGGTGGCCGGAGGAGCCGGGGTCACACCTACAGGCCGGGCGGTGGAGGAAGGAGAGACAGAGATGGAGGAAACGAGAAAGGCCCAGGGCCATCAGAACAGCAGCCCTCGCTGGGGAAACGGAGGAGACGACGGCCGGGAACCAACGACACACGGGGGCTCGGGGCGCGGCGGGCGGCGAGAGGCCGGGGCCTGGGGGCTGCGGAAGGAGAGCAGAGCCGGGCCGCAGCCGTTCGGGGAGCACCCGGCGGGGAAGGGCTTCAGCTGAGCCCGTCACCCCCGGGAGGCCCAGGCGCAGGCTCTGTCACGGGGAAGAGCGGCCGGGCCGGGAGAGGGAGGGCCTGGCCCTCGGGGATGCTGGTGGCATGTTCTCAGGCCACTTGCGGGAGGATTGGAAGATAAACATTCGCGTGCATTGCAAATGTCACCTCCACAGCTAACGTTAACTTAGGTGCTGTCATGAAACCCAGGAAAATGCCTCGATTTAAGAAAAGATGAATTGACAAAAAAAAAAAAAGGGAGTTCCCTGGCAGCCCAGTGGCTGGGACTCTGCGCTTTCACTGTGGGCCCCGGGTTCAGTCCCTGCTTGGGAACGAAGATCCTGCAAGCCTCTCGGTGCAACAAAAAAAAAAAGAAAGAGGAACTGAAAGAAATCATCCCAGTATTTCCCCCGTTGACTGATGACAATGCAAGTTTGGGGATTACTCCCGACGAGCGTTTTGTGCCCTGAGCTGGCAAGATGAGGGGGGCAGCCAGCCGGGAGGAACGACGCTTGTTGAACAACTGACTGGTAACGAGGATTCAGAAGCACGCCTTTCAGAGTTTACGAATCCTCGGGAGGGGATGGACAGAATGAGGGTGTAGACTTGCATCTGTTTATTTTACGACGTCGTAAGAGGTACCACCGTGTCCCTTCATATGACGTTTCCTTCTAGGCTATGCTTTGGGGAGGTGTAGAACCTAAAGTAACATTTTTTATGCCACAGAACCCACTGCTCAGAGGTGGGTTTCAAGGCCAGATGGTAGCCGTTCTGGAGCGTGCCCTGGCGGAGGAGAGCGAGGGAAGCCCACGTGGGTGCCTCTGAAATCTGCTGGGAAGCCTGGGGAGCGAGGGGCTCGGGCGTGGAGGCGTGCAGGTGGGGCACGGGGAAGCAGGGCGTCGGCCCAGAAACGGCGGCCCTTTAGGAACCCAGCCCGGTCTAAACTGGGGACCCCTCCCAGCACCCCGTCCTGCTTTGCCGCACCTGAAGCCCTCAGAGCTTCCTGGGGCAGCAGGAAGGCAAGCTGCTCTCCCTGCAGCCACACGGCCCCGCAGTCTGTCCAGCAGCCAGACGCCGCCTCTGGGCGCGGTGGCTGCTGGGGCCCCTCCCCGTGGGAACCACCGGGAGCCCTCGGCTCCGACGACTGCCTGCAGGGCCGGAGGGGACCGCCGTGGCCTTGTCCCCACTCCCCCTGCGCCAGGCCACCAGCCCCCCGCTGCTCCCTCAGCTGGCCAAGCACACACCTGCCTCGGGGCCTGGGCCCCTGGGACGCCCTTCCTCCGAAGGTCACTTCCGCCACGGCCCGCGCAGACCCTCACTAGTGCAGAGGCCTCCCGGCCGTATCTCCCGCTTTATCCTTCACAGCACACGTGTCCCTGCCTGTCCTCCGTCACGGGCTGTGTCGCCCATCAGGACGCAAGCGCCCCCGGGCCTAGGGCAGACCTGCGCACGCTGCCAGCACGCAGAGAGGATGTGGGGGATAAACGCTCAGTATCCGCACGTACCGCCTGGTATAGCTTCCTTGACAATAATAAGGCTAAATGCTGCTTAAACAAAAAAAAGGAACCCAGTGCAGTTTTTACTTTGGTGATTCTTTCTATCAAATTAACTCTGAAATGTTACCCATTCTTACTCCAAAAAAACAACTTTGGATCTTAACAATTTGTTTTTAAGATTAAGAATTTGCTCTTCGCTACTTGAATCTTCTATCAACCTTTGGTCAAAACCAAGAGAGCCTGGGCCGGCCTGTTGGCCAGAGATTTCTGAGCCCTGTGTGCACCTCCTTTCTTCCCAGGCACCCCCCAAGCTCCCCCTGCCACCCTTCACTCACGCAGAGCCTGGGGTCTTCTCCCCACTGGAAAGGGGTCATCTCCCCTGAGAAGAGCCTCAGATGAACAGGCGTCTCCTCCTCCCTAGGAGGCTCCCTCCACCGCGTCTGGCCCAACCTCTGCATTTACAACCCGAACCGTCAGTGGTCGACAGTGATCCTCGCTTGAGTCTGCGCAGAAGGGCCAGAGGGGATGTGACGTGCGGCTCGTCCGGTGCTGAAGGTCTGAGCCTCACGTAGCTACTCCCCGGTCAGCTGCAGGCCTGGCCTAACTGTTAGGAGAACGTTGCTAATGTTTAGTGTATAAGCATAATATTTAATTTGAAAACTCCGAGCGTAGCGTTAAAAAGGCTGCATGTACGGGTAGAGATGTCTTTACCTCACTGACATGGAAGGTATAGGGCAGTAAAAACACTTTGAAACTGAAGTTAAAATAGTCCTAACTTTAGCACTAACATTGTCACTCCAGTGGGGTTCACCAGAATCGCTTGCCCACGACACACGTGCTGCATAAATACATGTCTGTCCACAGACAGCTGGCGTTCCACGTCTGTAACTCGCAGAGTCCGTAGTTGGGACTTTATCTTTTCCCACGGTGTTCAAAGGTGGCTTATGCTTTTAAGGACGCACAGCGTATAATCACGATTACTTTAAAGGGTTTCAACTCCATGTGCAGCAGAAGTAATGGGCCAGCGTAGGAATTGAGGATGATAATGACAATTAATATAAAAGGGAAAGGGCCGCAGACCCTGGGCTTTTAGGGCAAGTGGAGAAAGGCTTATCTTAGGCTCACTTTACACACTTTCTCCCATTTTTCTTCTCGGGTCAGAAGGAGTCCCTGATGGGGATGATACGGGACAGTTTGCTGCTGTCCTGGGGTCCTGCCTGGTCTTCCTCTTTCCCTGGGACCAGAGCAGAGGGCCTCCTGTCCTCTCCTGGCCTTTATGGATGGTCACTGGGTTGAGATGGGGCAGAGGGAAGCGACAGGTGATGAAGGGGGCGGAGTCTGTACCTGTGCCTGCCCCACCTGACGGCCGCCACCTGAGAAAAACAGAACTTTTGTACATGTAATCATGTCTTAAGTGTGATGAGGAAGTGTGCTGTCTGAAGAAGACCCCACTGAGCTAAGATAAGCTCATAAATGCCATCCTTATCCAGCTGTTTGGAATGTCTGGGTTTGTTATACCAAGTTGAGTTAGGTAATGGGTAGAACATTTCCTTCTGGGGAGCCTGTTTCGAATTTCAGTGACCTAGAGGATCTAAACTTGACCCCGTCACAATAACAGGTGTCGGCCAAATGGACCACAGACAGGGGTGACAGAGAACCCTCCATTCAGGTGGGCTTGGGTCCATGTGGATCCCTTCTGACCTCGTAGGATGCGGGGGTGACGATGTGGCAGGTGAGGGGGTTGGCACCTGTCCCACATGATGGCTGAAGAAACAAAGGCTCTGGGAGCCCGCGAAGGCCAGGCAGCTGAGAGGTCCTGGAACTGGGAGCCTCCACGCCTGCATCTCCTCCCGCAGCCCCTGTGTTTTGTGCTGTGCCGCTGCTGGGCTCCTCCCCTGCTGGTCCTGAAGCTGCACGAAGACCAAGAACACTGTCCACAATTGTGGAGAAACAGGGCGCAAGTGAAGTGTCAGAGACCCGCCCCTTCTCCCGCTCTTCGGCCTGACTGCACTGGGAGGGGACCGCCCGCCATCACTTACCTGAGTGTGGTCTACCCACCTGTTGAGGTTGAAAAGAGGTTCTTGCAAATTTAAGAAGTTATACAGACACTCAGAGACCCAAAGGCTAAGTGAAGAGGACTTTAAAAGACCCCGAGCGGCACGAGTTTATCCCCACACCACCAGCTTTTCCTGTGGGGCCGGGACCGCTGAGCAGCACAGAATGCCAGGACCCCGGGGCTGGGGTCCCATCTGAGTTGGACCCTCGCCGGAGGAGCGACCCCTCTAGCGTCTACAGCTCCCCGAGGTCACAGTGTCCTGGTACCTCGGCGCGAAGTGAGCTCCCTGGATGACGGCGGAATCAGGAACGAAGCTCACCTCTGACACCAGGAGCCTGGCTGGCGCACCGCCGTTCAGGGAGCACCCGGTGGCGAAGGGCTTCAGCTGAGCCCGTCGCCCGCGGGGTCCAGCAGGGCAGAGCCCAGCCGGACGGGGACACACCGGAGCCCGGGCGCGGCTGTGCCCGAAGGGACCCTGCTCTTGGCTCGGCAAGGATGCTGGCCGTGGGAGGGGGGGGCCGGCGGCATGTGGGGGCAGAGCAGAGGAAGCCAGTCTGCTCCACAGACTCTGCTAGGTGGCCCGACCCAGAGCGCTCGGCCTGCCACTCTGCCTAATCTATCTGGAACCATAATTCAAGAATGAGATTGCCCTGGGTTTTCTCCTCCCACCATTAAATTCCATTCAATCATAAGAGGCAAAATGCAGTCACGCTCAAGAGCCAGATGTTATCACCACAGACCTTCCTTTATAAACCGCAGTGAAACCTGAGCGCTTGACGAGCCCAGCTAAGCAGCTGCCCCTCTGACCCGACTGCATCACACTGGCCCCATCAATTCAGGCTTCAGCGTAAACACCGCTTCCCAGGGCCCCTCGAGAAGCTGGCGAGAAGCAGCTGACAGAGCCTAGACACTTTTTAACAGCAATCTTGTCCTACAACACCAAGGGGATTTGCCGGGCATCTGGGGCTTTATAAAACCATATGAACATGCTGAAAGAATTAAAACCCTTTAAAGATGAAAAATTGATGGTGACAGTCCTTTCTGAAGACCAGTGGGTGTGACTGGGTAGGAGAGTTGTTCTGACACACTTTTGTAGTTTTCCGAGTGACACACTTGTATTACTTTTTTCTTCTTTCTCAGATATTTCCTCTAAGGTGGCCATTTCAATAAAAAATGACAAAATGCGTCCCAATATCAGTAGCTTGGACAGTTTAAGAGGATCGAACACACTCACTGTCCTGCTCAGGTTTCTCCTGATGAAGGCTGGGGTCCTCTCCCCATTCAGACCCCGAGGAAATGTTCCCGAATCTCCCCGACTCCGCTCGAGGCTGATGCTCTAGGGAAGCCGGGTCCCTGTGTGAGCCGCAGACAAACGAGGCAGTGACCACGACCCTGTCATTTATTTACTAACGTTACAAATGGACGAAACTTGGATTTCTGTAAGATGCAAGAATATATTTATGATTTCTAAGTAAATATGCTTCCATGCAAGGTTATTTCAAAAGAGAAGATCAACCCTGGAAACAGCTCATTTCTTTTCCACTTTGTATAAAAACAGGACTTCGTCACTTTGTGGCTTAACTTCCAAATAAGGAGACACTGTCACTGTTTGTTCAAATGCTAAAGCAGTATGTTGGTAAGCAAATAAGTGCACGATTATAGGATTTCTAAGCCCTAATAGAGTACTTTGAAAAACACGTTATCAAAGAGATTGAACAACATCGTTAAAATCGTAAATTGGAAAAAAGAAATAGGCAGAAAATGTGAATGTTTTCAGAGACGTGGGGGGAGGAAAAGGGAACACAACATCAGAACAGAACATTTTCCACTAAGGTAAACAATTACTGTCGACCTAGAAATAGGTGTTTGGGAATATACGCTGCTTTTCACAACACATCACCTGAGTTTGGCCAAATCACAAGCACGGGGGTGTCTCTCAGGACAACAAAGCCAGAGAGGTAACAGGGATTCTCACGCTGAACTTCACGTGCACCGGGATTAGTGACGGAGCACACGCGTGTCTACCTCTGTGAAGGAGACACTCCTGAAAGCCCAACGCCGAGGCCTAAGGAAACGTCGGCGTGGAGGGTGGGCTGGCAGCTGCCCGAGCCTCTCCAGGGCGGCCCGCTCATCTCAGTGTCACCTTAGTGTCACCTCGGAGACGGCGGCCCAGGCCCTGCAGGCTCCAGGGCTCTGGTCCTGTGCTTGCCAGGCGCAGGCTCTCTCTGGACATAGAGTCTATGATCTTTAATGCTCTTCCCATCTTTCCCATCAGCATTTGTTTTGAGAGAAAAATGACTTTGTGAATAATACCTTAATAATAATACTTGAGGGACCTTCTGTCCCTTAAGTAAAAGGAAACAACGTGCGTTGTGTGTTTTGCTGTTTAAATGACCTCAACGAGCTCAGGAAGCCTCCCCACAGAAGCTCCGCCAGGGCCGTCACAGCCTGTCCAGCGACGGCAGGTGGTCGCCAGGAGGCTGGCCCCCGGGAGGCCTGGGGGCTCCTCAGGAGTGCCCGCCCAGCACTACACAGCTTCTTCAGACCCACCAAGCCCCCGGAGGATCACACGTCCACCCATTGGGGTCAGAGGTGCTGGGAGAGGGAGCGCAAGGCTGTCGTGAGGCCCCGAGGCAAGAAGCAGGCTCTGCGCTCAGCTCCCAGGATCACACTTTCCTCGCTTCGATTTGAAAAAGCTATTTCAGAAAGAAGGGCTTCCGTGGGCTCTGCCCACCCGAACTGGGGCTTTGGGAAACTTGCCGGTAGTCACAGGAACCTTTCCCCCCACTTCACGTAACACACGCTGGAAGGCGGGATTTGTCAGTTTTCGAGGCATCACGGCTGGTAACTGACGGGGTGTTTCCCTTAGTTAACGAGCAGGTCAGTCATCTAAATGGAGCTGGTTTATCCAGAAAGAGAAAAAGTACATCAATACGAAAAGCCAGAACGCTCTCCGAGTCGGCTTCATAATGAAAAGGACGTTTACAACGAGGAAAACTAAGCAGACACAGACTCTGGAAACATAATCTTCCCAACGTAACAACAGCTCAGTAGTAGCGCAGAGATAATCATCTCCTGACGTCTTCTGTCTTCAGCTGTATTTTTAGTTTTCACTCTGCATTCCATGGTTCCAAAAGCCGAAGTCATCTGCAGGTCAAACCATGGCCTGGGGTGAGTACCTCACACTTCTTAACCAAATGCATCTTCGTTCTGAAACAGAGAACTCCTGCTCTGAGGCTGGATTCAAGGAGCCACGCCTCTTACAGGCTCTCCGCCTCCCCTCCTCGGTGCCAGCGCTGGCGGCATGCTCCGCTCCGCTCGCCCTTCACGGTGTAGCCGCAGGGCTTTGCGAAATTCTAGACAACGAAGCTCATTTCCATGCTGCTCACCTCCCAGCAAGCGCGGGCCTCCGGGAGGCTGGAGTGCACACACAGGGCAAAGATCTGATGGCCGCACCCTGCAAACCACAGGCCGTGCTGTCACCAAAGCCCTGAACTGACCCCTTCCCAGCCCTCCAGGCCCTGTGGAGAGGCCAGGCCTGGCAGGGGCTCTCCCAGTCCTGCAGGAGACGTGGCCACGCCGGTGCCTTGCGGGAGGCTACCCGGCCTCCGCACCCGGTTCAGAGGAAGCCCAGCCGAAGGCAGCTTTCACGCCCACGGCTCTTCAGTGAAGCAACAGGGTGACCAGGAGGGATCAGGCCGAGGTCACCGCCAACAGCCCAAGCTCCCCGGAAGGCGGCTACGGGTGCTGGGCTCACAGTCACAGATGTAAGCCACTGAGAAGGTAAACGGAAACTCAGGATGAAGGGCACCGTCCCGATGATTTCAGAGGCGAGCATGTCATGCCTTCCCAAATACGTACAGATTAAAACTAGGCAAAATCACACATCCAACACCAGCACACACTTCCTCTTTGTCTTTCTTTTTGAAAATAAATTTATTTATTTATTTTCGGCTGCGTTGGGTCTTTGTTGTGGTGCGTGGGCTTCTCATTGCGGTGGCTTCTCTTGTTGTGGAGCACGGGCTCTGGGCACGAGGGCTTCAGTAGTTGTGGCTCGCGGGCTCTAGAGCGCAGGCTCAGTAGTTGTGGCGCATGGGCTTAGTTGCTCCATGGCTCGTGGGATCTTCCCGGACTAGGGCTCGAACACGTGTCCCCTGCATTGGCAGGCAGATTCTTAACCACTGCGCCACCAGGGAAGCCCCCCTCTTTGTATTTCTCCAAAAGAGTGTTCTGTCCTGGGTTAGCCGACGCCCAGTCCCACCCAGTACCATCACACCCGGGTCTGGCTTCAGGAACGACGGGTGTCAGAGGTGCTGGCCCTCTGAAGCCATTGCTGTGTTACGTTTTCCAACGTGATAGAGCCGTGTGGTGCCCACGTGACACTGAATGGATGGGACAGCAGACGGGAAGGGCAGGGACTGGACAGGCCTGGGGACGGTGGGGGGAGGGGGCAGGGGTGGGGTCCCAGAGCACCGATGGGGGCCTGGGCGTGTGTGCACGTCTGTGTGCCTGTGTGGGTCCACGCGTATGCACACGCACAGACATAAAGAGACCTAGAGTTTTGCGGGATTCTTTCAGTAGGGAGATAATTCTCAGGAATGAACGTCTCTCTGAAATGGCCAGTTTCATGTCTAGTCTTCTCTGTCACTATTTCAGTCTTTAAGATTGACGTAAAATTAGACGTTTCCCAACGACTGGTCTCCTTGTCAGCAAAATCAGATGGGGAAAGAGAATTCAGAGATTGGTCTCGAGGGTCCCGGGACACAGCGGATGCAAAGGTTGGACCTGAGCGCAGAGAGAGGACCTATCTGGCCACCAGACTGAGCATCTCCCAGAGGGACCAGGCCCCTCACCCGGCACGGAACGGCGGCTGGATTTCTTCACGGTCTCCACCCTGTCTCACGCACGTTCTTCGGCCCCACCTCCCATCCTGCCAGTGGGAAGCCGGGGGTCTCGGGCTGGCGTCCCACCTGGGCGTGTCGGGAAGACAGCCGGGTGCTGGCTCTGTAGCCCCCCACGCCCGGCCAGACACCTCAGCGGGATTCGGAACGCGCCACCCCGTCCCTAATTCCCCTGCTTTAAACACAGCATGACACAAACCGTTGATCAGCCCACAGCAGCTGGCAGAGGATCAGGCAGGCCCAGGGTGGCGTGAGCTTTGGCAAAAACAGATGAGGTTTGGGATTCGGAGGGCCTCTCCGGTTTCAGGCCGTGGCCAGCATCCTGGCATCGACGCCGGCCAGGCGTTTGGGCTGCTCCCCTCGGGGGGCGCACAGCTCCACAGCTCCCGAGACGGCAGGGCGGGCGCCAGGGCTGCGCCGGGTCCCCTCTCCCCGCCCCACCGCCTTCTCGGGTCGATAAGGATCCACGTTTCTTCCTTTGACTTCTCTTCAGCTGTGTGTCCAAGGGCCTTCCTTAAAGCAGGCTTTCTCTTTTTAGAGCCGTCTTATCTTCACAGGAAAATGACGCAGGAGGTAGAGGGAGCTCCCGTGAGCCCCACTCCCCAGGCCCTGTGCAACCCATCCCGCTAACATGAGATCAGAGCAGCATCCTTGCGGCAACAAATGGACCAAACCGACACACTGACTCAAGTCCACTTGACACTGGGGTCCACTCTGTCGTACCACGTTCTGGGTTCTGACAAAATGTCACACGTGCACCACCACAGGACTGTACAGAACAGTTCTGCTGCCTTGAAAACAACCTGTGCTCCACCTGTTATAACCCCCTCTCTTCCCTTTAATCCCTGGGGACCACGGATCTTGTCACCGTCTCTGTAGCTTTTGCCTCTTCTAGGATGTCGTATAGTTGGAATGGTTCAGTGCGTAGCCTCTTCAGATCGGCTTCTTTCACTGCACGTTATGCATTTAAGCTTCCTCCTTAGTGGTGACTTGCGGCTTGAGAGCTCATTTCTTCTTGGCGCTAAATAATATTCCGTTGTCCGGGTGGGCCATGATTTCTCCACTCACCTACTGGAGGGCGTCTTGCTTCCAGTTTTCGATGATGATTAATACATTTGCTAAGAACAGTCACATGCAGCTTTTATGTGGACCAAAGGTAAATACCTAGCAGTGGGACTGCTGGATTCTACGCTAAGATGATGTTTAGCTTTTTAAGAAGCTGCAAACATTCCTCCGAAGTGGCTGCACCATTTTGCTTTCCCAGCAGCAATGAAGGAGGGACCCTGTTGCTCCACATTCCTGTCAGCATTCGGTGTTCTGGGTTTTCAGTATTCTAACAGGTGTGCAGTGGTGCCTCATTATGGTTTTAACTTCCCTAATGACGTAAGACATGGAGCATCTTTTCATGTGCTTACTGGCCATCTGTGTATCTTCTTTGGTAAGGTGTCTGTTTAGACCTTTTACCCATTTTTAAATTGGGTTGTTCGTTTTCTTATTGTTGAATTTTCAGAGTTCTTTGTATATTTCGGATACCAGTCCTTTATCAGATATGAGTTTTGCAAAACATTCTTCTCAAAGCTCGTGCCTTCTTTTTTCCTTAACAGTGTCTTTCACAAAGCAGAAGTTTTTAATCCTAATGATGTCTCACTTATGAACTGGTTTTCTCACGGGCTGTGCTTTTGGTGTTTTAACTAAAAACTCCAAAGTCACTAGATAATCTAGACTTTCTCCTATATTATCTTCCAAAAGTTTCTTAGTTTTCCATTTTACATTTAGGTCTATGATCCGTTTTGACCTAATTTTTGTGAAAGGTGTAAGGTCTGTGTCTAGATTCGTTTTTTTTTTTTTTTTTGCATGTGGACATCCAGTTGTTTCCATACCATTTGCTGAAAAGACTGTCCTTTCTCCACTGAAACGCCTTTGCTCCTTTGTCAAGGACTATCTGACCGTGTGTGGGAGGGTCTGTTCCACGGGGCTGTTTGTCTGTTCTTTTGCTGACATCATGCTGTCTTGATCACTGAAGCAGTGGCAGCTCTCTGACTTTGTTGTTCTTCAGTGTCATGGTAGCTTTTCTGGGGGCTTTGCCTTTCCATATAAACTTCAGAATCACTTTGTCAACATCCACAAATACATCCTATAATATTTTCCTTCTTTATGAAGAACTTGTTCTAACTTCAGTTTTTTACAAGGTAAGTCTACTGGTGATAAATTTCTTTAATTTCTATTTGTTTGAGAAAGTCTTTATTTCTCCTTTGCTTTTGAAGGATAATTTCACTACACACAAAATTCTGGGTTTTTTTTTTTTTTCTTTCAACCCTTTAAAAATTTCACTTCACTCTCTTACTGCTTGCATGGTTGCCAAAGAGAAGTCTGATATAATTCTTACCCTTGTTCCTGTAGAGATATGGTGGGTCTTTTCCCTCTGGCTTCTTTCAAGACGTTTTTGTTGTCTTTTACTTTCTGTACTTTGAATATGACATACCCAACCATAAATGTTTTGGTATTTATTTTGCTTGGAGTTCTCTGAGCTTCCTGGATCAGTGGTTTGGTGTCTGTCATTAATTGTGGAAACTTCTCAGCCATTTTTACTTCAAATATTTCTTCTATTCTTTTCTCTCTTCCTTCTCATCCTGGTACTTCCATGATGTGTATGTGACACCTTTTGTAATTGTCCCACAATTCTTAGATATTCTGTTCCAGTCTTTCTCATTCTTCTTTCCCGTTCTTCTCAGTTTTGGAAGTTTCTATTGGCATACCTTCAGGCTCACTGATTCCTCCCTCAGGCGTGTCTGGTCTACTGACGAGCCCATCAAAGGCAATCTTCATTTCTGTGACAGACTTTTTGATTTCTAGCATTTCCTTTTGATTCTTTCTTAGAATTCCCACCTCTCTGCTTGCATTACCCATCTGTTTTTGCACGGTGTCCACTTTTTCCATTAGAGCCCTTGGCATGTTAATCATAGCTATTTTAACTTAAAGTCTGGTAATTCCCAAATCTCTTCCATATCTGAGACTGGTCTGATGCTTGCTTTGTCTCTTCAGACTGTGTGTTTTTCACCTTTTAGCTCGTCTTGTAGCTGAAAGCTGGGCTCGATATATTGGATAAAAGGAACTAAGGTAAAAGGGTCTTCAGTGCGAGGTCTTGTGTTTACCTGGCTAGGAGGGAGGCTGTGTTTATTGTCTGATGTGGCTGTAGGTGCCAGAGGCCAAAATGTCCTCCAGGGTCCTTGTGCTTTTGTTTCCCCGCTTCTCTTTGGGTTTCCTGAGAGACTCCTTCTTAAATAGGGTCTGAACCTTGCAGTTTCCTGTGTAATTACACAGGAGGCTGCTGATGTGGTGTAAGTGTGAGAGAAGGGAAATACTGCATAATCCTACGATTACTTCTCCTTCTGTTTCTGGGTCTGTGTCCCTGGCTGTGACCTTCACAGCTGTTTCTCAGTTTTCTGCTCCATCTTCAGGGAGACGAGGGGGCTCAAGGGGATGGAGCTTTGCTTCCCCCACATCCGTCAGGCCTGGGGACAGAGCTTCCCTGGAGGGAAGGGACCGGAGGGCTCTGGACACATTCCAGACTGGTTACTTTCCTCATCCCCCAGCACAGGCGTGGGGTGACTCCTCTCCTCCTTCACCCCAGGAACCAGCAGGGCTCCTGAAGATAAAAGTCATGGATGCGGGGCCCTGAATGCTGGGCCCTAAGAGTTTTGACCTCTCAAGAGTCCATGCTCAGCCTCTAGCAACCAGCCAATCACCCTCTGTGCGTGAGGCCAGCCCAGTGGGAGGTTCTACTCGTGCTAGCTCTGCATTCACCTCTCTCTGCAATCTGGGGGCAGCGTTTTGCCCTCAGTGCTCTGATGGGTCTAAGAAGAGCTGGGGACTTTCAGCTGGTTCAGCTTGTTTTCTCCTTGTGAGGACACGTGTACACGTCGGAGGGAAACCAGAAGTGAGTTCAATGGACTTTCATTTTTCTCCCCAACTAAATGCAACTCAGATCAAACATGGGAAGGTAACACATAAGGCAGGGACAGTGCTAAAAACCAGACAGGGAGAACATTTTAACTGAAGACTCATTCAGAGGTGAGAAGATTAAAATAGATTTTATAATTATTTTCCCACATGACATATTTATAAATTCCTGTAAGGAGGGATTTCCCTGTGCCAAAATGTATTTCCAGGCATTTCTTTTGGTTATTTAAACTTATCATAAAAAATCACTTAAAATATTTTCATTTACACAAGCAGTGGAACACAGCCCAGTCGCCGTGTCACTAAACACTACGAGGGTTTCATTATTTGTTTAAAACAAGAATCCACTGCAGCCCTTTCTAACACCTGGAACATGGCGGCCAAGTAACACATTCTCTTAGTGAGAGCTGTTTACCACCCTAGACAAAACTGCTTTCCAAAAGATGTACACAGCCCCAAGGTGTGCATGCACGCACACGCACACACTCACTGCACGCTGGCGGGGGCTCTCATGTCCGGAGCAGCCGGGCCTCTGTCCTGACGCCAGGACACGTGCATCTCAGAGGAGCAGCGCCGGAGTGAAGCACCCCTTTGCACCGGGTCCAAACCCGCAGGTGAGAGCCTGGGACACCCTCCCCTGGGACACCCTCCTCCACTGACGCTCACGGACCACTCCCAGCCATGGGTGGGTGGGAAAGAACTTTAAAGCATAAATAGAGCCCCAGACAATGCCTATATTACCTTAGAGGTGACAACAGCATGAAATAATTTAGGTCAGCTGATGCAAGAGCCGGGAGGCTGAACCCTGACACCGACGGTCACCAGGTCAGGCCAGGGTGCCCTCGGTATGCCTGCTGGTCTGTTCAGGTTTGCTCTTTGCTCCCCAGAGCAAATGGGCCTTGCTGATATGGGCCCTACAGGGAGTTTAAGGCCCATGAATGGCCCTCGGGGTAATGACGGACCCTATGGATGGACCCCCATCTGCACGGGCCGTGCTCTCCAGGCCTGCAGGGCACCCGGGGGTGAGTCTGGCCGTTGCGTGTTGCTACAGTTCACTGTGTCCCATATTATGATAACGCACAGAGTGTTTTATTGCAGTCAAATAATATCTTGAGCTCTCACAACAGCAAACTGCAGGAACTTCAAAGGGATTCCAGTCCAACTGGAACCATCACTACAAAACAAATTTTAGCTTTATTGTTAGCCAGACCGCAAAGGGGCAGAGATGGTGCCAAAGTAAATGTTCTTGAAATCTCCTCTATATATTATCTTTGAACAATTAATTGGTCTCCTGGAGACAAGGGGAGAGAAAGGAAAGAAAACAAAGTAAAAGATTGACAATGGAATATATTGTTCTTGGATGTGTGGCGTGGCTAAACCGTAGTCGTGATGCACAAATACCTGTTGAACTGATCATTCACTTCAGCTGGTCTGTAACCGCACGCACGAGGCCGGGGCCGTGCACTGAGACCAGACTCACTTTGCAGTCTACACCTTCGGCGGGTTGCAGAGCAGAGGTCCTCCTGCCTATGAGACCCTAGTGTCCCTCACACGGGCTGTCCATCAGCCCACTGTCACCGTCCCCAGGTCACCGGAGGTGACCTTCGCTCATGAAGCGCTTCTCTTGGCGAATTCCCAACCTGTGGGCCCTCCCGAAGCCTCCACAGTGACAAGACGTGGCTCTGGGCGGCCGGCTGTGTGGGCAGGACAGGAAGGCACTGAGCTGCAGTGACCACACGGGGGCCTGGCCCGTATCAGGACTGAAGCGTTGGGGATCCCAACCCCAGATACTGGAGTCCCTTGGTCTGCAATAGGCGTTGTCTTCTTAAACCTTCTGTCTTCCGAGGTGCTGTATAGCCCGAGGCTGGGCAGATGCCAGCTCTGACTGTGACCGTGGCTCTGTTTCTTCCACTGGGAACGGCGCCTGTCTTCTGCCTCTATGTCCCCCGCCCCCCAGGAGCTGAGCTGGAACGAAACGTCACCTTGATAAGGTCCGCTGAGGTCGTCACATTAAAGGCACAGTGAATTCCAGGGGCAACGCCAGAGCCGCCGGAAGCACCGAATAGTCGCCCACAAGCGGCCTGTCTCGGGGAGCTCCTGTCCCCAGACTACGGAACTCGGGCTGCAAGGACGTCTGCTGCGGGGAGCCCAGGCACGCTTGTCACTCTGACACCGATACAAGCGACCTGAAAGGCTGCTTCTCATGACAATCGCCCTGGGTGAGGTTTCCTGGAGAAAAGTCCCGCAAGTGCGCTGGACACCACTGAACGCTTGGTCTGTTCTGTCTGACAGTTCACACTCACTGCTGCCTCCTGAGGGGGGCAGGGGGTTGAAAAGGAGAGAAGCAAAACACACACAGACACACACACACGGACACATACACATGCACACACACAAACACACATGCACACACACATCCTGGGGAGGTGATGGGCCCAGGGCATGTGTCAACGCCGGCAGGAATGTGTGCGCGCTTGCCTCATGGCCGTGTCCTGCCACCCGGACAGGCCAGCACTTGTGGCAAAGTGACAAGGCTTCTGCTTGACAGACACGCATGACGGCACACTGCAGGGTCTGTCACGTTGTTGGAAGAATCCCTCAGTCTGCAGGCAGCTGTGTCGGAGCACGCAGGGCTCTGATGGGGCTGGGAGAAAGCAGCCCTGTGCGTGCGGAATCGAGGCTCCCGGGTCCCCACTCAGGACCAAGGCTATGGCTCTGAGGATGGCGGGAGGTGCCCTGTCTGGCTGGCAGGGCTTCCTGCAGCCTCGGGGAGCAGCCAGGCCCACCCACCTTCTTGGTCTTCCTGGACGTCTCAGTAAAGGGCTGAAGTTGAGTGAAGAATGCTACGCATCTGATTTTCCAGAACCCATTTAGCATATTCACGTGGAAATGTCTTCTTCTGATTTTAATGGAAAGATTGTGGGATTTAAACTTGGAAGAGCCGGCTCCACATCCTGGACCCTCACGTACAAGGGCCCAGCCTTCACTATTTGGTATGGGCTTCTGACAGTTCTGGGCTTATGAAACGTTCTCTTCTAAAACTGAGATGCTTTCTAAACACAGACAATTCACCTTCCCAAGCACGCGCAGTTGTGAGAAATTTGATGGGATTCACTTATTTATTTGCTAATTTATTCTAAGACAAATATAAAGAAAAGAGAAAAAGGAGTCGATGTCCAGAAAGCTCTTGGCGCACTTTGCAACGTTACCCACTTAGGAAAACACCAGCACTGTTTCAGGGCCCAGCAAGGTCTCCTCCCCTGTCCTCAAGGACGGGGGAAGCATATGAAAATGTCATGATAAGCTGGCTTTGGCGAATAAAAGCTTTAGACATGAGAGGTGTTTTCATCTCACCTGTGCTTTCCCTAAATCCGTTTTAACTAAAAAGTTCCTTTGCATATAGTCCAATTTGTATTCACGACCCACTAGATGAAGTCCTAGGCTCTTGGCTTTTGGCCATATTTCTGTCCTAAAATCGCCTAGATTAGCAACACAAGTTCTTCTAGCTTTAGGAACAGTACCGTTAAGAACAGCTTCAACAGACCTGGTTCCGTGTAAATGGAGTCCACCATCTCTTAGCTACATGCCTCACACGAGGCACGCGATCTCATCACGCCTCAGTTTCCTCATTTGTAAAAGAGAATAGTAACCATGACCCCTAATTTATAGTGTCGCTGAGGAGTGACTGAAACAACATGTGAACAGCAGGGTGTGGAGCAACTGGAGCTCTCGGACACCCTGCTGGGAAGGCAAAAGGGCAGAGCACCCTCGGAAAACAGTTCAGCAGTGTCTTCAAAAGTTAAAAATACACTTCCCATGTGAGCCAGCAACCCCACTCACGAGTATTTACCCGACAGAAATAAACATGTGTCCACACAGACCTTGTACGTGAACGTCTGTGGCAGCAACATTCACATCTGTCCCAAAGGAAACATCCTGGTGACCTTCAGCTGCTGATGTGCCCACAGGACGGGGTGCGACCCAGTGACACACGGACCACAGACACGGAGAACGTGGTGGATCTCGGCCGCTGTCGTGTGAAAGAAGCCAAACACAAGACTCCAAATGAAAGACTCCCTTTCTATGACATTCAGAAAAGAAAAGGCTGCAAAGGGGCAGGAGAGAACCAGCTCTCCGGGGTGACAGAAACGCTCTTGGCGAAGGTCACACAGCTATGTCTGTCGCCAAAACTCATCAAATTGGAACTGAGAGAGAGTGATTTTTACTTCTAATGAAGTGCACCTCATTAAAGCTGGGCGGAGGGCAAGTGTGGTACCTGGCCCCAAGCAAACTGTTATGTCTCCCCCTTTAGTTGTCACTTAGAATTACAACCCTGTCCTAGCTGTGCTAACGCTGCCGGGCACCCAAGCCACGCTGCCCTGACCTCAGGCTAAAGTGCTGCTTTTCCCCTTCAAGTCCTTCTGACACAAGATTGCCCCTCTTTTACTGCTTACCTCCCCGCCCCCCGCCAAAAGGCAGTGAGATTTTAAATAGCACGCAGGAGTGCCAAGTGTTATTACTCTTGTTTTCAACTAGTACCGCGGCGCTGCAGGAGCACCCATGGCCTGCCGAGGTTCAATCGCGGATGCAGACCGTGGGTACGGGGACCGCGAAGATGGGGACGGACTCGTTATGCTCGATTCCGACTGCACAGGGGCTCGGCGCCCTTAGCCCCGGTGTTGTTCAAGGGTCAACTGTATAAAGATAGTACAGTTCTTTGTTTGCTAAGTGACTAGTAATAAAGTAAAAAAAAAAAACAAAAAAAACAAAACGCCAGAAACCTATTTAATCTTAAAAAGTAGTTAAAAGGCCAGTGACACTATATCCCTCCCCTCTCCTTATGTTCACAGAGCACACAGATGCGCGCGTTTCCATGCTCAGGAGACAGGCTCCCTCCCCAGGGCCTCGGTCCTCCGCCAGTGGGACTCTCCCCAGTGCCTGGAGTGGGGCAGGTGCCGACACCTGCGTCCAACAGGAGGAACCAACCAAAGAAGGTGGAGAGCAGCAGAGGGCACACAAGTGGGGATCTGAGGCTCAGGGTGAAGAAAAATTGCGGTTGTTTCACTCAACATTTCTTGGGGTTACTAATTAATAATTTTTTTTTTTTTTTTTTTTTTTTTGCGGTACGCGGGCCTCTCACTGTTGTGGCCTCTCCTGCTGCGAAGCACAGGCTCCGGACGCACAGGCTCAGCGGCCATGGCTCACGGGCCCAGCCGCTCCGCGGCATGTGGGATCTTCCCGGACTGGGACACGAACCCGTGTCCCCTGCATCGGCAGGCGGACTCTCAGCCCCTGCGCCAGCAGCGAAGCCCATCAATAGCATTTTGTAGCGTCACATGCCAACGCCTTCTTTTGTAATTTCTCTTTCCCGCTCTGTGTGATGGAGCCATAGGCAGAGGGCAGAGTCAGGCTCTGAGACAAAGCACTGGCTGCACCCTGGGCATGCGGGCTGGTCAGTGGCGGCGGGAGGGGCCTGGTGGCAGAATGGGGGCCTGTCACTCTCATCCCAAGCCCGTCCTGGCTGGGGCCATGGCTCGCGGGGGGCAGCCGAGCCCAGCGACCTCGGGCCCCACGCTCTGAAACCTGAGATGAGGCCGTTCCTCCCTGCACAGCAGTGCGGAGCGTTCGGTGGGTGTTATGACTTGCCTGGTTCCCAGAGAAGGAGGAATCCTGCCAAATATCTGTAATCTATGCTGCTGTATGCAGTCAGGGAAGCCACACCCAGAAGCCAGTGCATGGCTGCAGAATGAAAGCGTTCCTGCTTGGAGGCCAGATGGAAACGTGGGTCCGGGGGAGGGAGCTGGGGAGCCTGGGCCTTGGTTCTCTGCGCGACGTCTTCTCCTTAGGCTCTAGTAGACGTGCACCTTCCTCCAGCCTCTCTGAACAATCACTGTATTCTTCTCTGTGAGTGTGGTCACTGCAGACGATATTTGCATCTCTTCAAAGCATCTAGGTAGATAGGTCCTGATTCATTTGTATTTATGTCAAGAGCCAAAATGGACGGCACTTATCTGCGAATACGGTCTTCTCTCTTCCTCTGAGTGAAGCACTTGGTGGCGTTTTCTAAGGCAGCGCTGGGTGAGCGCTGGGAGCTATGATCAGGGCCAGCCCTGGGCTGGGCTCCTCTGCATTTCAGCTGGCTTCACTATCCAGAAGGGTCAAAACCACTCACCATCTGAGGCGTCAGTCAGATGAGGACTAAACACGTGAATGGATCACATCCCAGGACGCAAGATAGATTTTTTAATGAGTCTTTTTTTAAGTTAGTAAAGCTGAAATTTATTTTTTTATAGTCAGATAATAGCTACCAGCAGCGCCATCTGTCGAAACACTGCAAAACTCCATTTCCTCTGTCCCAGTGAATATCTACTTTAAGTAAAGAATGAGAAAAATGTTTGGGATCAAGGGTGGAAATGGAAGTTTATGGGGTTTAGTCCATTTAGTCCCCAGTTTCAGGCAAAATCACAACTACGATTACTTCCGAGACGAGAGGAAAAGGCTGCATGGAAAGCCCTCACCTCACCAGCACCCTCCCTGCCTGCTTGAGGACATGGTCCCTCCCACCAGGGACAATCACAGGCTCAGGCCTCGCCCCCAGGCCTGCTCGGCTGGGGACGGCGGGAACGGGCAGACATGGTCTCTCGCTTCTCAGGACGACTGGGTGTCAGGGCTGGAGTGGCCCAGGCACCCACCCTGCAGGAAAGGGGACAGGGCCCGGGCTCCACGGCTGGACCTTGCCCAAGGTCAGACAGGCGGTGAGTATCAAGGTCACGACCGACCGGAATTCGGGCCCCAGGTGTTCTGAGTTTCCGCCCACACCTCCTTGCGTTGCACTGCAGGCCTGTCCTTCCACGGTGAGCAGGGGCTGGAATCAATTCATCTGTCCGCCAGGCAGTCCAGGGGCAACTGGGTCAGGTGCTGGCCAGGCGCTTGGGAGACAGAGGCAGTGGACGGGGCCGCAGTGAGGGCTGCTGCTTAGTCGAGGTTCCTGGGACAGAGCGACATGGACACGGGGACCGAGGGCGGGAGGGAGCCAGTCCCACTCTCCAGCCCCCTGGTGGCCCGGTCTGTGCGTCCCTGGGGCCTAGCTCAGTGAGGCGGGAGAGGGCAGATCACGGGGCGCCTTGGGGGCTATGGGCGGACTCAGGGCTCCCTTCTGAGCAGGTGGAGCCCCGGGGAGGGCTCGCTTCGTATCAAGTGTCACCTGGCTGTTGTCCTGAGATGAGCTGGAGTGGAGTGCCTGAGGGTGCCGCAGGGGTCCTGGCAGAGAGCACGCGCTCGGCAGGAGGAGATGTGGGGCCGATCCTGGGCGCATGCGTCCAAGGAAAAGAGAGTGAAGCCTTTGCTGATGGAGGAGAAGTGGGTGCCAGAGAAAGAGAGGCTCCAGCACAAACAACCATGTTTGCTGACACCCACCACGTGTCAGCCGTACTACACCTCACTTCAGAGGTGTGCACAGATTTTGGGGGTAGTGTTTTTTCCAACTTCGGGTATCCACCCAAGGAACATGAATTTATTAAAAAAACTCAGCTCTCCATATACACACATGACGGGGCGTCATGATAGGACTTTGACAAGCTGTCACTTGCCCTGGAGGCCACCTACAGCCAACGCTGGAGAGCCCGTATTTTCACAGTTGCTGCGGTTAGATGACTTTCTTGCTCTGAGGGCTGCATGGAGAAACGAGGCTCCCTCATCAGCGCCAGGGGCCGTCACAGGCTGAGCAGCTCACGCCAGATACGCGTCTGGAACCACTGAGGACACCCAGGAGGAAAGGCTGGCGTGGCCCGCGTGTCACCTGGGCTGGGCTGGCTGCAAACACGGACAGGTGTGCCCCCACGTCCCGCTCTCACGGGGCTGTGCCCTCCGCCCAGCCACTGCACACACGAGCGAGAGCCCGTAAAACCACCCAAGTGCAGGCCTCTGACACGACCCTGCGATGAGCTCTGGAAAGCTCTCACTGTGATGAGAAAGTGATTTCTACTGTCTGAATGAACTGTCTCTTGACTAACATCACCCAGCAGTGGAGCAATCAGGGACGTGCCCCCTGAGTCATAGCTGGCGTGGAACGGAAGGGAAGTATGACTGAAAAACTACACCCACCACTCTGAATCAGAGACGTTAGCATCTTGTGATACGGACACTGGGTATTGGGAGTAAACATGTTTCTGGCAACCTGGGCAGGTGAACCTGTAAGTCCCGCATCCGGCCCAGCACCGCCGACATGCAAACTCCTTCCTTCTCCTCTTCTATTCCATCCCCAGGGTTTCTGTCCCTTGTGCCTTTCCACTGCCTACAAGCTACAGGAACACGGGATCTGTACGCTCCAGTGTCCTGCCGCTAGGGGCTTCCTAAATACCTTCTGAAAAACTAATACAGTTAAATTAGAGCCAGGATCTCCTTAAGTCAGGTGGACCTTACCTGGCCTAATGAATGAATACCCAAGGCTGCAAACTGCACAGAGAGCAGAGGGAAAATGGGCAGGAATGAACAGAACAAGACCAGTGAGAAGACGGCTTTTGTTAAGCAGAGTGAAGCAGCTGCACGTTTACATATACAAGCCTTTCTTCTACAGGAATCTCCTTGAAGCCTCCTGTTGCTCACGCAGGCCTTGGTTCAAAATGTTCCTGGGCGTCTACCGGGCAGGTCAGGGGACCCGATTTACGTGCTTTGCTTTAACAACTTTCTGAGGCTGGTAATTCACATGCACAGAGACCTGCATCCCTATCTCTGTCCCACGTGTGTCCCGTGTCCTGTAACACGCCCTCCTTGTCCCTGGTTTGTGCTATATGATCATGAGGCCCCTCTGTGCTGTTTTCTCCGTTTCTTGCGCTTGGGGTTTGCTGAGCTTTTGGGATCTGTGTGTTTATAGTTTTCATGAAATTTGGAAAAATTTTATCCATCATCTCTTCACGCACCTCTTCTGTTCTCCCCTCTTTGCCGGGTCCCCGACTACGTGTACATTTGGGGACTTGAAGTTGTCCCACAGAACTGACACTCTGTTCATTTTCTGGAAAATTCTTTTTTGTGTGTCTCATCTCACATGGTCTCCAGGGGCACTGAGCTCTTCCTTCACAGTGCAGTCGACCCTTTATTCCATCCGATGTAATTTTCGCGTTGGACACGGCAGATTTCAGCTCTACGAGTCCGTCTTCTTTATATCTTCCCTCTAACTTTTTTGACGTATGGAACAGTGTTCTAAAAATGGGCTTAATGCCCCCTGCTGCTAATTTCAACATCTGGGTCAGTCAAGGTTGGTTCTGATAGATTCTTTTCCTCTTCATTATGGGACATACTTTCCTGCTTCTTTGCAAACCTGGTGATTTTTGGTTGGATTCCATCCATTGTGAAATTCACCTTGCTGAGGCAGTTAATATTTCTGCATTGTTACAAATACTCTTGAACTTTATTCTGGGACACAGTTAACTTACCTGGAAACAGGGTGGTCGGTCCTTTCGGATCTTCCTTTTAAGATCTGTTAGGCAGGTCTGGAGCAGCGCCCAAGGCAGGGCCAACAAACCCCCACTACAGAGGCAAGACCGTCGGACACTCCAGCCAACAACTGTGGATAGTGCCCTATTCCAGCCCAGCTGGAGGCAGCAGCCTCTGTGCCTGGCCCCATGTCAACGCCTGGTGCGCCAACCCTTTTGGGTGGTTCTTCCCAGCCTTGGGTCGTTTCCTCACACGCGTGTGCTGGTCAGTTCTCCCCTGCACACGCCGGGGGCCGTCTGCGCAGCTCTGTCCTGAGTCCTCCTGCCGGCCGGCCTCCCTGAGTTCTTCTCTCTGTCCTCGAGACCCAGGGAGTCCGCTGGCCTCTACCGACCCTGTCCCATTGCTGTGTCTTGGAAGCCCTCGCAGGGCAGTGAGCCGGGCACCTAAGGGGCCCACTTTACTTGTTTCCCGCTCCTCGGGGCAGTGTCCTTGCTGCCTGACGTCCGGTGCCCCGAGAACCATTTTCCCATGTTTTGTGTTTTTGTTTTGCTTGTTCTGGACAGGAGGGAAGAGTCTGGTCCCTGTTGCCCCATCTGGTCCGGATGTGGGCACCCCCCAGGCCTAGTTTTCTTACCACTTGGCATGGCCACCAGCTGGACAAGGGTGGCTCTGGATGGCTTTAGACCGCTTCAGAGGAAATCACATAAAGTTGCGGTGGATGAGGTTCTGTCAGCAGCAAGCAGAGCCACAGCTGGCTTCCCGCTCACCATTAACTGAGCAGCTACTACGTGCCCCGCAAGCAGGCTGTGTTTACGTCCACGATCTCAATTTAATCTTTGTAACAACTTTACACAGTAAATACTATGGTTCCCCTTTTAAGTATAAAGAAACCGAGACTCGCCCGACGCAATGTAGCTGGTTAGCGGACGGGGGAGAGCTGAAAGCCAGCTCGTCTGAAGCCCAAGCCTGTGCTCTACTCATTGCTCTCCCAAATGTACTAACAAGAAGGCCACGGGCCACCAGAAATGTCCGGGAACAAGGACGGGATCATGAAAATAAGTAAGTGTGTGTGATGGCCTGAAAGTGCAGAATGACAACAATTACCCTGTTTCACTGATTCTAAGGGGTCGCTGGCTGTAAGAGGCACCATTACATCCCCGAGAAAGAAAAAACCTGCCCATTAAACTATGACATAGTGTTTTAAATGTTCAAATTAAATTTTAAATGTTAAAAATATCATTTTAAGATTGTTAAAATTTTAACAAAAAATTAAATTTAAATAAAGTTGAAAGATTTAATGTTCTTTAGGGTCATATACAGTCATCTGGATCTCAATATTAGAGTTGTTAAAGTTTTACAAAATGCGTGTTAAAATCACTTAGTTAGTGCAGTGTCAGTTACTGGTACCTACCACCTGCCATTGCTGCATTGACCCAACACTAAGGGGGCGGCCTTACAGTCTGCACTGTGAGGAAACTGAGGCTCAGAGAGGTCAGTGGCACGTCCAAGGTCACACAGCTGGTAAACGGCGGTGCTGGGTTTTGTTATTTCTACCTGATATGCTTGTCTGAAATAAATCCATCTTACTACATTATGTGTTTTCCTGCTGGCACGTCAGCCCTGTGTACGTGTGCATGGGTGTGTCGGCACACAGGTGTCCCCAGGGGGCCGAGGGAGGGAGCCAGGTGTAGAGACGTACAGCAGTGGAGACAGGGTCAGTGAGCGAGGGCAAGGTGAAATGTCTCATCCGCCCACAACCCAGTGAGTGAGCAACTATGCCACGGATGTTACGTACACTCAGAAAAAGCCTGGAGGTTATTTACTGTGGCAGTAAACCAGCTTTTAAATTAGAACATACATCCGTTCAAATGAAAAACATCTATTGCCTCTGTAGATTCCCACTTAGTTTGAGTGTGTTAAAGACACACAAGCTGTGCTTGGGGAGCACAAGTGTTGAAGCTGCTGGATTAGAGGACGCCCCTTTAACCATCTTGCAGGGAGGATCCACTCCGGGGCACCACTTCTTTTGGTTCCCTTGTACCTTCTGTCCATAGAAAGATTCACACTTCTTTCTATGAATAAATTAAAAAACCCCAAACTGGACTTCCTTGGTGGCACAGTGGTTAAGAATCCACCTGCCAATGCAGGGGACACGGGTTCGAGCCCTGGTCTGGGAAGATCCCACATGCCGTGGAGCAACTAAGCCCGTGCGCCACAACTACTGAGCCTGTGCTCTAGAGCCTGCGCGCCACAACTACTGAGCCTGCGCTCTAGAGCCCGCGAGCCACAACTGCTGAGCCCACGTGCCACAACTACTGAAGCCCGCGCGCCTAGAGTCCATGCTCCGCAACAAGAGAAGCCACCGCAATGAGAAGCCTGCGCACTGCAACGAAGAGTAGCCCCCGCTCACTGCAACTAGAGAAAGCCCGTGCGCAGCAAAGAAGACCCAACACAGCCATAAATAAATAAATTTATTTAAAAAAACCCAAAACCCCCAAACTTTCCTGAAGGTAAAAGTGAGGAGTCGGTCACTCACTGTGAAGGACAGCGGTAGCGACCACGAAGCCTCCAGAGACTGCCAGTCCCTGGGAGAAGAGCAGGAAGGTGGGCTGCTGTGTGGCAGCCTCGCTTCTGCTACGGGCTACGACTTCCACAGGGAGTTACCTCCGACACCAACGGATCTCTGCACCTCGCGCAAAAATGCTGAAGGTTTTGAAATAGAACAGAACAGAACTCCCTTTGGGACCTCACATCAGTAATATTCTCCCCCAAATCACAGAGGTGTTAATGCAGAAACTGCTAAAATCCCGGCCCAGCAGTGGGATGTTTTTAATACGAACGTCTCAATTATGTTTCCTATTTCAGAAGAATAAGAGGCTGAGCTTTGCAGGCAGGTATCACTCAAGTCCCAAGAGCCCCTGCTTCTCCCATGCGGCCCAGAAACATAGGGTAGCGCGTGCACAGCCCTTCCTCTGGAAGGACGTACCGGAGCCACTCTGGATGCGTCTGGGAAGCCGAGTCAATGTCCGAGGCGGCTAGGTCCCTCCAGTCTCCCCAGAATGTCCCCTGTTTCAGCATTACAAGAACCCCCTCAGTTCTGCACCAACTAGGATGGCTAGTCACCCTATCAATCAGACTCAACTAGGAATAAAACAGAAAACCTAAAACCAACTTCTTGTAAGTTATTCCCAAACACAAAACAGTGCAACAACCGGGACCTCTGAGCGCTGCACTCTAGCCAGTGGTTCTCAAAGTGTGGTCCCCAGACGAACTGCACCAGTCGCACCTACAAACATGTTAGAGAAACAAGGGTGGAGACCCCAGGCCGGAGCTGGTGCGTCACACTTTGGGGACGAGGCCCAGGAATCTGGGTTTAACAAGCCCTCTGTGTGCTTCTGATGTGCGGGCAAGTTTGAGGACCTCGGTCTAGACGGTGCGTAGGCGGCAGACGAGACGCCAAGTAAGACGGAAACGGGAAATCTCCCCAGAGAGAGCTCCTCTCTCGTAGGTTATCACTTACGTCCACTTCTGAGGACGCAAGGTGACCCCCCGTCTCCAAAAAGTAACACACTGAGAAGAAGGGCGTCTTCAGGGGCAGTTCACGTGTGTCACACCTTCCATGGCCACATGTGAAGCCTATTTACGCTCGGAAAAGGAAAGGGTGCAGGAGGGAGGCTCCTCCCGGGCCCAGTGCACCAGAGCCCAGCTCCCCCTCCCCGGCTGGTGCTCCGGGCATGGCTCCAGTCACGGCAGCCTCCCGGGACCTCAGAGCCCTGGCCGGCGCCTGGACCTAGGAAACCGCGTCCTGTAGCTCTGCGTCTGCGTGCGTGCGCGCACACGTACGGGCACTGCAGAGTCTGCACCGGACACGCGTGTGCAGTCACTGGAGCAGGTGGGCAACCCCTGGGCAGTCAGAACTCAGATCGCCTCGTGCAAACTCGCTTCCCCAAGATGCCCCCCGCCTGTGCATGCGTCAGGAGGGGCCCCTCCCTGCAAGCACGTTCAGCAGACGCTCTCTGCGGTTTCCAGAAAGAGCTGAGTATTTTGTGGTGGCTTCTTTTACCTCTGGGACCTGGCTCATTAGAAAAGTGCACAAACTCACCAACCTCCTGATAGTCGGGAGGTGAGCAGACTCAGGACTGCTGCTCTGAGGCCAGCGGACAGCTCCAGATGGATGAGGAGGTGCCACCAGCGCGCACGCGCAGCGGCGGAAGGGAGGGGCTGCACTCCAGGCCCGGGACACGTGGGCGTGGCCTGGGGATGCGGGGAGGGGTCCCGGTTTCCTCCGCCGCAGGGGTGCCTATTTCCTCAGGAAGAGCTGGAGAGGTTACTCCTCAGGATGGTGAAAGCTGTCTTGTCACCTGGCCAAAGGGAAATTCCAAGAGCCACTGGGAATCGCGGGCACACACCCATCACAGCTGCGGACACGGAGGGTGACGACTCCCAACCTCCATTTTCACACAAAACCGCGTGTGCAGCTCAGCGGCAGGGCCTTTAAAACCGTTAATCCCATGTGCTCCCCAGGCTCCACCAACTCTAACTTCATCTCCACGTGTTACTAGAAAGCACACACCCAGGCTGTGTTGGTGAGAGAAGGATGGACACCTCCATCGAGGAATCAGCCGGGGAAGAAACGAACAGGAGACTGTGTAATCAGGCTGGAAAAACGAGCTCGGGAGTTTATATTTTAAGAATGGAAAGAAAAATAAAGGAAATGGGAGCAGGGGAAAGGACAGGACACCAGAGGCATGGGGTGAAAGGACCCAGGGAGGGCCCGGGGCAGCCGGGAGGGTCTCCGGGAAGGGCTGGAGCTGCGAGGTGGGCTGGAGAGGCCGCAGAACAACCCCCCAAGAGGCTGGGCTCCACGCAGCCCGCGGGCCCCCTCAGGGCTCTGGGGCGCGGGGCCGGCTGCTCCCGGAGCCCTCAGACGGCGTCCCCGCCGTTTCCAGTTTCTGGAGCCGCCCGCGTTCCCGGGTTGCTGGCCCTTCCTCACATCACGGGGACCCACCGCCTCCCTCTTCAGGTCCCTCGTGATGACAGTTGGGGCCCACCTGGAGGTCCAGGGGCACCTCCTGTCTCACAACCCTGAATTCGATCACCTTCAAAGTGCCTTTGCCGCCACAGGTCCCAGGACTGGTAAGGGATGTGTTCAGGAGACCCCATTCTGTCTGCTACACAGACTGGGGGCAACGCAGCTTCAGCACAGGGTCCTCTGCTGATGGAAAACCGACCCAAAGTTGGATCCTTCTGCGTGCTTTTCTACAAGGGAGGCCATCAAATGTATAAACTTCCCCCGAGACTGGATCTCCTGGTTTATCTATTTTGTCCATCTCTTCAAGACTCTCCTTGGGAAGCTAGCGTTTAATTTGAAATACTTGGTATTTGACAATGTGGCAGAAGTTTCACCATGTACAGAAGTGCAGGAAAGAGAGTCTTTCGTTAAGGAAACGTCTTCATGCTCCTACTGATTTATCTGAATATGACATTTCTTTCATTATGTAAGAAAACTTCTCACTTTTATTCTCAACTACTCTTGAAAGGTTTTATTTTTATTCTGAATTTAGTTGCTCTGTTTGCTGGAAAACATCAGCAATCCTTTCATTTCTTTTTCATATATTCCGAAAAGTCATCAGAAGAAAACTGAAAACTAAAAATTGGATGTTCAGAGCAAACGGAGCTCCCAGTGTCACTAACAGCTCCAGGGTTGGCAGGGGGTAGGGGGCATGGAGGGGGGGAGTCTGGAGTAAGCGTCATAAGCTACCAATTATTAGTTTGTGCCTCGGAGCGGGTGCAGGTCTACCATCGTCTGGCTCCTGCGCACCCTGAACAGAGTCAGAAGCTGCACAGGAAGGGCCCTGCGGCACGTTTTTAATTCTCGTGTGTGGCTAGGAAAGGCTGAGTTAAAGACACTCTGTATCAGGGGCACTGATTCAAGGAGGAAGCCTGCAGCACCACAGGACAGCAGCAGCTCTGCTCGGGTGCTCTGCAGATCCGGGCTCCTCTGTGTGACGAACACTTGGCATGGCAGGCAGAGGTGCTGGCGGGAAACTCGCCGCGGCCCCTCCTGTCCACCTGTGGTCACTGGACTCCAGGCACCTACGTGTCCTGGACACAAAACTCCATCCCAGCCCTGTCTGAAATCTGAGAGCATTTCTGTACTTTAAAAGATGACTGAGACGCAGTGACAGGAGGCAAGGAGAGGGGTCGGCCTCACCTTCTCCCATCCAGAAGTCTGAACAGCCAAGTACACGCCAGGAAAACCAGCCGCGGCCCTGCACAGGTAGGGCGCACGCGGGAGGGGCCCGGGGGTGCCTGCCTCGGGAAACTCCATGGCACCGATGGGGCAACAACTGCGACACCCGTCCCCACACTCACTGTCCCCTTCCTTGTCCCCCCACTCCCCCCTCTCCCCATCCTGGACAGCGGATCCATCGTTCTATCCATAAGGGTGAACTATGCCACGCTCCGGGTTAGAATTACCCAACGCACCCAGTTCTTCACATAGACTGTGTCTGTTATTCAAAAGCACAGGTGACCCTCCTTTCGTTTTGAATGTCTCGGCGTTTTCGTCCCACGGAGGATGACGTACACGGGAGGGCAGACCCGTCCTCTAGCCTCTCAGGCCCAAACAGCACTGCTGGCTGCAGCGTCCTCCGGCACTGAGGTGACTTCCAAACCTAAAGACAGGCTTGTGCAACTTAAGGATAAATATTCAAATTTAGGAGAAATGAATCATATGTCATTTTCTCATACGTTCTTTGTGATGAAAAAACTAAAAATAGAATAATTTATTCCATTCTATTTTCTTACATTAGGCCATCAAAGCTAAGGGGCTGGGCAGAAGTCTTCTCATTTTAAAATTATATATAAATACTAATTATAAGTAACGAATAAGTTTATTGATAAATAAATGTCTTCCTTTCCATATTGCTATAAATGTTTCTTCCTTTTCTGTAAGCTTAAGGTAAATTCCTTAAAGTGAATTACTTTCGCTTGCTGATGACGGGCATGACAAATAACTGTATTTGCGGCAAAATGTGTTCCGATTCAAAGAGAAACAGTTCTTCCAAAGTGGCTAAAAGCTGATTCCCAACATAGGAGCTTGCCTTTTCGTGGGATGTGATGTTATGCGACCTCAGGTGTCCAGACGCTGAGATGGGGCGTGACAGGCCCTTCTTCCTGGACATTGCTCTCTGGGCGTCACGGGAACCGGACCCCACGGGAGAGAACCGGACCGGGGAGATTCTGGAGAAAGCTGCCGCAGTTCGCGTGGTCACAGCCGTTTCTCAGCGGTGACCGACACAAGCCCAGATTCTGTCCACTAGAGGAGCCCGGCCTGACCCTCAGACAGCCGAGCGCCGGGGCTTCCCCACGGGCAGTGCTGTTGGGTCGGGTCTGCTCCGGAACTTGGTTTTCAGATCCACGTTAAGGACTCGAAGTATCACAGTTCTCTCCTCTTTTTCTTCACCTTTGACACAGGCTTCTTGTACAAATGCGTTTAAGCCCACGGTCATCCCACACAAGAGATGGGTTTCTGGATGTCGCTGCGCCTGACTTCCTAAGGCCCCGTCGACCGCACTGATCACCTGTCATTTGTCTGCCACGGTGACAGGACTCGGCAGACACGACCGCAAGACCAGACACGGCTCTCGACTCTAACAAGGGGACACATTTGCCAAGGGGACAAGTTCAGCTCTGACACCCAGGCTTCCCACCCCTCGTTCCCACTGGAGGCCCCGTGGGAACATTGGCCTCTCTCCTCTGAGGTCTGTGGCAATCGTGCTCCTTTTTTCCCAGTTTCAGGTGAAGAATGCCCATCAGCGAACACTGGGGGAAGCCCCCCTGCAGGCCGACCATCAGAGCACAGCCGAGGTCAACCTCTGGGCTGCACGAGCCTGGGACTTCCACCCGCTGCTCTCGCACCTGTGTGGCTGTGATCATCCTGCTTGTACATTTTTCAGTACTGCTTTTTCCACTCGGCATTTCAGCTCAAACTTTTTCCTTGGTTATTCCACGGTCTGGATGAAGGCAGCCTTCAACGGCTCCATTGCGTTGTGGCCACCTGAAGCTTTGTGCACAATTATTCTGCACGATTGGACACTGGGGTCCACATTCTCTGAACCCTGAGAACGTAACGTTAGAGGCAAACGCTCAGGTCCGCAGCTCAGGGAGGGCGAGAAGGCACTCAGCATCTCTTACTAGTTCCTGGCTCATAACCTTCCAAAGTCTCTTGCTGTCAACTGAACTGGGCACGGAAACATTTATAACTGGTGGTTTGTGGATAAGAGAGTAGTATTTTAGCAGTTAAGTGAATCTCAAGTTTCAGTACCTCTCAAATGTTGTTTACCCAAAATTTCAATATTATTATTGGTTGGGAAGAGAAGGAATTAAAAGTACATCCCCATGTGCCACCAGAACCACATGTCTGCTAGCCATGCTTTTACGTGACTTGAAGAAAGCAAAGCCCAGTCATAAGGTTTCGAGGCCAAAACAAGGGCTGAACAGACTGTGATCTTAAAAAGCGCCTGTCTTCCTGCCCACCTGCTCCGTCAAGGATTCTGGGCCTCAAAAGCGGGAGAAGATGCTCGAGGACACGTAGCCGAGGGGAGTCAGGAGCGGACAGCTTCCTGGGGCCTCTCTTCCCGGCCTCACAGGAGGCACCGCACGCCGGCCACGCAAGGCTGCCTCTGTCCTTCCCCACTGCCCACTCGGAGCGCCCGGATCGGGGACTCAGAACGTGCACCTCCACCGAGAAACAACTCTACCTGCAGTCACGAGGTGTGGCTAAAGTATTTTGATGCGCATTTTAGATGTGTAACTGGGAAAACAGGCTTTGGTTGGTCAGGGCTGGTCCCCCATATCACTTAAAACCTGCTTTCTGGGAGGAAAATCCGTTACTGCACTGAGGACATCATAAGACAGGCCGCACCCTCCCTACTCACACAGGTAAATAAACTTCTTAAACATTTCCTGGAATCAGGAAATGTATAAGCAATTGAAGTGAGAATAAACAAATCCATTCTCACCCGCTTTTAATGGCACAGTGAGGAACTGTGCAGAAGCACCGAGGGGGAGGCCCGGTGCTCACCCGTCAGGCCTGCAGGCCACGGCCATGAGCCACTGGCCCACCAGGCCTGCACGCGTGGGAACAGAGGCGGCATCTCGTGAGCCTCCGGGCCGGGAAGCCTGTAGCTGCAGATGCCGGGTGTTCCCAGCGAGAGTCCAGGCTGCTCAGAGAAGGAAAGGCAGGTGAGAGGGGGAGTCTGAGCAGGGGGCCTGCAGTGGGGACCCCTGTGGTCCAAACAGCGACAGGGCGCAGGGTGGGCAGAGCCGAAGTGAAGTGTGACATTAACAGCGAGGCAGTTTAGGTGTAAAGACCGTTCTCCATGGGGAGGAAGCCCCATGGCATCCGATAAGGGCGATAAAGTGGCTCCGACTGTGGGAAAAGCAGGCTTGGTTTTCCCTCAAACTATGCCTGCTGTAAACTCCGCTGGAATACTCCTTTTCAGTTAAATCCAGTAACTACTCTAAGAATCCCGAGGGCACGCTGAAGAAGGACCGGACGGCCAGGTGGGCCCGTGGGGCCTTGAGAACATGCCTGGAGCCCAGGGAAGAGCCCGGGTGCCTGAGAAAGCAAGAGGCCACGACACTTTCCTCCTCCTGGGCTGCATCTCACAGCTGGGAGGACCAGCAGGTCTGCTCAGAAAGACTTGTCTACAAGGAAACTACAACGTGGGCCAGCCCCTCCCAGAAAGGACAGGTGACAGGGTGGGCGACGCGCTCCAGCAGGGCCACCGCGACCCCTGGGCGGCCCGTACGCGGCTCACAGGCTCAGCCCTGCGGTGGATGGTTGGGTCTGTGTCCTCTGATCCCCCCCCCCTCCGCCCCCATAAGCTGCCCTCGCAGAGGCCTGAGATGCTGCTTCCATCAGAGGAAAAGGGAGAAGGAGGGACTGATCAGGAATCTGTGCTGTAACCAGGCTTTAGAGCGGGGACAGAGGGTTTGGAGTCTGGGGGGAAGGAAAAGGTAGCTCCTCTCAGCGGAAGTGGTCTTTCGCTGAAAGCTGCCCAGCTCGACGGGGGCCAGGCCCTCCAGAGTGACAGGGCACATCACACAACAGCTTCCGGCTCCACCGTGGAATTATCCCTGGAAATAGTCAGGAAACTTACCTGCGTACATAAAACGATAACCTAAAACCCATACACGCTCACAAGGTAAATGACTTCCGATCTTAAAAGATCGTTTTTACGTTGCCTGAGTCTCCAGAGTCTGAGCCCGTGCCAGCGGCAGGTATCCCAGGACTCACCGCCTGTCAACGCGCCCCTGCAGCGGCCGGGCTCTCACCTCCTCGCCTTCAAGTCGACTTTGTCTCTAAACCCTGCGGATACCCCGCCCCTCCCACAAGGCAGGGAGACATCTGCGTGCACAGGCCTGACAAGCCGGTCCACATCACGGCTGAGACCACAGCAGACACATCACCAACCTGGGAGAGGCAGTCCATCAAACTGATGGATCCAATCCCTGAGGCGGCGAGCTGACGCTTGAATTCCTCCTCTGCATCTATCTATGGGGTTCCCTTCCAATCCCTGAAGCGGTGAGCTGACGCCTGAGCTCCTCCTCTGCGTCTATCTGTGGGGTTCCCTCGCTCAGCCATCAGACGCTCCATGGCCACGTGCTCTGCACCCTGCATGGAATCCACGGGTCGTGGTCCCACAGACCTTCAGCCACCAGAGAACTGAGCATCCACCACAAAGCATCCAGAACGCACGACGGCACAGACACGGCCCACGTTGACCACAGCTTCTGAAGATGGGTCGGAAGGCCAAGGCCATCTGGGCACAGAACCTTGACTTTCAAACTTCCACTGTCAATTTAACTTTAACTGGTAAATGATCTTTTGAAGTTGCCGAGTTCAGCGTGTGGGTCCTACGAATCTCCTCCCTGGGGGGTGAGAGCTCTCCGTGGCCTGTGGGGTAGGGAAAGCCGTCTCGCTTTTCCAAAGCGCCCCCTGAATTTGTGGGGGGCTTAGCTACAGATGCGTGAGGGGCCGGCTACACATCATCAGTTTGTACAAAGGTCTAATCACTCAAAATGGGCGTCTGGAAAATAAAACCCTATAAAGAATACCGGAGCCAGGCGAAAACTTGGGAGCAGAGAGGGAAGGGCAGACGGGGCCGTTCAGTTTGACCTTCTCAGCATGAAGACTGGAAAGGATCGATGCTTCCCTAAAATTACATTAAAAAAATGATGGATTCGAGCATTTTTCCCCTGGGGAGAATCAGCTTCCATGTGCTTCTCCACGAGGCTGAAACCAAAAGTGGGCATGAAGGACACAGCCTCCGAGTGCAGACCAGGCACGCGGCTGCCCCGTCCCCGCAGGTCCAGAGCCCCCAGACCACGCGCAGCTGCTGAGATGAGCCCTCGCAGACAGTTAACTTCTGAGCAGCCTTCTGGAGACTACAGGGCACCCGGCCTGAGCCCTGCAGGCCAGGCGGCCCCCAGCGCGCACGCCTGCCACTCTTGCCTGAGCACAGACCTCACTGTTACGCGGTCTCCGGCCACTTCTCTAAGGACACTCGCACACCCACGACGGCGCTGACCTTTATCCCGAAAGGAGCGCATCGCTGGGGAGTAAGTGGAGAAAACCACTCGGCCACTGCTTGCACTGAACCCGCCCCACACACAGCCTGCACGCTTGGGGGCATTCCTCGCAATTTTCACAAATTCAGTCCACCTCGCTTATCTCTGTGCATTGGGTCTGTCTTCACCCGAGACTTTGGCACCAACGCACCCCGGTCTCCACCCCTTAGGTGCCTTGGGGAAGTTGGAAAGTTCTTCAGCGGGACTCTGTGCAGTGTGCCGGCTGCACAGGACCAGCTGGGTGGAGGGGTTGCTAACAGGGCTTCACAAACGCCATCGTGAGTGTCCAGGGTGATGGGATGTGGCAGCCGGCAGGCATCCGTCACCCACAGCAGGTGCCCTGCAAACCTGCGCCTGTCCCTCCCCCACCTGAGTGCCGGCGGACACCTGACATGTGTCCTCTGCTTTAACTTCCAGGGCCGTGACCGACACCCAGAAACGGACTCTAGGACCGAGACAGGCACCTCCAAGAGGGGAGAGGCTCGGGGCTCCCGGCGGACGCAGGGGTTGCTGACTGACTAACGCAGGCAGGTGAATCCAGAGTCCGGTCTGAGGAGCTTCCTTTGATAAACATTGCAGCACTTTACACTAATATGGTATCTTTGATCGTGAGATCTCAAGCTGCTTCACACACGCTAATTTCCCTTCCCAGTACTTTTGTGTAGTTTAGCACAGTCACCTTTCATTCAGAAGACGGGGAAACGGATGCTGAGTCAGGGGAACATGAAGATGAAGCCAAAGGCGCCACTTTCGAACGCCACCTTCTATCTTCACGCCTACGTACCTGACCCCAGTGTTCCCCCTCGCTGTTTCCTTTTGATGAATAAACTAAAACCACTGCCAGTGGTTTACATGAACAATACCTGCGAAAACCACACCCTGACCTACTGTCTACGTGATGGTCAGGGCACAAAATGTCACACAGACAGAAGATGCAGGAGAAATAATATCGTTGACTCACGTTTAAAATAAATACACACTTTTGAGCCTGGGATACAGGCCATAAAGCATAAGGGTGTCAGAAATAAAGTCCAGCTGCCTGGAAAAAGTATAAAGATGAGGAAGGAAGACAGAAAAGAGGCTGAATTACTTAGAAACACAGAGCAACGTCATGGCAAGTGCAGACAAGGAAAGGAGAGCATGTCTGTGGGCCGTGGGTGGTGCGCTTTGGGTTTCAGCAGAGGGTGGGGACAGAACAACCTAAACGTTACTTAGCCAGGGTCCGGGAGGGCAGGCGAGGAGCGGGGCACCTGAGTCGGGAAGACTGACGTCAACCTAAGCAGGTGTGCAAAGCTGTCCCTGCTGAAGAAAGCCGAAAGCCACGGCCGTGGGGTCTGCGTCTGCCCCAGAGCGATGCAGCTGTGAACACAGACTATGTAGGACCCAGACTCGGATGTGAGGCAGCTGGACGGGAAGAAATGTGACCTCGGCGGACGCTGTCACTGGACAGGCAAAGGCTTTGTTTCATGTTTAACCAGACAAACACGATGTCAGGAGGGAAGTGCTGGCCTTTTGGTAAATATGTTAAAGAAACCAAGAGCTAGCCCCGTGGCCTTGGCCACCGCTGTCCTGATGGGACAAGCCGTCCTGGTTTCGCCCCAGTGGGTGCTGAGCTGTCCTCACTCCCTCGGGGCTGGGGTGTGGTCGCCCAGCACCACGCAGTGACCGGGCCAGGTTCTCGCTGCCCACCCCAGGGCTGCTTGTTTCTGTCCCCACCCCTGGCTGCTTGGCCGCCCTGAGCAGCCGGGGGAAGAGATGATGCCAAGGGAGCAGCAGCCACCCGACCTGTAGGGCAGCTGGGAGGGGCTGGTGCACGGAAAGAGTATGTCATATTCACCAACCCGAGGACGGACCACATCCATGGGCACGCACGCCACATCTACGGGCCCCAGAACAGGCCCCACATCCACGGGCATGCACACCACGTCCACGGGCCCCAGGTCCACGGACCCGCACGCCACGTCCACGGATGAGCCAGACTGTGAAAACGGCTCCTCTCTCACCTCAGCGGGCGGCACTCGGCACAAGGACCTCATAGGAAAATCACAACTGTTCTGACCCACACTCTCCCTCTTTTGTTTTTCCTATTGATCTGATCCACAAGCCGTTAGAATTCTGATTTCTTCACACTGTCACTGTAAGTTAACATTTTTAGCAAGAGAGCCACCCTCAGTCAGGTCAGTCCTGTTCATCTGGGAAATGTAAGAGTAATAAAAACTGTATTTGGGATACCTGTGTTGGACAGCTTATCCAAAGCCCACTTCAATACACTTGGCTGAAGTTTTCACCAAAATAGCCGTGCAAAGAGGGAGACACTGCAAGCCTAAGCGTCCACGGCTAAACTAAATCGAACACTTCTCTTCAGCCTCTTGACGGGCCTCAGAGAAGCCTCGACGTATTCCCCCAAGTTCAGCTGTGGCTTTAGAGGGTCACAGGTGCCTCGTTTCCTCTGCTGACCTATTTTCCAAAAATAATAGAAACAACCTGAATTTAAAGGTACCATGCCTTTCTAATATCACTCTGCATAGATTAACTTCATTCTCAACAAAAATCCCTGAGAAACAGGGGGACACTTCATTATAAAGTTGCAGAATATGTAAAAAAAATGCACAAAAGCGGATTTAGATGGGTCTTCCTGGAACGACTGCTAAGGACCCATGTTTATGAGATGAACAAGTCCCCGTCTTAGGAGACAAGGGTCCCCCCCGTTCCCGACATGGCCCGTGAATCACAACAGCTGCGAGCTGTTTAGGAGTCAGGCTCCACCAAGAACCTTGTTTAACTAACTTGACGGAACTGGTTAGGGGGACGCCTCAGAGTGTGACCAGTCAGTGGTCAGAAGGCACCTGCCAAAGGACAGGTGGGTGATCTCAGAGGCAGAGGGACTCTGTAGGGCTTAAGGATGACTCCTGGTTGGTTGTGAGACTCACAACAGCAAGAGCAGGAAGGAAGGAAAAGAGGTCAAAATGCAGGAAGAAGAAGAGGGTGAGAAGAGAGGGGAGGAGGGCCGAGCGCTGCCCAGGCAGCGGAGGACGCACCGCGGGGGAGCCTGGGAGGGGCCCTGGCGCCAGCATCCCCATGGGGCCGGCGTCTCCCCGGGAGACCATGTGGTCCCTGCACCGCGTCTCCGCGGTGCCACTGCTTCACCCCCAACCCGGAACGCTCTCTGGGTCTCTTTTTAAGCCACAAATCTCCCTCAGATCCTACTGTTGTCGTGCCCTCGCCTGGTGCTGCCTCAGACGTATGTGCGGCTGGACCTTGTCTGCGGCGGCCCAGGCGCACGTTCACGGTGTCTTTCGAGGGCGTGTCTGAAGCTTTAAGCTGACAGTTAACTAGAATCTTCCAACTCTTGCTCCTCCTCAAGGTGATAATAATGTGTTTTCCACACAGCAAGAGACACTGGTCCAGCAACGGGTCAAAGTGGTTAATCCAGTATTTTCTTCCAGCAGAGCCCTCTGCACGAGGAGCACAGCTCTGTCAGCGCCGTGAAACGCAGTTCAGCTTCCAACCTCTGCAACCGTAAGATGACGCCTTTGTGCAGTTTTCAGCCACTCTGTGATCGTTCGTTGCAGCAGCAATGGGAAACCAACACAGATTTTCGGCTGTAAAAGTGATGCCCAGCTGCCTCTGAGAAGCAAGCGCAGAGACGGGTTTTCGCGGGAAGATTCCTGCGGGGGGAGGACGGTGAGGGGGCAGGGAGGTGCCGAGGGCGGCTGGTCTCCGGCCCGTCGGCGGTACCGAAGTTCCGGGGTCGCCCCGGAACGTGCTGGACCCCGGGGCCTGGGACAGCCTCTGGGAACAGACGTCCGCAGGACCTGAGGGGAAGCCCACCTCCTCGCCTTCACCAGGACTGTCCGCTCCACCGTGTAGGATCAAGCAGAGCCGGCCGCGCTAAGAGCAAACGACCTTTTCTGCCCGAAGCTGTCGGGGCCAAAACCAAAGACATACTGAAAACCACGAAAACATCAGGACCTGAAGAGCTCGAAGGAGGCTGTCAGACGTCTTCTGAAAACCAATGACGTCACAGGCCTGTACGATGCTGCTGACGGCGACAATTACAATGATGACAGCAATAAAAGCCGCTTATACGCAGACGAGCCTCCATTCTTACGAACCAAACGCTTCGCACCCCGCCTTCCGGGGCACATCAGTTTGGAATTAGGCTCTGCTTATCCCTGAAATGCAGTTTGCCTCAACGGAGGTAGGAATCACCTTCCAGTTCATGTCAACTCTCTGGCATCAGCCCTTGAAACCTCTGAGGAGCCTCGAAGGCAGGGGCTCACGATGGAAGGTGGGGAACACTTTAGTCCGGCCCCGAGGCTCTTGGACACAAATGCTTAATATATGAATTCTTAACCAGTGTTCTCAGCCCGAGTTTCTGAGACTGACTTCCTGCACCCAAACCTGCCTGGCCGGGGACCAGTTCCTGCTCCAGACGCCCCGCCCCAAACGCCCCTCTCAGGGCCTCAACTCACCTCACGTACACGTAGCCCCAAACCCAACCGCTTCCTCCACACCAGGCCACCAGCGCCCCGAGGCCCTGAGGCCCCTGCCCCGCGAAGGGAGTCCTGTCCCCGGGTCCCGCCACCTGTGCGTCACCATCCGATCTGGCCCCTGACCCTGTGCTCTCCATCTCTGCAGCGTCCTGGCGCCCGTCACTGTTCTTCTGGCCGCCACCACCGGGTCCAGTGAGCGCCCCACTGCTCCTGCCTCGGCCCAGCCTGCGGCTGCCGAGCTGTCCCCTCACCTGGGGGAGACTCGCTGCCGGCTGAGGGCCTTCCCTCCCCCACCTGCTACGAGGACTCACTTCCACAGTCGGAATTCAATAAACATTCCTTCTGAATTAAACCTCTAAGGCCTCAACCCTACAGGGATACTCTCTATGTGCTGATATGCCTTCTGAGAAGCTGAAGGTAGGTAAGAATTGTGTTTTAGACGTATGTGGTGAATGCACTAAAGGGTTCCTGTAACAAACCCTAAAGCTGCAGAATCTTCCAGTGCCTGGGCACTGGCCCGTTTCTTGCTTTAGGACTGCATTACAAGACGCACGGACCAGGTCTGGCTATGAAGTACAGCGCCTGCTCTGAACAGCGGCTGAGTGGAGCTGGGTGTTCGCCAGCAGGCCGAGCACATCAGGTGTGATTGCGCAGGAGGCCAAGCAGAGCTGCCGAGTTAGGGAGCAAGGCCATCAGCTGCGGGGAGCAGCTCGGAGGCTCCGACCACGGCAGTCAAGCGAGCGCTCAACTGTGCCAGCAGGTGTGACGGTGAGTGAAGAGACCGGTCTGCCCTGAGCCAGGGGTGTGGAAGCGAAGCCAGAGGAGGCCTCGAGGGAAGAGAAAGGCCGGTGCAGACAGACAGGACGGAGCTCTGGGGGACCCAGAAGAGCTAGTGTCCACACGTGAACGCTGTGCTATAGGAAAAACACTCAGACTTGCTACGGAATTATGAGCCTTGTCGGACGCACAGAGCAGAACAAGTGGAAGAAGGACACACAGATAGTGTTATCTGCGGAATCTCCATGAAAAGGTTTCTGAATCACAGTTATTTCAGGAGATAACGACGGCTGGATAGAACGGAAACAGCACTGCTGATTTAAGAAACCAACAAACAGCAAACAGGGATTCCTGAAATTCTGGAGTACAGACGCCAGTGGCCGGAGATGAGAGTGAAGAGGGAGTGGCTCCTGCGAGCGACCAGAGCCCTGCAGGTAGCCGCTGAGCTGGGGACAGACTGCCCTTCCTCAAGAAAGCAGCCGCAGGGGCTACAGCACGTTTCCAAGACGCTGGGACTTACGTTGTGGAGGTCAAGAGGTCATTGCTGTGATTACAAATGAGGGTAGTCATGGCCTGCTCAGCTTTTTGGGAACAAAGGTACAGATTTTACAGGAATTCCCGATTGGTACAAGGAATGAAAGCATCTGCATTAAGGCTACCAGGGAGATTTTGGGATGCAAACAAAAAGAATTAAAAAAAATTTTTTTTAATATAAGGGAAGGTATATAGTTACGTATATTCACCGAGGTATTTAAGTCTTTAATAGCATCATTCTAACCTGGATCTAATCATAAACCTTCAAGGAAAAACAGGAGGAAGTCGGGGGCATCATGGTCGGGACACAATTGTTATTTCATTAGACCTAAACGCTCTTGAGGGGACAGGAGCCGAGGGAAGAGCCCAGGCTTTAGGAGGAATGTCACCCACCCTGGGGGCTCTGCGCGGCGTCCTGTGAAGCACGGAGGCTACACTGTGGAATAGCTGAGACTCAACTGGAGAGACTGAAACTACAGTTCTCTCGGTTAAGTTCAAGGAAGGAAAAGGGCAGGAAAGGCCAGAGTGATTAAGGAGGGATAGAAAGATTAGTATGAGGAACCGAAGAGGGAGGCTTACAACACATGAACAGTGACGCAGAGATATAAACTATTTGTAAAATACAAGCAGTAAGAAGTTCAGAGAATAACTACAAAAGAGGAAGCATTGTGACAGCATTCCACGCCGTTGCGCTCGGGCAGTTATAAAAGCAGAGAACGCTGGGCCTGCACGTTGACGCTTACAGAATAAGGAGCCTGGCCTCTCCTCTTCCAGGTCCTGGAGCAGAGAGAGGGGCTCGCCCTTCACTGCTGTGTCTGCCCCCTCTCTGCCTGGCCCCCACCATCCAGACGAGGAACAAAGGAAAGCAGGGGCGTAGGGGTGGGATTAGAGCACTGGAGGGATGTGGACGGGAGAGATGGGTGCTTCTGGCAGAGCCGGAGGAGACAGGTCGCGGGCAAGGGAGGGTCCCGTTTCCTGCTAAGGGCAGGGACGTGTGCGAGGGGCTGAGAACAGCTAGGGGGAAGAAGGGACCGTTTCAAGACCCCCAGTGTCCAGGGATGGCGCTGGGCGAAGCTCTAACTGGTATTTATACAAGTCCTCTGCTGACAGATCAGATTCCTGAGGTCTGGAAAGTGTTACCCAGCATTATTCTAAACAGGGCTATGAGATAGAACAAGCAATTACGGGCCATTTAACTTAACATCATTTACAGAAAAATATTAGGAGAAGTTTGCAGAGGGGACAACTCAATGAGCATATGGTAATTTGATTAGAAACAGGCCACATGTTTTTACTGAAGGCAGGTGTTGCTTTAACTAGCTTGTTGGCCTTCTTTGAAGTTACTGCTTTCCCAGCTCTAGATTTTAACTCAGGAATTTTTTCTAGTATCTATAAAGAATGCGAATAAACATTAAGTATCTAAGCAAAGAGAGCAAAGACCAATCACAGCTGAGGACATCAGAAATACAATGGCAAGAAAAGCGAACGTCAGAGACAAATAATACAGCAAGGAAAAACTCAGCTCCATCACCCAGTAGAGTTTAAATCAAGACATTTTTCGTGGAAAATAGATGATTTCAACTTCGGTCTGTTAATGTGTTTCCCATCCCATTTCCTAAAATGCTCTGCAGAAAAAAGGCAATTTTTTTGTTTGTTTCACTGAAAAGAAAAAACTCTTAGCTTTTTTTTTTTTTAAGTGAACTGAACATTTGGTGTCATTAAAATTCGGCACATTAGGATGAGTACTTCCCAATACAACCTTTGTGAGTCTTCCAAGTTAAAAATTCTCAAACAAAAAGAAGACATCTTCGTTACTATTTTAAATTAAGTAATAGGTCAATGTTAATTTTCTCCTATTTACATGACAATTCCATACCACTGAATAGCTATTGAATCTTCAGAAAGAGGGTCAGAAAGGATAAAAATCAAGATAAAACAAGAATTTAAAAAATCAGAGTACCTATTAGCGTTTGCTAGAAGCCCTGATTATACCATGTTATTGACTTTTTAGTGGTTAATACGTACACTTCACCAGTGACGTCCTACTTTTCAAAAGGCACTCGACTCCAGTAACTGACCTATTCCTCTCTACACTCTCCACGAGGGCCGATGGGTCTGTCTCGTCCATGCTGAATTCTTAGGATCTAACACAGGGTTTGGTGAACGTTTGTTGAACGAATGAATAACTAACAATAACAGCATTAATACTGGTATTTTACCATGTGCCGGACACGGCTCTAATGAGCACTTGTGTAAGTGACTCTCTGAATTCTCCAGCAAGTCTTTGAAAGAAGTTTGACTATGAATCCCATCTTTAAAGGCAGCCGAACAGAGGCACTGAGAAGTAACACGCCTGAGTTCACACATCTGGTAACTCAGGCCGTCTGGCCTTAAGCCCAACCCCGCTTCTTCCCCGTACACAAACGCACAATGCCGCAGCTCTGCGTACGCGTACAGGCAGAGGAAACGCCAGAGGGGACAGAGGGACAGGACCCAAGTGTCCGTGTTGCCATCACCAGTGCTGGGATTCAAGGGCGATGGGAAATGTGAAGTCCAGTTTCCAGGATGAAGCTCCCACGGCCGTAGCTTCCACGGCAGAAGCTCCCACGGCAGAAGCTTCCACGGCAGAAGCTCCCACGGCAGAAGCTTCCACGGCAGAAGCTCCCACGGCAGAAGCTCCCACGGCAGAAGCTTCCACGGCAGAAGCTCCCCACGGCAGAAGCTCCCCACGGCAGAAGCTCCCCACGGCAGAAGCTCCCCACGGCCGTAGCTTCCCACAGCAGAAGCTTCCCACGGCAGAAGCTTCCCACGGCAGAAGCTTCCCACGGCAGAAGCTTCCCACGGCAGAAGCTTCCCATGGCAGAAGCTTCCCACGGCAGTAAAACTCCTCAACATGCCAGGGAAGCCCAGAGGAGTCCAGAGCGGGAACCAGAGAACAGGACTCCGCTCAGCTCAACTGGACACCAGAGTCCTAAGCTCAGAACAAAACCCTTCAGGACTTTCCACTCTGGAGCAGAAGCAGGACCAAAGATTTTGTGGTGACAAAATCAACGAGGGAGAGGTTTTCAGCTGGGAGGTCTGCTCCGTACAGAATCACTGGCGGCCTCTTTGGGGTCAGTGCTGGCCTGTGCTGCACAAACAGCCTGCCTTGCTTGGTCTGAATCTCACTCAGAAAACAATGTAAATCTTTATCTCCCTTTAGTCTTGCTTTAGGATACCAGTGTTCTATGACCTGCTTCTTCCCCCCTATTTTCTTTACGGCATTGTTTTCTTTCGATCATTCTGGCCCCACTGGACTCTGAGAAGATCTAGTTTATGCGTTCGTCTCCGGGGTGTCCTAGGTGCTGAAGACACAGGATGAAAGCCGATCAGGAGAACAAGCTTTTCTAGAAAGCGAGGAAGGATGAGAGGGAGGCTGTGGTACCTGGAAGATGGACTTGGCCTCAGAAAAGGGAAGGACACAGCGGGACAGGGAGAATTACACGTCTCCCCACATCGAGTGCCTCTCAGGCCTCGCGCCAGCGACGCCCTGGGTGTGTTGTTTACGGCACAGACCCAAGCGCAAGCTCGCAGGCGGGCTCCAGTTCTCACCCCCTTTCACCTGGAGGAACACTGTCACCCCCGAGGCAACTCCACGTACGGCTGTCGAGCCGATCCAAGTTCTGGGAAAACTGCTGGTCTGAAGAATGAGGTGAAAAGTTTAGCCTCACCGCACAAGAAGCCTTGCCCGACAGAGCCTGTGCTGAGTGCAGTGGACAAAATCCAAGACCAGAGGCAGTAAAGGGGATCCGGGTGGTGGGGAGAGCTAGAGGGGTGAGAGGAGAGCCTAGGAAATAGGAGGGCACCCTCACGTTCAAACGCCTTTTGTGCAAACAGAGTTGCAGAACAGGTACGACAGGGACACTGGCCAGAACAAAAGGACGGATGTGGAGCCTCGGCAGGAAAGAGGGTCCACAGGGACTTCAAGAACCGTCTTGTGAGCCCAAGGGTCCTTATCAACCCCACACGGTGCCCAAGTCAGGTTGACAGACAAGCTGTTCTTAACGACTTCCTAGCTTTGGAAACGAGAAGGGCCACGGTGAAGTTGTTACAGGGGTTGAGGGTTGGCTCCGTCCGTTTTACACTCTGAGATGACAGTTTTCATTCGCGAGCACGGAAAGAAAGCTGTCTGTTTATGTCCCAGAAAAACGAGAGCCCGTGGCCCATCTCTGGGCCCGGTGGGAGGCTCCACAGCCGGGTCTCCTTGCTGTGTCAGCAGGAGCGCGCTGGTGTCCCCTCCCTGGGACCAGCACATCCTCTGCTGGCCACACCCAGCCCCATCAGCACGGGCACCATTGTTCACTGTGTGTCAAAGACCGGCCCCGCCCGGGCCAGGACAATGCGACTGCACAGCCCCAGTCGCCAAGCACTGCTGATTTCCTTTCCTTTTTATTCGCTCCTGTGTGTAAGAGTGCATGAAATGAAGTGTTTTCTTTTGTTTGAAACAAGACAGTTTGAAGGGTGATTGCCGGTGACAGGTTCACTTTCGATCTTTCTTCACCGTGGCTTTCCTGATCTCGGAAAGTTGTAGAACAGATAGGAATTTGGTTCAAACACAGGTAAAACAGGCTCCAGGACTCTACTTTCACGGTTAATATACATTTCGTTCGGGAACCACCAGGTCTGAACATTTCTCTCTGAAGCTGCTGCTTTCTACCACCTTTAGGTACCTTTAAAACATTGAGTTTTGTCACCACAGTGAACGTGGTCCACATTTAAGTGACAACACCAAGCTAGAAGTTCTTATAAATCTAGGAAAGGAGCATGTTATGCTCAAACAACCTGTAGGTCATTTCTTAATACAGGAACTTCTTTTTATTTTTTTGTATTTTAAAATTTAGTATTTGATAAAGTATTATTACAGATTGGGAGGGTATGAAACATTAGTAATTAGTGGCTAGTCATGTTTTTAAAAATACTAAAGCAAAAAAAAAAATACTAAAGTAAACGTCAGGTGGAGAAAGAGCCATCAATAGAATTGAAAGACAGATGGCAGATTACGGGGTGAGGGTTAGAGAAACGCTTATGTAAACGAGGGGGATTCTTTCACCCATAAAATGAACAGACAACGTGTGTTCAGTCATTCAATACAAGTTTGAATCTATTCAGGAACTTCTGTATTCAGAAATTTATGCGTTTATCCACCCATCCACCAATAGTCATTAAGCACTGAGTTTTTCATCTAAGATAGTAAAAAAAAGTCCTTCTCCTCAAAGACTTTGGAGGAACTCTTTGGAGAAAAACACGTAAACAAATGAGTATAGTAAATTATAATAGGTGTTATAATATAGTTACGTATAGCATATAATGTATCAACAGATACAAAGGAGAAAGTAGTGAGTTCAGTGGTGGTAGGATATCGGCCAGAAAAGGATTCACAGCCAGGACAGCACTTGAGCTGAGGCTTAAAAAGTGTGCAGGGCTTACCACCACTCAGGTCTGTGCGTGTGCAGGTGAGTGCACGTGTGTGCATGTGTGAGTGCGTGCGAGTGTGTGTGAGTACGTGTGTGTGTGTGTATGAGTACATGTGAGAGTGTGCATGTGAGTGTATGTGAGTATGTGTGAGTGCACATGAGTGTGTTTACGTGGGTGTGTGTGAGTGCATGCGTGTGTGTGTACATGAGCGTGTGCGCCGGGATCTCCAGACCCTGAGGGCCATGGGGGGCCTTGGAAGGCAGACGTCCTGCAGGTACCGGGGCTCAGCCATCCATCAGGCCACTACCTTGATGGGATCCACCTTTGATCTGAGCCTCCATTTCTGAAACCAGCTCTTTCCCTGGGTGTGTGTGTTACCCTGTTTTCCTTGACACAGCAATGCATTTTGTGGCGAGAATAACACCCCAAATGCAATTCCCTGGGCTCTGGTTTGGGGAACGCGCACTGAGGGACGACAGAGAGCCCAGGGCAGAGCTGGGAAGCCTGGCTGCAGCAACCAGTTAATATTTTCCCAGCCAGTGGCTGGGTGTGGCCCTGCCGCCAGGGCCGAGACACTTACCACTTCAGTTGGTCGGTAGTACTTGAGATCCACGGTCACGTGAACTTTGCCGGTCTCTTTGCACCTGCCCACTTCATTTTCATTCTCTCCTTCCCACCTGGAAAGGAGAAAAAGAGTTGATCAGTCCCAACCTGCTTGGGAGCATCAGACCAGGCTGCCGGGCAGCGTGGCTTCTCCCTGTAGGAGCCAGAAGCCCATCCACTCAGGAAACACAGGCAGGTGCTTAACCGTGTCATGAGGGCAACAGCGGTTCTAAAGCCTTTCCAGATCTATGCCAAAAGGGCAGGCCTTTTCCTTCCTCTTTAAGGAAGATCATGGTATGTTCAGAAGTGAGACGCCAGAAATGAACAGATTAGCCACAACGAGGAACTGGGCAACTTTCAGGATTTCAAGGATTCTGTACCTCTTTAGACTATTCTTGATAAAGTCAATTATTATGAATTAATCTCTCCTGTCTCTCCTTTCCTTATTTTTTTTATTTCTGTAGTTTTAGGAGTATTTATTGTAAATTGAATGCATTCCATTTTAGAATAAGTTTCATACCCTAATTAGCCATTCATTTCATCCCCGTATCCCATATAAGTGCCCCTGCTGTACCCAGGCAGCAGTTGGCCCCATTGATAAAGCCCAGATGATTAAACCTCCAAAAAGTGCGTAATGAATCGGTTGATTCCCTGCTAAGCGACGGTCTTTCAGCATCTCTTCTTTCTCTGATTCAGCTACGATGCTATTTGGACAAGTGTTCTTCCTTAAACACCCACAGTCGACAACTGTTCAGGATCCCAATAGCAGCCCCCTCTTCTCATAAGCTGAGGGCAAGTTCACAAGTTTCAAGACCAGCTTCTTGCCGGAGTTCCATTTTATGTTCTCACTTTTACAGAAATGAAGCCACTGGCTAAAGCTGACCTCTGGATTTCTTCTACGAACTAATATCCAAAGAACAAAAAATACTATATTATTTGACTTGTTTCTACAAATGGAACTTTTCGGCAAAGAAAGAAAAGAAGTTACCGAGTAATGTCTGACTTCAATGCTTATCCTCAGACCTAGTTTGCTTTATCAGCTGGTGATGAATCCTGTGACAGGACAATTCTGTCACAGTGGAGATCAAAGGAAAGAATAGAGCATTAAGTTGGTTACTTGACTGTGTGAATTACAGGTGCCATTGAAGATGGCCATTAAATGTTGACTGTGGTTGTATTTTGGACATAGATTGGGTATCAGAGACTTCAACTGGCCTCACAAGCTTTCTCTCTGATCACCCCCTCAAATGTTCTATCCTCAATTTACTTTTTGATAGCATAAGGGTAATATTTCATCGTGGGAGGAATAATCAGTTCATGAGTATGCTGGATTTGCCACCGTACTAAAGGCAAATATGAAAAACATTCCACAACACAGAGAGAATTATAGCTCAATATGTTGAACAATAAAAAAAATGTACGGCTGGCATTTTCCATGACTCTTATATTAATGACTCAAAAAAGGGTGTTTGGTGATTCACTTATTTGGTTTAATTTCTTTCCCTTGCCTAGACTTATTTGGCAGGACCAGAGCTAAGTTTCTGGAACATTCACCTGGATATGGTAGGTGGATGCTTTAGAGTATGCCGACTAAAACTGCTGTAAAATGGGAAAAGCTGAGGGGCTGGTGAGCCCTGTCGTCTCTGATCGATGAAGACCAAACCTTGGCCAATATCCACAGTAAGGGAGAATATTTGGTAAAGTCATGATTTAAAAAAATTACCTAATTCTAAAGTTGTTTTAGCGGAACCTCTCTCGGGTGACGCTTTCATCAACAGTAAATGAAAGGATATTTGTTTCTCAGGAGTGCGTTTCAGTTTTATTTCTGTTCACGTTTCACACTCAGGAAGAGAAACAAGCTCTGCACACGCCTTCCTGATGGCATCTGCACGGAGCCAGAGGGTCCAGAGCACGTTTTGCTGTTTCTTCCAGCTGCGGCTCGGCACGTAATCTGCGATGGTCAGGCTGACGTGGGGACACAGACACGCGTGACACCGCCCGTCGTGGTGGTGAATCCGAACAGAGGCCACAAGCTGGAGGAATGGTGATTCAGACCCACGTATTTACAATGAATCCTTCTGAAACCACACACGTAGCCACATACATATTTAAGTCGACGAGGCCTCGGGAAAGGCGTCCCCTGACCGTGGTCACGTGTGGCCCAGGGAACTTGGCAAAGCTGGCCACGTCTCCAGAGCAGGGGCTGTGAACGGTTTCTGTGAAAAGCATCACATAAGAGGCTCTGTCACGTGTTCTTCCTCATTCCCTTCCTCCTTCTTCTCTTCCTCATTATCTTCTTTCTTTCAAATTTTTAACTACCCTCTAAAACAGTAAAAACATCCTTAGAGGACAGTAAAAAATGAGCCTTGGCTGGGGTCTGGCCTGCAGACCGTAGTTGCCCCCCTGCATCAGGGGGTGCGTTACTGACACATCCTCACCCTTGACCCCAGGAAGGCATCCGGTTCCGGTCCACACCGGCAGGCTGATGGCCGGCCCAGCGGGACCTTCCCCGACCGCTGTGGACTCTCCTGGGCTGCCCTGCAGCCTTGGGCCAACACTGGCATTTGTAACAGCAGCTGAAGTGGGAAAAGACGGGGAAGAACCTGCACATTAGAAGTGAGTTGACACCACGCAGGCACCTGCAGGGCGGCTGCCCACATGCAGGCCTCTCTGCCTCTGCCTGGTGCTGCTAGGCAGCCTCCACGTGTCCACGGCCACGGCCGTCTCTCAGGGCACGGCGTTGCCCTACGATGAATATGGCTGTGCTGAACAGCCAACTGTCACCAAGGGAAGGACGCAGAGCAGAACCACTTTCTAACTTGCACTAGGTCTGCAAGAGGGCAATAAGCAAAAGATTCGGCCAAGGACCAGAAAGCATTGTCACAACAACACACAGAACACTTGTGTTAACCAGTAAACGCTAAGAGCTAACTTGTCCTAACAGGTGATGTTATGACTCAAGCAGAGCTGCAATGTTCATGAAATGACAGTGGCCTGACAGGGGGTAGGGGATTCGGCTAATTAACAGGAGTTACTAGCCACTAATTTAGATCAGCAGCTCACTGAGCAGGGATCCTGTATAATCCAAATTTGAAAATAAAACTGTTGGCTCCTAATGAGCATTAAACAGCAATAGAAAGCACTGAAGAATCCAGCACAGAAAGTCAAGATGAGGCGCTATTAACCTCTCCCCAGCAAGGAACCCCCCTCCAGGGAGCGGAGCAAAGCCAAGCGGGCAGCCGAAGGCAAGTCGGGGACATCACAGAAGCGCGCAGGGATCACTTTAAGGACCAAGACTTGACTAGGGTGCACACGTGGAGACAGGAGGTCACCAGCAGCCACGATTTACTGGTGAAGGGCATGGGGCGCCCTGGGAGTGTCAGCAGGTCCTGGGCGAGGACGGTGTTTGCACACACTTCTGTTCCTTCCCCGGAACCCCTGCAAAAACGAACATGCTGACAAGGGCTGAACAACAGGAGAGACGAGAAGACCCAAGTTCTGGGAGCTGGAGAGGAGACGGACGAGTGTTAAAGGACTGGGCAGAGGCCCCAAAAAACAGACCCGCAAGCTGGCAGCGGGGAAGCTGAGCATGGGCCCACTTGGCCCCGGGGAAGCCCAGATACTCCGGACAGGGGGTTGATTAAACTCCCCCGGAAGCAGCCCAATGTCCAATCCCCTCCCAGGGTTGGCATCACTGGGCAATGGCCTCACCCTCCGTCCTGAAGAAGGTGGCAGGATTGAAGGCCATTGGGCCCTGTGAGCGTGCGGCCACCACAGGGAGAAGAGGAAAGGTAAGTGGATTGTACGCAGAACGCCCAGCATCCTTTGCCCTGAGGGGGTGCTGGGGTCAGGCTGGTCCCCTTCCAGGGAGGAGGCTAGGAACTCTCCTCTGGGCTCAGATTCTCCAACTAAACGGCCTCCAGAGCCCCCAGAGCCCCCAGGCTCCATGTCCTCAAAAACCCCAATCAGCTTTTTAGGCCCCCACTTGTAAACATGAGCAGAAAACCGAGGATTACCAGACACACGTGAGGAAAACCGCACATACGAAGACAGAAATCACAGCAGACAAACTGAAAACCAGCAACTTGGAGGAAACAGAACAAACAGGGAAGATCATTAAAAACAGAACACAACAACAACAAACTCACACATCACTGCTACTATCTTCAGAGAGACAAGGAAAGATATCAAAGAAACAAAAATAAGATACTACGTAAAAAAGGACAATTGGAAAAAAAAGATGTAGAGATTGAAAAAATTCAGAAATCAAGAATTCAACAGAAGATTTTGAAGACAGAAAAGTAGGGCAAACAGATGTAGATATGAAAAAGGAAGATAAGGAAATCAGAAGATGGCCTCAAGAGGTCAGTATAATAGGATTTCCAGGAAGAGAGTAAAGAAAATAATTATCTTAACATATAAAGAGAGTTGGTCAGAGCAGATGAACACACATTTCCAGACTGAAAGCGGCCCACAGAGCACGCAGATACCACCTCACGGAGTTTCAGAACACGGGGACGAGGAGGAGGCCCCCGGGAGCTCAAGGGGCTGGGAGCGGCCCAGAGTGGCCCCTGGGCTGCCACGGCAACACTCAAAGTAAAGGCAATGGAGCAACGCCTCCAAGGTTCTGAAGGAAAGTTATTTCCAACCAAGAAATGTACATTGGCCACCTTGTTAATTGAGGGCAGGATAGAGATATTTTCAGATAAGCTTGGTCAAAAACTATTTGCTTCCCATGCACCATTCTCAGGAAACTAATTAAGGTTTGGCTTCACCAAACCACAGAATTTTAAAAAGATGTCAGAAAATAGGGCATGACTCTACCATCCAGCGGTCCAGGTGGCATCAGGTCAGAAGGATCTAGAGGGGGGCTGCAGGGGACGTGCCCGAGGGTAAGCCTCCGGCCTGAGCACCTTCAGGGCAGACTGAGGGGAAGTGAGTGACAAACACATGGAGAATGAAGCAAACGGAGAAAGACAATTGTTAGGTCTATGGTAAGCAAGGGACATCTGCTCAGAAAGGAAGAAGGAAGTGTTGTTTCCCGGAGTGAACGCGTTGGTCAGTCCTGACGACGTAACACAGGAGGACAGCTCTGAGGTGGGGGGGAGACACGGGGTCACAAGGGACACAGCTCTCCTTTGGAATGAGGTGCCAGGAGAGAAGCCTCAAGGGGGAAGATCGAGGACCAGAAATCAAAGCACGTTGTTAGTCACATGGATGCAAATGCCAGAGTGATGGGCTGAATGATACAGTGAACAGGACTTCCACAGAGAGACGCCAGAAACCCACGGGAGCAGAGCAGACCTGGAGGTGACCCGAGACGAGGTACCAGCGCAGGAGCGCACGCGTCTCTCGCGTCGCTGAAGGGCCGCAGGATGGCCAAAGAGTGGGCGGACCAGCTGGGAAAATGGGGGTGCAGGGCGGGAGGTCGCTGGGGGTGGGACACCGCCTGCAGATGCTCAGACGTCACACGATGTGCCGGAGTAACTGGAAACGGACAAACAGCAACGAAGGACAAAACCACCGCGAACGTGAGCTTCACGAACAGCAGGCCGACCAGCGAGGCCCCGGCCCCCTGGACGCGGAGCTGCAGGCGCTTGCGGGGCCTCGGAAGAGCGGCTCCGATGGAGCGAAGGGCAGGGATGGAAGGGGGGCAGCCGACCGGGCACCCTCTGAGGGAGGGGGGCCCTTCTTCAAGACTGGAGGACCTGGGGCCGGCAAGATGCTGACGGTGGAGCTGACGGCGGCGGACGGAGGGACGACGGGTTTCTGGAGAAGGCTGGCAGCTGAGGCCCAGACCCGGGCGGGGGGCACCTGTCCAGGGGCAGGGGGAGGGGGGGCTCCAGGGCCGCTGGTTTAATCACCAACCTGCTCTTGCTCCTGAAGGGCAGCACCGGGGAGGGGGGGCATGGGCACGTGGGCACGAGGGGGGCGCGGGCTCTGGGCGGGGATTGGGTGCGTGCAGGGAGGGGCCGTGGGCCGCGGGTTGACCCCGTGCGGGTCTGAAGCGCAGACTGCAGGTCTCCAGGCGCTCGGCGTCCCCCTTCGCTTCCTTTACTAAGGACCAGCGTTACTGAACAAGCGGCTCCAGCTGTTAGGCCAAATGAACGAGTAACCAATTACAGCAAAAGGTGAAGCTTAAATCCCTGTTCCCGCGGTTCCATAAGACGCTGTTCCCGTGACTCGCTGGAGGGCAGGCTTCCACACCAGGACCCCTCCTCGCGCGGTCCACCAATGCGGCACAGTCTGCGCCTTCGTCGGGAAGCCGTCTGGGGGTTGAGCGGGTGGCAGAAGGCCACACGGGAACGGCTCCACCCCACGCGGTCGAAGAGAGCAAACTGCGTCCTCTGACAAGGACACTGCTTCCTATGGGGCCCCTCCCAAACGTGGCTTCAGTAAGAGTTGTCAATTGGTCAACATTTCCTCTGCTTCCTTCTTTTTCACCAGTATCACTGGAAACTACTAAATAGAGAAGTTCTCCTTTCGAACTGTCCTCTCTCACGCTTTATCTGTAGGAAATCCGACGGGTGTGATTAACTCAGTGGACACAGTCTTGTGGCGTCGAGCCTAATGAGGCCTAATGAGACTGGCTCAAGAGATCAAATGAAAGACCAGAGAGCACGGTCCTCAGCTGTGCAGCGACAGTGGCTTCTAAGTCAGCCTCCGCGTTCCTGCGCAGCCTTTACGCGGCTCTTATCTGCCTATTTGTATTTATTTTAACTCAGCCGGGGTGTCCTATCCGCCCCCAAGGAATGTGGATGGAGTTTCTCCTGCTTTACAGCGTGAAGCAAACTGTACGGTGGCCTGACCGGGGGCCCGCGGTGGGGAGGTGGCGATTTCGGGACCAGAGCCCCACTCTGTCTGAGCCCCATCACAGTTCAGGGCTGTCTGACCCCTGCACCTCCCACACATCCTCAGCTAGCGCCTAAAAGTGCCAGGCGCTGAGCTGAGCCGGGTGCTGAGGACGGGGGCCTCTGTCCTTAAAGGGCTCGAGGCCTGGCGGCCACACAGGATGCACGTGAATGGCAGTAGAAGGCAGACAGGGGCTGGCAGAGGACCAGGTGGGCACCTGGCAGGGTGGTGGCCTCAGGGAGGCCTCTGAGACCCGACGGGAGTGCGGGCGGTAGGTGTGCGTGTCTCTCGCTGCACCCGAGGTGGCCGAGCTGTCCCAGCCCAGCTTTCGGCCTGCCCACTGCCCACAGCCAGGTTACTAATGCTCCTCGGCGCCTGTTCTCATGCCTTTCCACCCACTTGGAAGGCTCTCCCTCTCCTGAACTCCCAGCCACAGCTCCCGCTTGGGCCAAAGGCCCACTTAACTCCACCTTCCTGCCGACATCACCCCAAGCCTCCATCACAGGGCTGTTCTTCCAGAACTGATGTGATAAATTTGCACAATACCGTCATCTATTTGTACACATTTGTACATAATGAGTTCCTATTATCACCTAATTAGAACCTACACTTCTCAAGGGCAAGGCAGTGCCTTGGTTCTCTTAGATGATTTTGGCTCTGGGAAAAAAAAGAAAAAGAAAATGTGCAGAGAGCACGCTGATGGAGCCTCTGCTCTGCCTTCAGTACAACGCCCCCCGTTCCATTAGGTAACTTACAGAGGCAGCAGTTGTTCTGAGGATCTAATGGATCCTTAGTTAAAGAACTTAACTGACCTGCTACCCAGTGAATTGCATCAACCGTACATGAAATGGAACAAGGGTTGCCCCAGCCTCCAAGACACAAATAGCATCAGGGCTCACATCAGACCTACACACGCTGCTACACAAAAACCTGTCACTTGAATTAAAGTTCACATCCCTTTAGGCTGTTATACTTTGGCGTTTTTTTTAATGGATTAAAACCCCAAGTATCTTAGAAGTTCATCAATATAACATGATAGTAGGGGGACTTCCCTGGTGGCGCAGTGGTTAAGAACCCACCTGCCAATGCAGGGGACACGGGTTCGAGCCTTGTTCCGGGAAGATCCCACATGCCGCGGAGCAACTAAGCCCATGAGCCATGACTACTGAGCCTGCGCTCTAGAGCCCACGAGCCACAACTACTGAGCCTGCGAGCCACAACTACTGAGCCCACAAGCCACAATACTGAAGCCCGCGCGCCTAGAGCCCGTGCTCCACAACAAGAGAAGCCACCGCAATGAGAGGCCCGTGTACCGCAACGAAGAGCAGCCCCCGCTCGCCACAACTAGGGAAAGCCTGCGCACAGCAACGAAGACCCAACACAGCCAAAAGTAAATAACTAAATACACAAACAAATAAATAAACTTATTTTTAAGAAATGATAGTAGGGTTTAGACTTCCCAGTGGTGGGAGAGATTCTGTCTCAGCAGTGAGTGGAAGCTGGTAGGGAGAGTCCAGTCTCTACGCAGACATTTCTGAAGGCCTGGGTCTGGTCAGAGCATCTCCACCAAGTTCTCACGGTGCTGACACCCAGCTTCTCAAGAGAACTGATTCTCCCAGCTCCACGGAAGATGCAAGTGATGATATTTCTACCCCTCCGTGTCAGAGGTTCCACTCAACTTGCTTAGACAGTATGGGCATTAGACAAGCAGTAAGCAAGCTGTCAGGTGGGGCTGCAGCTCCGGGGGCTCAGAGGGGGTGAGTCTGAAGAGACGCGGCCAAGGATAGCGCACCTAAACACGCGTAAACGCACAGAACCTTCCCGGAGGAAAACACGCAGAGCCACGGGGACGTTCCTTCTCCCAACTCCTGCCCAGCCCAGGCGGAGCTGCAAAGCACGTCCTGGGGAAACTCTGTTCGTCAAAAACGACTGACCAGAAGGATGTGCTTTTGTCCAAAAGCAACTGGACACAGTCAAGGCTCAGCACGTTCTCCAGGATGGCCTCACAGCAGACATGCCAGCCACGGGACACGGGCTCACACCCGGGGCCTCGACACCCAGCCACGGGACACGGGCTCATGACCTCATGACCAGGGGACAGACACCCAGCCACGGGACACGGGCTCAGGCCCAGGGCATAGACACCCAACCATGGGACACGGGCTCACACCCAGACACCCCCCCCCCTTACGGTCCCCTCCGGGCATCCTCCAGGCCCAAGGGCCAGAAATCCCACCCACCAGGAAACAATCCCCAATTAGGGGAAGAATGTGCACAAACACAAAATGCTTGTTATCTCAGCCAGGAGGCGTTTAGAAATGAGTTTCTTTTTCAACGTATAATAATGTTTGCCCTTGTTGTTTTGACTGAAAATGTAGATACGATACCACAAACTATGATAAATATTTCCATTGGCTAAACATCTCCCCAGCAGCAGACGGTGGTTCTCACATGGTTGCAGGCTATTTCTACAACTCTCTTCTCAAAATTTAACAAGATTAATGACAGAAAATTAGTCGAGACAAGTATTGGCCTGTTTGGTTTATGCACCACTTCAACTATAGGAGAAAAGCACTTCCTTTTCACGTTACTTAGCGATAAGCTGATGGGAAAGTGAAAAGCAAAGCCTCACACTGACGACAACCCTGACAACACAAACTCCTCCAAAAACACACATGCACACACACACAGATACACACACACACGTACACACACACGTACACACATGTACACACAGAAACACACACGTACACATACACACATGCATACACACATACACACAGATACACACACACACATACACATAGATACACATACACACACATAGATACATACACAATACACATATAGATACACATACACACATACACACACACACACGTACACAGATACACACATACACATAGATACACACGTACACATAGATACACATACACACATACACACATGTACACACAGATACACGTACACATAGATACACATGCATACACACATACACACAGATACACACACACACATAGATACATACACACATACACATATAGATACACATACACACATATACACATACACACACGTACACATAGATACACACACACATAGATACACACACACAGACACACACACCGGGATGTTCTGGGAAGAAAATATGTGTTGTCACAAGGGTGCCTTCTCAATGCAAACAACCAAATGGGAACTTTGTTGCCAAACGTGACCCTAAATTGTATCAGGACCGCATGCGGTGCTGACCTGCTCCCCTGAGTATCTTCTACCGACCCAAAGTCACATGCATGTGCTGTTTTCCAACAAACTGAAAGCAAAAATTCACTCCGTGACGTCAGAAACTTCAAGAGCGACATTCGTGCCAATTCTAAACGTGAAGATGGCGACCCATTTCCCAAGTCTTTTCAGTGAACATTCCAACAGACATTTTCAAGACCAGTAGAAGAGATGGAAGGTGACAGCAGACTGGAAACAGCTAAAGTGAGACTCTTCCAGATGCTGGCTGGTGAGCCCTGTGACAGGAAAGCCATATGACAGGAGGCTCCAGAGACCATCCAGGAGCTCAGAGAAAATACCTACAGCCTTCCTCTGAGCTCCCAAAGCAGGGCAGGCAGGAGCTCCCAGAGCGCAGAGGCCTCCCGTCCTACCCGACAGCGCTGCGGTCGCCGGCCCTGTGCACGTGCAGGCCCTCCCCAGGCCTCTCTGGCTCCCTGGGGTAGGAAGACGGTGGAGCCCCTTCAACTGTCACCACGCTGGGAGCATGGGCCCCGCTACCCCGACATGGGGGACTTGGGGCGACCAGGGCCCTTCCAGGGAGGACTCAGTGCACAGGCTGGCTGTGGACACCCACTGGGTCTCAGTGATCAGGACTGAGGACCCCAGACTGCAGACCCCGAAGGACGGGAGGGGGGGATTTGCTTCCAGTGACAGAGCGGAGGCCCGACTGCACGGAGGGAAAATTATCCTGGAAGGATCCTCCCATCTCACTTTTTCATCACAACCTGGGCCCTCGACACTCAAAAGCCAGGCCTTGGCTGCTCCTGTCTCTGTGTCCCGGTCGGGCTTCCTTCCACGGGCTCGCAGGCCTCAGCCCAGCTCGGTAAGTTGTTTGCTTCTGACACACAACCGTCATGTCACGAAGAAAGGATACACGCGAACAAGATGGAAAATGCGGTATGAAGCTTAGACCCGGACCCCCCCCCATCAGCAGGTGGCCGTCGAGGGTACGCGGGGACGTGCGTCACGGTGCCTCCAGTGCTGGGGTGAAGCTGAAGGGGGCACGGCCACGGCACCCTTCTGGGCTCGCACTAAACGATCATTCGAGCTACGTGAACATGCTTTTGTCGGCCTAGCCCACTTCTCACCTTTCTTCTGGAAGTAACATCCCGAGTGGGTGGAGGACCCGCCCACCCCCCCCACCCACCCCGGCTCAAATCGCGGAATTCTGTGGGGTCGCCGAGCACAGAGATCTCTTCCCCCAATGACAGGACCAGACCCAGGAGAAGCTTGGCCACACTGTGGCCTCAGTGCCTGGTCTGCAGGTGGTCACGGGCCCAGCCGAACCGGACAGGGTCCTTCGTGTCCCCCAGGCTACGCCAAGGTCGGTTGTCGTCCCTTAAAGACAAAAGAACTGTGACTACTAGAAATGCTCGTTCACTTCTCTCCCCTTCCTAATGCAGACACTTTGATTATGTTTACACGGCTTCGTTTTATTAGCATGGATACCTCACACATCAAAAAAAATAAGAATTTATATATACCATCCCTCACAACTTTTGGAGCTTAAGAGAATAACAAAATGTCATGCTTTATTCCTTAAGAAAACACAAACAAAACGTGTACTTATTTTCAGAAAATAAGACGTGAAATTGCCTCTACTATAGAGTGAAGGATACTCATTCCCCTTCCCCTGTAGTCTTCATTCTAATAAAAATGTTGGGGGATTATTTAAAAGCAACATGAATTCTATATACAAAGATATTTATCTATATAAAAAAGATATTAAAAAAGAACTCAATCCCGACACAAGAAATCCACATTTGTAAATCCACAAAAGAATATGAATAATTTTCTTGAAACATGAAATATCTTCTTTAAAAATGAAATGAAGGGCATAGAGGTATTCTAGATGGCTAAATTGCCTTGCAAAGATTATTTTATATCCTCCTGGTTTTTGTTTTTTCTTAATGTGCCAACTCCCAGCATTGCATTTAAAATGAAAATGCCTCCGTGTTTGCCTTCCTATTCTTTACCTTCTCTAATGAATATAATTAGTCTCCTTCACAATGTTTTTATGCAAAAAAAATTTATAAGTCAGGTAGTTAAGTAAAGTAAGAAAATGCAGGTAAATGAAACATGACATAGAAGGTGATTCTAATTGAAATTTTGCTCCTCACGTTGCAATTTGGAAGCAAAATCACCTAAAGGCTACTACAAACAAGGACATTGGTCTTGGGTTTACGGACTTCCACCTTCTCTTGGGACTTAAGCATCAAATGTTTTAAAAAGCCACGTATTACAGGAAAGCATGTGAAATGTTTCCCAAACGATGAGCTCTTGGACCTTCTCCAATCTCCAGCGCTAGTTTTGACAGACTGCTATTGTAATTTTTGAAGTAAACGAACTACTGTATAAATTAAGTTGTTGGAAGAACTTGACTCCTGCGGAACTGGTGAGACTGAGTCGCCATCGATTCTGGGATGACCCACATGCTCCTGAGGCTCAGAGGGGACTGACGTCATTGAAGCCTGGGCTCTCACCTCATATTAGAGACCGGGGCTCCAGACACCCTAGCTGTGCGCCTTGGAGATCCCCATCGTCTCCTGGTCGATCTCTTTCAGATCGCAGGGAATAAGAACGGGAGGTACTCCTCCAGCTTTTCAGACCTCTACATCTCCCCGAGAGCATTCCCAGAGTCACTGATGGCAGGAGTGGGGCGTCCAGAGAACTCTTTTTATCTCAGTTTATCAGATGATAAATTAGGTCCAATTTCTATCAAATTCAACTAGCATTTAAGCAATTCCTGGAGGCGTGAGGGCAGAAGGAAAGAGGAGGGAAGGAACTAAATCAGCCGCAGGTGCTCACTGGATGACAGTTCTCATGGGAAAACCTGGAAATTTTAGGTTTTTTCATTTTCCAGCAATCTGCCCCTACTCCCTTCCTGCATGACACACACACACACACACACAAATCCTAAAATCAAACTCTCAACTTCTAAAATTTCGTTTTCCATTATTGATTCATGTAAATGTTGATTCCTTTAGCAAATGTCTGCCACTGTGCTGGGCAGAACGCAAGGTTCAGAAAGGACCCAACGCAGATTCTGCCTTAAGGAGAGAACTGTCCAGTCCACCACGGAAGGCAAAGTCACAGGTGACTACGATCAAGGTCCAAAGGGGGAAGGGCTTGGGCGTGTGACTGTCAGGCTCATTTGGAACTTGAGGTCCTGTGACTGTCCCAGGCTTTGCTACTCAGAGTTACGGTCCAGGCACCAGCAGCCCCTGCCTCACTGGGTATCCTGCTAGAAATTCGGAGCCTCAGGCCCCGCCCAGACCTACTGATTCCAAATCTGCATTTTAACAAGATCCCCAAGTGATTCCCAGCACCTCAGCATTTGAGAACTTCTGCTCAGCAGGAGACGACGCAGCCAAAAGGCGTCGTAATTCTGACAAAACTGCGGATTACTTCCCGGAGAGGAGGAAAGGTCTCTATGCAACCAGAGCAGGGCACCTAGGCCGTTCCTCCCTCAACTGCCTCTCTGCTAAGCGTCTCCCTTACATTCCTTCTGGGCACATAAGCATGAGATGCTGGTGTGACTTTACGTTTTTGGGTCCCCAAACATATATGATCAGTTGCCCAATCTTATACTGTTTTCACATTTCATTTGTCCCTTATTCACTGTTGACAAATGTCATTTTCCATCAATTACCCATTTCATCATTAACAACAAACACACAGAGCTTACGATTCACCCAGCCCTGCTTTAGGCGCTTCACGAATGTTAACCCATTTAACCTTCACCCCAACCCTGTGTGGCAGGGACCCTTATTATCCCCCTTTTACAGATGAGAAAATGGAGGCGCTGAGGGTAACTAACTCCCCGGGAAAGCTGCAGAGCTGGGATTCAAACCCAGGGAATGTGGCACTGCGGCTGTGCTTTTATACTTCACACGATATTATGCCACACTGTGTGCAGAGAAGGACGTGACCGCGTCATGAAAGAGAGAAATTAAATCAGCATCCCTGGGGAAAGAGGTGCGTGCCCCGAAGGCCTAGAGGCTCAATACTATCCTTGGCCTTCCAGGCTCTGCTCCATCTCAGTGTGTTTTCTTTGCTCGTTTCTGCCTGGTGTCTGACTGTGCAGAAACCGTTCCCAAGAAGGACTCGCCGGCCCTGTCAAAAGTCACAGCTGCAACGGGGACGGCGGGGACGGGACCCGGGAGCAGCCGCGACTACCCTGCTTGTCCTCCAGCTGAGATCGGTATGCGGCTCATGGGGCCCGGAGAAGATCCAGGGGAAGGAAATTGGAAAAAAAACAAACAACAGAACATGACTTGCAGACAGCATTCATAAAGCCATCATGATTTCATTATCTGGCCCTGAGAAGGAATTCTGCATTTTCAGACACACTGTGAGGAACATGCAATGTAAGCATTCTGTTCCCACAGCCCAGCGACGCAGGTACGGGGCACGCAGGTGGGAGCTGCCACGAACGGAAGACTCAGACGAGAGGGGCAAAGCAAGACCTTTAGTCTGTCTGGGACCTGAGCACCTCACGCCTGTGTCTCTTTCTGGAAGAATTCAGGAAAAGGGTTCAATTTCACCCAAATTTTATATAGCACTTGAAGGCCACGTTTACTAGACCACCAAAAGCTTGACTTGCGGTTTAGCCTGTCATCTGAGACAAAATGAAGGCCACTGCCTGAAACGTGCAGTGGATTTTAGTGAAACGGACTCCAGGGCTCTACTGCGCCTTCCCTTCGGAGGGAGACATGGGAAGAGGGCAGGGCTCAGACCCGCCAGGAAGCCGCTACTCAGTTTTGCAGGACAGAACAACACTCCCAGCAGGTACTCCACACAACTCTGTTGTTTGTGTAGGATTCTAATATAAAGTAAGCTTGGAAAGTGCTGGGTTAAACAAAGTTAAACAGATTCCTTACTGGTGATTCTCTAAGAGGGGTTAAAATATTCAATATTCTCCAAATGAACTAGACATGGAATGCCTTTCTAAGACATTTCCTTTTTAAAGAATTCTCAGTTTGTGAAAGACTGTGCTAGGTATTAAAAAAAAAAAAGGGTATTAGCCCATGGGACTACCTACGGACAGAAGGACAGAAGGATGACCTGGTGACTGAAAACGACACATGGTCTCCAAAGTGGGAGAATGACCAAGTTTCATGCATTTATCAAAACAGAGCCTTGTTTGGGAATTCATTTGTAAGACTACCCCTAACTTCAAAAAACTGTGTGTAAGTTGATTTCTTACTACAAAAGCATGTCAGTTCATTACAGAACATTCGGATATAGAGAAATGTATTCAGTAGAACACTAAAGGTCACACGTAATTCTGCCATGTAGAAATTGCCATTTTAAAAATTTTGTGTGTTTTCTTCTAATTTTTTGTAGGCATATTTTTAGGGACTTTAGATCAGCCAACAGATTCTGTTTTTCTTCACTTAATATTGTCATAATCATACTTCATGTTATTCAAATTCCTCTTCAGCATTATTTTTAATAGCTGAATGAAAACAGTTGATCAAACTCACTTGAATATCCTTGATGATGGGCACCTAAGTTCTTTTTTGATTCCTTTTATTGAAAAATCAACTATATTGAGGTATAATTTACAAACAAAATGTGTCACAAGTGCATAATTTGATGAGTGAAAGATGCATGCACTCATGCAGACACCCCTGCGATCCAGATATCAGACATCCCCCCATCCCCGCCACAGATTCCCTCTCCTTCTCCCGGTCGCTCTCCCGTCACGCTCAGATTCCTATCAGCACCACTCACCCTTTCCTAGAGCATCACATGCGCGGAATTACACAGTCCGTGCTCTTCCTCCAAGTGTGCCAGGTGTCACCCTTTCCATGAGTGAGCAGTATTCCTCGTGCGGACACATCGTCTGCCAGCTGATTAGACACTGGGGGAGCTAACGCTTTGCTAGGACTAAAGCTGTTATGCATATTCGTGGATAAGTCTCTATGTGGACACACATCTTCATTTTTTTTTGGTAAATGTCTAGGAAAATCACTGGTCACATAGTAAATATAGACTTGGTTTTATAAGAAAGCCAAAGTGTTTTCTGAACTATTCATACTTCCATTAATAATGCATGAGCGCTCCAGTTGTCCCAGCATCCTCAGTAATACTTGGCTCTGTTGACTTTTTCCATCTTGCCATTCCAAAGGGAGTGCAGTGGGATCACACTGTTGTTTTTTTTTACATCTTTATTAGAGTATAATTGCTTTACAATGGTGTGTTAGTTTCTGCTTTATAACAAAATGAATCAGTTATACATATACATATGTCCCCACATCCCCTCCCTCTTGCGTCTCCCCCCCTCCCTATCCCACCCCTCTAGGTGGTCACAGAGCACCGAGCTGATCTCCCTGTGCTATGCGGCTGCCTCCCACTATCACACTGTCCTTTTAACGTGCATTTCCTGGATGATGATCACACTGAGCATCTTTTCATGTGCTAAGTGGCCATTTGTGGAATTTCTTGTGTGAAGTATCTGTTCAGACATCTGGCCCATTTTTAAAATTGAATTATTTGTCTTCTTTCTTTTGAGTTACGGGAGATCTTTGTATGTTCTAGATATAAGTCCTTTGTCAGATGCAAATATTACATTCATTTTCTCCCAGACCAGTGTTTGCCTTTTCCTTTTCTTAGTGGTCACTTTCAAAGAATAGAGGTTTTTAATCATGACATTCATTTTGTCACTTTTTTCTTTTATGGTTCTTGCTTTTGGTGTCCTAAGAAATCCTTGCCTTTGCCCCCAATTGATCTCAATATTTAAAGCAAACACACACAAAACAAAAAGCCATAGAGAATGATAAACTGAACTACATGAAAATGTAAAACTTTGGTATTTGCAAGGCACTGTTAAGAAACTGAAAAGGCAAGTCATGGGCTGAGAGAGTATATCTTCAAAACATAAAAACTCTCGGGGCTTCCCTGGTGGCACAGCGGTTGAGAGTCCGCCTGCCGATGCAGGGGACACGGGTTCGTGCCCCGGTCCGGGAAGATCCCACATGCCTTGGAGCGGCTGGGCCCGTAAGCCATTGCCGCTGAGCCTGCGCGTCCAGAGCCTGTGCTCTGCAACGGGAGAGGCCACAACAGTGAGAGGCCCGCGTACCGAAAAACAAACAAACAAACAAACAAAACTCTCATAACTCAGGAACAGAAAAGCACCTCAGACGTTTTTCCCTGCCCCAAGGTTTCAAAGCTTTTCTCCCATGTCTTCATCTAACAGTTTTCGATTTCCACTCTTGCATTTATACCTCTGCTCCATTTCAACTAATTTTGTGTGCGGTTTGACTCTTGGGCTGAGATTCACTTTTTTACCCCATATGGTTATTCCTGATTCCAGCACCATTTGTTGTAAAGACTATCCTTCTCCAATTAATTACCTTGACAAGTTTGTAAAAATTCAATTGTCTGTATAAGTGTGTGTCTATTTCTGGGCTTTATATTCTGTTCCCTGGATCTATAAATCTGTCCTTATGTCAATATCGTGCAGATTAAGCATTAAAAGAAATCTTAAAATCAGAGAGTAAGTGTTCTCCAGCTTTGATCTTCTTTTTCAAAATCATTCTAGATCCTTTGCATTTCCACATAAATTTTAGAATCAGCCTGTCAATTTCTACCAAAAAAAAAAAAAAAAAAGCTTGTGATTTTGTTCAGGAAAGCACTGAACCTACAGATTAACTTGAAGAGAACTGGCACCCCATCAAGTCCTCCAATCCAAGAACGTAGTGTATCTCTCCATTTATTTAGGGCTTTTTTGATTTCTCTCATCTATGTCTTTTAGATTGTGGTGTACAGATCTTTTGTGTATTTTATTAAGTTCATCTCTATTTCATTTTTCTGATTCTATTTTAAGTGGTAATGTGCTTTTTTACAAATTTCAATTTCCAGCTGTTCCATGGCAGTACATAGAAATACAATGACTTCTATATATAGACCTCGTATCATGTGACGTTGCTAAATGCACTTGTTAGTTTTAGTAGCTTTTTGGGTAGATTACTTAGGTTCTCTATGTACTATATCGTGCTATCTGTGAATAAGACAGATATACATCTTCCTTTCATTTCTTTTTGTTTTTTTCTTTTGGCTAGGATCCAGGACAATGTTGAAAAGTTGGATAAAAGCAGATATCCTTGCCCTGAGCCTCATTTTTAGGAGAAAATTATTCAGTCTCTCAACATTAAGTATAATGTTAACTGTTGGTTTTTCTCAGAGGCCATTTATCAGCGTGAGGAAATTTCCTTCTATTCCTAGTGTGTTGAAAGTTTTATTTTATTTTTTAATAATAGTTGTTAAATTTTGTCAAATGCCTTTTTCTGCCTCTGTTGAAAACAATCATATGGCTTCTCTTTTGTTTTCTTAATATGGTGAATTATATTGATTTTCAAATGTTAAACCAAGCTTGCATTTCTAGAATACATCCCACTTGGTCATGGAGTACCAACTTTTTATATATTGATAGATTCAATTTGCTAATATTTTGTTAGTCCTTTTATGTTTCTTTGCTCTCATGGAATACTAGTCAGTATCTTTCTTTTCATGTAACATTTTTATTTTTAGCATCAGGGTAATGCTGGCCTCATCAATGAGTTGGGAAGTGTTCTCTCTTCTGAGTGAGTACAGAAGGGGTATTACCTTCTTCCTTTCACAGACACAGAGCTACGAAGATTTATACATATTTTGAAGTCACTTTTGGCAATTTGTGTCTTTCATGAAAGTTGCCCATTTCCTCTAATTTGAAAAAGTCGTTGGCAGAAAGCTGTTCATAATATTTTCTTACTGTTCTGTTCATGTCTGGAGGATCAGTAGTGATGTTCACTCTTTTATTTCTACTACCTATAATTTCTGTCTTCTCTTTTTTTCCTGGATAGAGGTTTATACAGGTTTTGGTTGCACTGATTCTCTCCACTGTTTTTCTGTTTTCCATTTCATTGATCTCTGCTTTTATCTTTATTATTTCCTTCTTTCTGTTTGCATTGGGGTTAATTTGTTCTTCTTTGTCTAGCTTCTTAAGATGGAAACTTGGATAACTGGTTTGGGCTCTTTCTTCTTTTTTAATGTTAGTATTCAAAGCCACAAATTTCTCTTCAAGCATTGCTTTGGCAGTATCCCACATATTTTGATATGCTGTTTTCATTTTCATTTAATTCAAAATATATTCTAATTTCCCTTGTGATTTCTTTTTAAACCTGTGAGTTATTTAGAAGTGTGTTGGGTGGTAAGCTCTAGAAATGTCAATTAGGTCAAGTAAGTTTACTGTGTTGTTCAGGTCTTCTGTATCCACAGGTATTTTCTCTCTACTCGTTCTGTCAGTTACAAAGAAAGGAGTGTTGAAGTACACAAGCATAAAGTTCATTTGTCTTTTTTTCCTATCAGTTCTGTCACTATTTTGAAGTATCTATAACTGGGTGTAGATATGTTAAAAAGTATTATGTGTGCATGAAGAATCAACCCCTTTAAAATTATGAAATGACTCTTTATTCTTTCTAATTAAATGAAGTCTATTTTGTCCCATATAAATATAGCCACTCCAGTTTCCTTATGGTTAGTGTTTGGACGTTTTATTTTTTCATCTTTTTACTTTTAAACTATCTGTGTTTATATATAAAGTGTGTCTCTTGTAGACAGCATATTGCTTTTTTTTAAATCAAGTCCAACTATATCACCCTTTTAATTAGAGTATTTAGAGCACTTAGAATGGATATAATTATCAATATAGTTATGACTTGTTTTCTATCTGTCCCACCTGTTATTTGTTCACACTCCCCCTTCTCCCACTTTCTTTTAGGTGAGTATTTTTTAGGATTGCATTTTGACTCCACTATTGGCTTATGGCTACTTTTCATTTTGTTTTGTTTTAGTAGTTTCTCTAGAGTGTGCAGTACATACTTTAACTAATTGCAGTCTGTCTTCAAATAATATCACACCAATTCCCATCTGGTGTAAGAATCTTTGCAGTAATGATGCATTGCTTCCATCCTGTCCCCACTCTTTGTGCTACTGTTGTTATACAATTTATTTACATATGTAGTAGAAACCTCATAATGTATTTTCATTATTTTTACTTTCAACAGTCAATTACCTTCAAAGAAATTTTAAAACGAGGGGAAAACGTTTATATTTTCCCACATTTTGGCTATTTCTCTTGCGATTCATTCTTCCGTAGAGATTCAAGCTTCAAACTAGCATCGTTTTCCTTCCGCCTAAATGACTGCTGGCGATGAACCATCTCAGCCTTTGTTTGTCTGGAAAGTCTTTAATTCACCTCCATTTCTGGGATGGTTTCCTCAGGTACAGAACTCAAGGTTCAGGTTGCTTCCCGCAGTTTAAAGACGTTGCTCCAAGGTCTTCTTGCCTTGCGTAGTTTCTGGCAACAAAACTTTCCTATATTTGTTCCTCTGCAAATAATTCTATTTTTTATCTTGCTGCTTTAAATTTTTTCTCTTTAGCATTTATTTTCAATAATTTGAGAAATTTTTGGCTGTTACTTAATTCTTTTCCTGTGCCCTCCCCGCTTTTTCCCTGATACTCTGATTACACATATATTAGATTGCCTGATTTTCTCTCACAGGTTAATCAAATCAAACTCTGTTCCTCTTTTTTTTTTCCTCCAGTCTTTTTCTTCCTGTGCTTCATCTTGGGTCCTTTCTAGTATTATGTCTCTAAGTTTACTAGTTTTTCTTCTGTAGTATCTAATCTATTCTCAATGCCAACAGCGATACTTAATTTTTCATCTCTAAAAGTTCCATTTGGCTCTTTAAAAAACAAATATATTTCCTTATCTCTCCTCACTATACTCATGTTTTTTTTAAAATACTTGACATAGTTATAACAGCTATTTTACCTTCTTTATGCACTCATACCATCATCTTTTTTATTCCTCAGTCTGCTTTTATTGATGGATTTTCCCCTTGGTTTTTGGTCACATTTTCCTGCTTCATGACAGTCCTACTAATTTTTGGTTGAATGCTGAACATTAAAAACTAAGGAAACGATCCCGTTTACCATTGCAACAAAAAGAATAAAATACCTAGGAATAAACCTGCCTAAGGAGGCAAAAGACCTGTATGCAGAAAACTATAAGAAAGTGATGAAAGAAATCAAAGGTGACACAAACAGATGGAGAGATATACCATGTTCTTGGATTGTAAGAATCAATATTGTGAAAATGACAAAACTACCCAAAGCAATCTACAGATTCAATGCAATCTATCAAATTACCAAAGGCATTTTTCACAGAACTGGAACAAAAAATTTTACAATTTGTATGGAAACACAAAATACCTTGAATAGTAAAAGCAATCTTGAAAAGAAAAATGGAGCTGGAGGAATCAGGCTCCCCAACTTCAAACTACACTACAAAGCTACAGTAATCAAGACAGTGTGGTACTGACACAAAAAGAGAAATACAGATCAATGGAACAGGATAGAAAGCCCAGAGATAAGGTGACCATATGTGCCTGGGTTTATCTTTGACAAAGGAGGCAAGAATATACAATGGAGAACAGACAGCCTCTTCAATAAGTGGTGCTGGGAAAACTGGACAGCTACATGTAAAAGAATGAAATTAGAACACTCCCTAACATCATATACAAAAATAAACTCAAAATGGATTAAAGACTTAAATGTAAGGCGAGTCACTATCAAACTTTTAGAGGAAAACATAGGCAGAACACTCTTTGACATAAGTCACAGCAAAGCCTTTTTTGACCCACCGCCTAGAGTAATGAGAATAAAAACAAAAATAAACGATGGGAGTTAATTAAATTTAAAAGCTTTTGCACAGCAAAGTAAACCATAAACAAGAAGAAAAGACAACCCTCAGAATAGGAGAAAATATTTGCAAATGAAGCAACTGACAAAGGATTAATCTCCAAAATATACAAACAGCTCATGCAGCTCAATATCAAAAAAACAAACCATGCAATCAAAACATGGGCAGAAGACATAAATAGACATTTCTCCAAAGAAGACATACAGATGGCCAACAAACAGATGAAAAGACTCAACATCACTAATTATTAGAGAAATGCAAATCAAGACTACAATGAGGTATCACCTCACACCAGTCAGAATGACCATCATCAAAAAAAATCCACAAACAGGACTTCCATGGTGGCGCAGTGGTTAAGAACCTGCCTGCCAATGCAGGGGACACGGGTTCAAGCCCTGGTCCGGGAAGATCCCACATGCTGTGGAGCAACTAAGTCCGTGCACCACAACTACTGAGCCTGCGCTCTAGAGCCCGTGAGCCATAACTACTGAGCCCGTATGCCACAATTACTGAAGCCCATGTGCCTAGAGCCTGTGCTCTGCAACAAGAGAAGCCACCGCAATGAGAAGCCCATGCACTGAAACGAAGAGTAGCCCCTGCTCACCACAACTAGAGAAAGCCCATGTGCAGCAGCGAAGACCCAGTGCAGCCAAAAATAAATAAATAAAAAACAAATAAATAAATAAATTCATTAAAAAAAATCCACAAACAAATGCTGGAGAGGGTGTGGAGAAAAGGGAACCCTCACGCATTGTTGGTGGCAATGTAAATTGATACAGCTGCTATGGAGAACAGTATGGAGGTTCCTTAAAAAACTAAAGATAGAACTACCATATGACCCAGCAATCCCACTACTGGGCAGATACACTGAGAAAACCATGATTCAAAAAGAGTCATGTACCACAGTGTTCACTGCAGCTCTGTTTACAATAGCCAGGACATGGAAGCAACCTAAGTGTCCACCGACAGAGGAATGGATAAAGAAGATGTGGCACATATATACAGTGGAATATTACTCAGCCATAAAAAGGAATGAAATTGGGTCATTTGTAGAGATGTGGATGGACCTAGAGACCGTCATACAGAGTGAAGTAAGTCAGAAAGAGAAAAAGAAATACTGTATGTTAATGCAGGGGTCCCTAACCCCTGGGCTGTGGACTGCTACCAGTCTGTGGCCTGTCAGGAACTGGGCTGTGCAGCAGGAGGTGAGCGGTGGGCGAGCGAGCCAAGCTTCATCTGTAATTACAGCCGCTTCCCATCGCCCGCATTATGGCCTCAACCATCCCCCCCCCCCCCCCCCGTGGAAAAACTGTCTTCCACAAAACCGGTCCCTGGTGCCAAAAAGGTCAGGGACTGCTGTATTAACACATATATGTGGAATCTGAAAAAACTGGTACAGACAATCTTATTTACAAAGCAGAAACAGAGACACAGACGTAGAGAACAAACGTATGGATATCAATGGGGAAGGGTGGGGGTTAGGATGAACTGGAAGATTGGGATTGACAGATATACACTATTGATACTCCGTATAAAAGAGATAACTAATGAGAACCTGCTGTATAACACAGGGTACTCTACTCAGTGCTCTGTGGTGACCTAAAGGAGAAGGAAACCCAAAGAAAAGGGGACATATGTATACGTATGGCCGACGCACTTTGCTGCACAGCAGAAACTAACACAACATTGTAAAGCAACTCATACGCCAATAAAAATCAAAAGAAAAAGAAACGTTACGCTTTTGAGTCTAGATTTTACTGTATTCCTTTGAAGAACACTGGGCTTTGCAATGGTCGAAGGCTAAGTTATTTGTATCCAGTTTGATCCCTTGGAAGTTTGTGTTTAAGCTTTGTTAGCCTGGGTCTAGAGCAGCCTTTACTCTGGGAATCAGTCCCATCACTGAGGCATAGCTCTTCCGGAATCTTGCTTCATCCCCTGAGTGAGGATGGTCACTGAGTGAGAACGAGGTCTCTCCATTACAGCTGAAGCTCATGTGCCTCCCAAGCCTGGGAACGCTCTAAGAAACCTTCAATTCCACCTCCCAGGCAGTTCCTCATCCAAGCTCGTGGAATGTCTTCTTAATATTCAGCAAGGACTCAGTGGGATCCTTATGCACGCTTTGGGAACTCTTTTTCTTTGCGGATCACCATGCCACGGGCTCCTCATCGCACGGCCCCACAACATCCAGGTGCCTCAGACTCTGAATTCTGCCCTCCACCTCCCCGGCTCTCAGCAAACGGCTGTTCTCTGTTGAAGTTCCTCTTCCACGCTCCCTGGTGGAGACCATGTCTCCAGGAAACCCGGGTGATTGCAGGGCTCATCTCATCTGCTCCTTTTCTACCAGGGATCACGGTCCTGCACTGCCCGTCGCCCGAACGGTGTTTTATGTATTTCATATAGTTTCCTAGTTTTTCAAGATAGAAGGTTTAATCTGATTTCTGTTATTCCATCATAGCTAGAAATAGAAGTCCTTTCTTATATTTTAAAAGTGAATCTTGGAAAAATGTTTGAAAGATCTTCAAAGAGTTAAACACAGAATTACCGTACGACCCAGAAATTCCACTCCTAAGTTTATAAGCCAAAGAACGGAAAGCAGGGAGGGACTGAAACAGATATTTGTATACGCGTGTTCACAGCAGCAGCATTCACAACAGCCCAAAGGTGGGGGCCACCCAGGGGTTAACAGATGATGGACAAGCAACACGTGGTCCATCCACACAATGGAATATTACTCAGCCTTAAACAGGAGTGAAGTGCTGACACAGGATGGAACCCGAGGACATCAGGCTCAGCGAGATAAGCCAGTCACAGAGGGACAGATACTGTGTGATTCCATTGATATGAGGTCCCTGGAGTCATCACACTCAGAGACAGAGAGTAGAATGGTGGCTGCCAGGGGCTGGGGGAGGGGGAGGGGAGTTAGGGTTTAATGGGAGCAGAGTTTCAGTTTGGGGAGAAGAAAGAGTTCTGTGGACGGATGGCGGTGATGGTTGCCCAACACTGTGAGTATACGTAATGCCACTGAACTGTATGCCTGAAAATTATTAAAATGGTAAATTTTATGTTATGTATATTTTATCTCAATAATACAATCACCGAAAAAGAACCTTCCATCTGTAGTGAAGGATTTCCCCCCAATCTTTCAAATATTCCAATGAAAATCTGACTTCAAAATTTGTGTAATGCAACAAGTAGCTGTGGTGTGTGGATCGCGTGGTATAAAGTGGAGCTGCAAGACTCGGGTGAGGCCTGCGGGTGAGACGGTGCTCGCTCAGCAGCTGCAAGCCTCGGGTGAGGCCTGCGGGTGAGACGGTGCTCGCTCAGCAGCTGCAAGCCTCGGGTGAGGCCTGCGGGTGAGACGGTGCTCGCTCAGCAGCGCCACTTCCTGACCCTGACGGCTGCGCTGCATTCACGTTTGACAATGTCTGTTTATAGGAAATACACACAGAAGTCAGGGGGACGGGGCCTACTCCCAATGGTTCAGAGAAAAGAATTATGCTGGCCATGTATTTGAAACTTTTCTGTAAGTTTCTATGGTTTCAAAAATTTAAAACATAAATTGAAAGTACTGAAAAAAGTTTGTGTAACTTTTATGTTATCACATTGATCTGTTAAGAGCAATTAGCAACAGTAAAATCCTAGTAAAGTGAGTATAAACCATGATACAAAATTTAAAGTTAAAAAAGTAAACACCTTAAAAACATATTTAAAAATTAAGAAGAGAAAAGAAATTTTTAAAAAACTGAGTTTAGATGGTGACAAACATCTGACTCTCACTATAACTGGGACCGAGTCCCTGCTTCATGCTTTACAAGAGCAAAGAGGGAAAAAGACAAAATGCAGGCAGAACAGCGAGCACACGTCTGACAAACGTCCATCAGTCATACTCACACGATGGTTTTTCCGATGTGCAGAAACGACTTCTCTACGAATTCCCGGACGCTGTGGACCTCCCCCGTGGCTATGACAAAGTCCTCGGGTTCATCGTTCTGTAGCATCAGCCACATGGCCTAGAAAGAGAGGCAGAGCCACGTGAAAGCTGGACCCAGCTGCCCCTCGGGAACTATCACGTCACCAACGCACATCACGGACAGGGACAGTGCTAACAGGTAAACCAAGGCACACAAAAGCTCTCAGGAGTTTATCTGAGCACACGTTGATTCCAAAGGTGTTCAGGAGGCTCCCCACGCAGGGACAGGGGCGCAAGGCTTTTACAGAGTAGAAGTGAAGCGAAACAGAGCAAAGCAATTATTTGATTATCTGGGAAGCCGGGTGAGCTACTGGTGAAGTTTCACTTCCTCGGATTCTGGTGTGGTGACCCTGGCTACCAAGGGCTAACAGCCTCCTTGTTTAGATGCTTTAACCTGTGTAGACAGACGGTGACGATGAGTCTAGTCCACTACCCTGACCGCGGCAGTCGTGGTTCTCAAACTCTAACGTGAGACGGAATCATCTGGGGACCTCTGGGTACATCCCAGGTGCACAGGCCGGGCAGCTGTTGCAGCACCTCTGTCTGCAGCAGGACCTTGGACTACAGTTCACACGTAGGAGATGCTGAAGAGCGTCTGCACTGAATAACCTTTTCAAAGGATATTTAAGAATCATGGAAGGAAGGCAAGAAAACATCATTTAAGGACAGGTGTTTATCCTCCAAAGTAGGACCAAATTTCTTAACAGTAAAGTTGGAAATTTACCACTGCGGTGACACGGTAAAGCAAAATGTTCAACAATCCTTAACGGAAAAACAATCACATAACGAACAGCACTTTTAACAAGTTATCTGGCAGTGAAGACGTCTGCGCAGAGTTAAGGTTTCAGTAGCTGTGTTTGAAGGTCAGGGGCTCGGTGGGCGCATCTCACAGACAGGCTTTTTCAAGGAGAGCCAGAAGTCTAGCTGCAGGTGAAAGACCCAGAACAGGGCTCCCAACTCAGCTCAGACGGCTCTCTCCGTAGCAGCCGGGCCCAGAGGTTCTATAGCTTGCAGCCACGCACTGATTTTAAAGGTTTGTTTACACAGACAGAAGATGAAGATTTTACAAAATTAAGTATAGCTGGTATCTGACAGCAGTCTCTTTAGGAAAAAAATCTAAGACAAAAAAAAACAACAAAAAACAACTCAATGCGATAACCTATAATGAAAAGGAATCTGAAAAAGAATATACATATGTATATACACATATATATGTATAACTGGATCACTTTGCTGTACATCTAAAACACATTATAAATCAACTATACTTCAATAAAAAATTTTTTAAAAAATCAATTTTTTTCATCACTCACACCCACTTTTCCAAATAAAATAGGTGAAAGCAATAGTCACCTCATTAGAACACAGAGTCCCCAATATTATGTGCATTGAACTCTTGTTGTAACATCTATAGAAAACTATTGGTTGGTGTCTCCCCAGCTGCTGTGGGATAAGCTGAAAACTAGGTTTCTGAGATCAATGGAGCCGCTTATTTTCTTTTAGAAAACACAGTCAGCAAAGTTTTTGCTGATTTAGTTTAAGTTTAATTCTTCTTTATTCATTTCAATTTATGGCAGCCTTCTAAAAAATAGAAACACGCACGTTTCTCCTGTACTCGAAGTTTTTTCTTGTGACTATTTCGGTCTATTTCCAGATTGTTTTAAATTGTATTTTTGTCCTGCAGAAGACAAGGCTTTCGGCAATTTCACACGCCTTGGAGAGGCGGCCCCCGGGTGGGACGCTGGAAGCAGACGCAGGTCAGGGACGTGCTGAGAAGCATCAGACGGAATCGTCCTGGCAGGAGAGGGGTTTGTTCACATTCATGAAAGATCTGCAGTTTTGTTTTGCACTGAGAGATTATAGTTGATGAATTTATTTATAACACTTTAAAAATTTTACATGAATTATATTAATAATAAAGCTTGATCAGTTCTAAAAAGGCACAAAATGCAAGCTGTCCTCTTCATCGGGATGGTGCGTGCGGCCCCGAGGGTCAGACCCTGGGCCAGCGCCCTTGGCTGTTCAGCTCCTCGAAGGTGCCCTGGTCGTGGGCACCAGCAGAGGTGAGAGGTCCCTCTTGGTGTCCGCGTCTTGCAGGTGTCCACCCAGCCTGGAATACCCTCCTCCTCGGCCTGGGAACCCTCCATCCTGGGCCCTGGCATGGCCTGTGTCTCTCCAGGTTTCCCTGGGACGATGGCATAGCACACTGGCTATACTGGCCCGAGCTGCCCTTTGGGCACCTCCCCAACTAAGCTGACCCTCTCACGTGCTGTGTGCACGCACACGTGCACACACACACACACACACACACACACACAGACGCACGTTTTGGCTTTCTTCAAAATGCTTCCAAAGTTTTTAGGAAAAGTTAAATTATGCTTCTGGCTAGAATTTCTATCTGAACGTTTTTCTGAGGGATTAGTGTATGTACTTAAGGGTGTTTTACTTGACTTTCCATTCTAAAAATAACATTTCAAGTAGGTCTTTCAGGACTGCTCAGCTTATTTTATTTCTTTTAAACACTATGTTGGGCTGGAATGGTTTTGAAAAAATCATATTTTTAATCATGTGAAAGAAAGCAAGGGCTGCTAAAAATAAAGGGAGAAAAGACGATGACTGGTTGCGGGTGGATTACTTGAGACACCGGCACCAGCTCCCTGGTGCTCGTTCCATCCCCACCGAGAATCCGGGCACACAGGAGGCCCTCACTTTCACCACAGCTGAGTGCCAAGAATCTGCCCTTTTCTTTTCCAGCCGACCATCCGTGGCCTTTGACCTACCAATTTCTAGGCATTTCCTTTAAAGTTCATCCTGTCCCAGACTCCAGCCTGGGAATGGGCGGGAAAGGATGTACAGCTCCAGATTTATTTGTTATTACTGAATAGTTTACTGGTTTTAAAACGCAGAGGGAAAGGCTTTGTTTGAATTTCCACTGAGCATAATGAATCGTCTCTGACTGGTAAATGAAGGCCGGTGACACTCCAGACCAGATGAACAAGTTGGTGCTCTGCGGTGATCGTGGGTTAGGAATTTGCCACCGAGCCGGGGCCGCGCGGCCCGTCGCGATGCCCAGTCGTGTCCAGCACAAAGGCCCCTGTGTGGGAAGCGCCACGGCCTGCACGTCCTCACGCAGCTGCACACGCTGATCTGGTCCATTTCTTCCCTGATGGACGGCACGGCCGAGGCGAAGGTTCACCTCTCCTCACCTTCCTGTTCACATGCGGGCCATGTGACCCACGACTCGGCCGGCCACCCCGTGCTCAAGTCCCTACCCAGCTCCGGCTTCCGGTGCAGAAACGCTCCTGAGGTGACAGGTTTCAGGCGTCTGCACTCTGGGCCCGTCCCTCCCGGAATGAGGGGCCCCATAAGGATACGACTGACTTCCCCACCTCCTCACACACTTAATTACCTCTGCCCTGCCCTGATCACCAGTGCAAACGGAAACACCGCCTGCTTTTTATGTTTTAATCCATCCCACAGGGAGGAGTGCACCAAGGCTTGGGACTCTTCAACATCAAAATGTCTCCTGATGGCAAAGAACGGCGCAGTTCTCCAACCACGTTCCATATTCATCTTGCTTTTAAGGCGCATAAAGTCCAGGGGGAACCCGACTCCACGTCACTGACGCCTGAAGGCCAAGTCTAGGTGGTTATAAGCATCCGCTCCATTTGGATACGTGCTCTCCTGTAACTATACAGCGAATCTATCTGTTTTACAAACCTAGTTTAGAGAAGTCAAAATAAAACTTTAAAAAATCCCCCCACCCCCGCCAAAAAAAAAAATACTCCTCTCCCACACCTGCTCTTCGGCCGTACAGGTCACGACGTGGAAGTCACGGTGGAGGGGCCTCCTCCTTCCTGGACCCAGGAGCTTGCAGTGGCTCCCAGCGGGACCAGTGGTGGAGAACAGCCAAAGGGCATCACCACAGCCGACCAGCTAGCCTTGATTCCACGCGTGCCTTTCGGGCTGGGATGTGTGTTTGTCTTGAAAACCTGGATTCGACAATTGCTTCCACCTTGCCATTAACCTCCGGCTCAGTATCCAAGCCACGGACACTTATTAACTGAGCTGTCATCCATGAATAACGAGATTTGTTAATCAAGGTTATGTTTAACTATGTTCATCTGACTGCTGCCTTCTCAGTCCTGTGCTTTTGTGCTTTACGGGCTACTGTCATAAAAATAATCTAAACATATACACGTACATAAATATATATATACACATATGTAAATATATGTATAAAATAGGGGAGAAATTCTATGAAATGATTCTAATAAAAATCAGAGGCATTTGAACAAATGGAGATTAAAATTCCCCATAAAGGATTCTAAGTGTGGAACCGTTCACATACATTTTCTTTCAGCTCTGTTCAGTAGCTGCTTTCATCCTGATAGCCTGGTGTTTTCAGTTTGAATCAGGACTTCAAGGAGTCCTGGGCTAGGCTGGGTCTTATGCTTTGTGGGATGCACACAGTTCGGGTTAGCCCGGGGGGAGTACCCCTTACTCTGACATAGTTGGGAAACAGGTACTAAATGACTAACAAACACAACTGTATTGAGAAAATCATCTAGCATAAAATCAAAACCTCAGCCTATTAATTTCTTCATGGGTAAAAATACTGTTGTTTGTGGATTCCTTTGATTAAGGGTCTTTTAGACATTTGAAAAGTACAAAGTTACTGGACAGGAAAAAAATCATTAGGTGATACATTTTTAAAAACACCAAAAATAATAAAACAAATTTAGAAGGCTATCTAGCTCTTGCTATTAACATATCATTGAACATTGATACCAATGCACTGAAAGAGGCCAGACCAACACTTGCACTGCCCTGCCCTTCTGTTCCAGCCAGGTCCACCAAGCTACGAAGTCCGAGGCTGGGGGTCACAACATACAGCCTGAAAGCTCTAGTCCTCCGGGAATCACTCTGACCCAGTTTTCTGGAGCACCATCTGCTCTCTCTGTATGCAGAGTCAGGTAGCGTAGTTATTTATTGATCTCTGAGTACATTTTATCTCTTCCATGCTTCCACGCACTCCTTTTCTTTTCCAGGCACGCCAATTATGCATGTGTTGGATCTCTTTTCTTCTGTGTTCAGGTCTGTTACTTGCTGCCCCATCATACTTATCCTTGTTCTCTTCCATATTATTATTATTATTATTATTATTATTATTATATTATTATTATTATTATTATTTATGTGATGTCCTCCTGCTTGTTCACCTGTTTCTAATAACGCTTATTTAAAGGTTTCTTGCTAATGTGACTTCAACCTCTGGAATGATTTTCTCTCTCTTGTCCGTGTCTTTACTGACTACTTCTCGCTTAACTCCTTCATTTATTTCCTTTAAGTCCAGGGTCTGCAAACGTTTTCTGAAAGGGCCAGAGAGTAAACACTTTAGGCTTTCGAGCCACATGCTGTAACACAGCCGCTCAGCTCTGCCGCTGGAGCACAAGGCGGCCACACACAACACAGGAAGAGGTGGGTGCGGCCGTGCTATTTACACAACCCGTGACTGGCCCACGGGCTCTAATCTGCCCTCCTCGGCTTCTGGCAAATGGAACCAAACTGCGCTGCCTGTAAGCTTCTTTGAATCCGTGGTATTTGCCTTTGCTGCTACTCCTTATGGCCCGTATGTGCTTTTGGTCTGTCTCGTTTTGGTCCTTGTCCCCCCTTGCAGCCCTCTCCCCAGGCCCACTCAGCTTTCCCATTACTCTTCCTGTTTGAACAAGGCTGCATACTTGCTGTGGAACGGTGTGAGGAGAAGGAAAGTGCAGGGCGGGCCTGCAGCCCCACTTTAAAGTCCTCCCAAAACCCTCTCTCCAAAATCAGGACACTCTCTGCCCCGGGACACGGCTGCCCTCACTTCCCGGCGCTGATCGGCTGAGTGTGGGCCCCAAGCAGCCCAACCCCGGTCAGTCCGCACTGCCCCTCAGCCAGGAGGCCAGGCCCCGACATGAACCCGGGTCCCTCCCGTCGTCCTGCAGGAAAGGCTGGGCATCGATAGAGACATTGTCCAGCCCTACGGAACGTCATTGTGTGGGACTTTTAGGACTGGGAATTAATTGGAGCGAATTCTACAGCCAGACATGTATGCCCAGCACAACGTGCCCTGAGTGAGCACATGAAGCATGGTATGTACCCAAGGTTATGTGACCACGTAAACAACGTAGGAAAGAACCATAAGAGAAAACGCACATACAGACAAAGGCTGCTGCTTAATCAGCCATCCCGAAACTCTGGCTTAAGCCTTTTTACTGCTCAGGACCCTGAGTTCAGAATCCGGGAGGACGGCTCCTCCCTGCTTCCCGGGCTGCTGGCCGAGATGGCCTCCCGCACAGGCCTGGGTCCTCCGTGCTGGACCGCCCCCCAGCCCTCCTCCTTGTGTCCTGTCCCCGCAGCCTCTCACCCAGCCTGGCCCAGCTACCTAGAAAACAGAATCTGCAAGGCCTCCTAAAGCCTCGGGAGGCCCCGCCGTGCTCCTCCATGGACTACTGTGGCAGGCACAGCCCGAATCCAGACAAAGGGGAACGCCCCCCACCCCCACCCCCGCCATGAGAAAAGCAGTAAAGTCACACTGTGACAGGGCGTTTAGGATGGGCGGGCAGTCCTGTGATGACTGTAATTTCAGCTGTTTCAATACAGCAATGAAATCCTTATGTTTGCCTTTAACATAAGCATTGTTGCCTCTGCTGTAGTGTCCCTGCACAGCTCTGCCTACCTTGCACCGTGCAGTGATGGTCAGGTTGACACTAGCTCAGGGACTCACACCTGGCATACGGGCCCTGACACCATGACTGTCACAACGCACTTCCCAGAAGTGCTGTTTCCTGGAGCCCAGCCGCCTACCCCTTCCAGGTGCTTCCAATACCTGCTCCCACTCGCATGCCCGGCGAGCCACCCAGACTTCGCTCCTGGCTCAGCTGCACAGCAGGAAGTGACTCCACGCCCACGGCCGGCCACCTGCCCGCCACTCCCGGCTCGTGGCTCCCGGCCCAGGGCTGCCTCAACTCACCCTTGGGAAGCAGCTCTGACTTCGCTGTGACCTTCCCCTCAAAGCCGTCCTGAGCACCCAGTTCTGCCTCTCGTCTGACTCTGACCGGAGGCGCCCAGCTTCTGGGCTGGTCCTGGGCTCCCTTGAGTGACAGGCCCGAGCCTCGCCACGGACCTCTGGGTTCCAGTACTGACAGCCATCGTTACCGGTAACTAACCCTGATAAACACATCACATTATGTGCATTAAGGGAAACGCAGCGGGACTTTACAAGCTAAGGTTCCCTAAAACGGTGCTGCCCCACAGAAATGCAATGCAAGCCACATATATAACTTAACATTTTCTATTAGCCACATTAAAAAAGGAAAAGGAAAGGGCAGAGCTAATTTTAATGCTTTATAAGCCAATGTATGCAGTACATCGTCGTTTCAATAGAGAATATTATCAAGGTATTTTACGCTGTTTTCCTATGCACTGAGCCTTGGAAGCCCCGTGCACGTTCTGTGTTCGCAGCACATCTCAGCTCACCTGGGCACCCCTTGTATGCCCACGAACACAGGAGGCTGGCAGGCACTCATGGGGCAGCCGGGCCACGGAGCCGCCCCGCAGAGGGAGAAGGGGCCCCCTCTCGTGTGTGTGCTGCCCTCACGCCGCCGCTCAACCTGCAGGGCTTCGTGGAGGCGGCCTGCTCACCCCGGGACACAGCTGGCGGATCATCCTCTCCCCTCCCTCCTTCCTCGTCTCCACCACCTGACTTTTCCTGCAGTGACTACATCGGTGATGCCAACTAGAAGACAGACCTTGAGAAGTGGGCTAACTAGCTCCCAGTTTATGACCGTCTGACTTTTGAATGCCTGTCTCATTCGTGTACCAATGGGCAGTGACACCACACCCCTGCCTCCCAGTGGGAACAGTGGGGAGCAAAGACCCAGAGAGACACTTACGGGCACGATGACAGCCGGTGCTCAGGGAGCAGGCAGGGGTGCTGGAGTCTGTGTGCATCAGAGCCTCCTGGGAGGTTAACACACAGATCGCCGGCCTCCTCCAGCCCCAGCGAGGCCGACTCAGTAGGCCTGGGGGAGGCCTGACAATCTGCACTTCTAGCAGGTTCCAGGGCAAAGCTGATGCTGCTGGTCTGGGGACCACACCGAGAACCAGCGCGTGCCGTGGTCCTCAGACCTGGAGTCAGACCACCCGGGTTAAACCTCGGCTCCAGGAGTCACTGCATGACTTCTGGAAAGTTCCTAATCTTCCAGGGCCTCAGAAAAATGAGAATAATGGCACCAACCTCGTAGGGTCGCTTTTAGGATGAAATTAGCTAATATATGAACAGTGCCTGGAACAGTGCCTGGAACAGAGTAAGCGCTCAAGGACTATTATTTATCATGATGATGATGACGGTGGCTACGCAGCTGGAGAGGGTTCCTGGCACCTGGGAGAACCTAGTTCATCTCCAGGACCAAAGTCCTGCGTCCATACATGGCATGCAGAGTGAAAGGGTGGAGTGAATTTAATCCCCATTCTGTTCACAGCCACAGACTTTCATAGTTGGAAAGGACCTCAGAGATGCTGTCTTTCAATTCAACTCATAAAAAGGCGGGGAAGCAGCTGAAACCAGAGAGGTTATGTGATCTGGCTGAAGTCACACAGCTAGTTTGGCCGGAGGTGGGACGAGAGCCTCAGTCCCCTGTTTCGTTTTCTTTTCACTGCATTACACTCCCATGCATTTTCCTGTGGAAATTCTGCCATTCTAAATGGTCGTTAGGAACAGCTGCGTGGACTTGTGCGGACCAGCCCGGGGACCGGACCTGTCGGTCAGCAAGTATTTACGGAAGCCCACAAAGTGCCAGGCACTGGAGGATGCCAGGTGGGGGAAGACACGGAGGATGCAGAGCCTGGCTTAGGGGCATCCACGCTTTACGCAGGAAAAAGGCTCTAAGAGCCCAGCATTTGACTTAAGGAGGAACTTCTGAGACATGAACTCCAGCGAGCCTCCAGGAGACATCAGGCCTGGGAGCTCCGGACAACCTCCGTCCCAAGCAGGCCCCCCCCACCCCCCACCCCCGGCTTGAGCTGGAGGCGTGAGGCCAGAGCTACGCTCAGCCAGGGGCCCGTCCCAGTGCCTCCCCCACTCCCAGTCCCATATCAAGGGTGGACACAGACATATTCTAGGCCAATCGGGGTCTCAAAAAAGCCTGTGATCAGAGGCCCAGAGACTGAATGTGCAGGATGGCACTGGGCACCGGAGATGCCTGACTCCGGAGTGGGGTCAGCGCCCTGCTGAGGCCGGGGGGGAGGCCTGAGGCAGAAGGAGCACCTCAGAGCCCAGGGCAGGACACCTGCTGGGCGAGAAGCAGGGAGGGCAGGACCCCAGGCCTGGGGGGAGCGAGGGGCAGGCGCCCGGAGCACGGCAAGCGACTCCACCGCCCCGGCCTGGGACGTGCCCCAGCGCCCCCTGGGATGACTCCTTTTCCACCTGAATTTCTTCGAGCTGGTTTCTGCTCCCTGTGCCACGAGCTCGGAGGAAGACAGCTGGGGACCAGTCCCTGCATGGGGCGGGGGGCAGCCATGCATCAGCGCCGAGAAGGCAGGTCCAAGGGGTAAGGCAGCACCCGGGCCCCAGAATCCTCAGGGAGGAGGGAGGAACGCCACGTCCCCGAGCCACCGGGACCAAGGGGTGACCGCTGACCGCTGGCAGGAGCGGGGAGGCGGCGGGCACACCTCGCGGCGGGAGGGCTCTGAGAACCCTCATCCGTCTGCTCCTAGACCCACGAGCGCGGCGCCTGCCCGTCCAGCATCCCTGAGGACCTCGGCCCGGCACACGCAGCATCCTTGTCACCGGCGAGCTGGTGCCCATTCAACGCATTCATTGAAACTCATTTCAAATGTGTTTCACCACAGCATCCTGATTCACAGAAATCAGGATTTCAATTTAAGAGTCACTCTACCCTCCATACTCTTAAAACTACGCTTGAATAGATTTAGATTTAATCATTCTGCCTTTAATTTCTGGTTGCTAAATACAAGAACACCCCAACAGAAACACCACGTAAGCTTTGATCTTCTGGGAGGTTAAGCTGCTCTTTTTAACCTGGTCTTGCCCATGACTGTAATGTTTCTGTTATCATAATTATTTCCTAGATGCTGACTCAGTAGTGTCCTTGATTGAGAGAGATGGGAAGGGAAGCTAGTTCTATTTAAGAAAACATTTCTTGTAGCAGTAATATTTGAGCCTAGTGACACGGGAGGAGAGAAATTCCACTACATATAAAAAACCCAGTAATTTACAGACTACAGCCCCTCCACACTGCTGAAAATTAAACCAAAAGCTCCTTTATGTTCTTCAAATTAAAAAAAAAAATCAAGAGAGCTCCTGAAAGTTTGATTATTTTAAAAACACATAGATAGTGACAGATTTTTTTTTTGAGTCTTTATAACTTCAGATGAAATTTAGAAAATCAGGCCTTTGATAAACTGAATTAATATTTTCAAAATAGTTAACATAACAAGTCTTTAAATATTCTAAAGTGGCCCCCCACCCCAAAAAAGAAAATAAAAACCAAACAAAAACTTGAGAGAAGCTTAACTCAAATTGCTAGACTATGGAGAATAAACCTGTATTTTTTGGTGACTAGAATTTTCTGTAGTCTGACAGTACCAATGACTGCTCAAGTCCCATGATTAAGAATAAAAAGCTGTCTAATCCCGTGAAGAACCAGAAGCGGTTCTCCCGGCAAACGCTGACGGTCAAGGGCTGAGGGGCATCTTTTCTGTTAACACAACACAACATTCTCACATGCATCTCATATGAACGGACAATGTCTTCACTGTCCTCCTGAACACTAATTCGGGGTTGTATTTTTCTGCTGTGTCAACGAGTGTCAAAATATTGTTCTTCCAATACATGAAAGTATCTGCGTGGAGCTTTATGACTGATCTTGAGATGTTAGCCAGAGGCAGAACAGAACAGAGCCGCTGCAGTTGGGAAATCTCCCTGCAACGAAAAGCAAGAGGCTTTAACATATTCTGCCTTTCTGCCATTTTTTTTTTCCAACTGCACAATGGTTTATTTACCCCGCAATTGGTGAAATTAAAAGTAATATCGGACACAACAAAACTATATTTCAACAGTAAGACCCAAAGGATTCCATTTCCCTGAAAATGAAACAGAAAGTTTTCAAGGAGGAAGACAGAAACTCCAAGAGGAAATTCTAAGAGCCTGACATGAATTAATATACAAACCATATCAACCGATTACAGGAAAGCCAAGAAACACTGTGCGTCTCAACTATGAACGGAGAGACTTTTTCTAAGTCATGCATCTCCGCCTCATCTCATCCTTAGGTGTGCAGTGGCCTACCACTATCTGCATTTATCCCAGTTATTAAGAAAAGCAGGGCCACCACATTTTCTGTCTCTCCAGAATTGAAGAGCCCACAGCCAGGCGTCTGATGGGTTTTCAATTCTGTCCTTTCCCTCCTTCCTACTAACTAACGGGCCACGGTGGTTCTGACGGAAAAGACACCGTGTCCTCTCACAGAGGCGCTGGTCCGGCTGATGGGTTACTCACTATGAAACTGAGGGATGGGCCCAGCTGCTGCCCGGGCAGAGCAGTCCCAGAGCTCGGTGCCAGGACAGGCCCAGCGAAGGCCACACTTGCACCACAGAAACCAGACCAGCCTTTTGAGTCAAGTGTCGGCTTGCAGACAAGTAACTACATCAGCTCTGAACCACCACCACAATGTTCTTATTGATCACGAAGGCTCGTGACGCAAGGCTTGGCAGGGAGGGGATCTGCACTGGTTCCCTCGGCCCAACTTTCCGAGAAGCAGGGCGCTTGGGGTGGTGTTTACGGAAGACAGATGTTTCTCCGTGATTGATGTGAACCTTCCCGGGAAGGTGTGCAACGTGCCGGGTCTTCGGGATGAACTGAGTCTGCTGGACGCCCATGTACGTGCTAGCGTTTCCACTGCACTGCACTTACCAAGGGTAGAGGGTGCTTGGAAAGCTGACGGCTGGTAACATCTCGAAGCTAAATGTGAGGTGACCTGCTAGAGCTTTTCCTTTTCTGTGAGACACTAGGTAATGCTGATAATTGTGTTTTTAAATCAATGTTGTTGATTTAAGAACAGTTACTGAACATTTGCTCCAAAAATCATAAATTAAGAGGCTAGTAATTTTCAGGCAGGAACATGTGTGCAGGCAGAATATTTAGTGTCCTTTTACTGCTCTTGAAAATAAGCCAGTGTGACGATCACACTTTCTGCTCAATCCACACCGAATCTCCAGTTCCCATTTCTACGAAATTCCTTCTAAAATCACAGAGGGACAGATAAAGGGGACACACAGGGAGGTGCTGCTGGACCAAAGCCACCGGGCCGACCCCAGACCAGACAGCGGATAAGGAGCCCTTCCCACCCGGCCCTCCACTGTCAGCCAGAGCGAAGCCTCGTAAGAAGAATGAAGAAGAACAAATTCAGTTCAGGGTCCAGTGAAAGGATCACACGAGTGGGCTGAAGCATCAGTGAACAAAGTCTCCAAGGAAGTCGGCTCTCCCCAGACACGGAGAGAAATCCCGTGCCCCCCCCAACGGGTGGCCCCACAGGACTGGTGGGCGGGGCATGAGCCCGGGGCTGCCCCACTGCCCCTACCCCCGGCGCCTGTGCCTCTGCATGCCTGACTCCAGGACACAGAGGGCGGAAAGACAAGAGAGCTCATGCCTCTCGTGGAAGCTCTGGGCTGGGAACAGCCTGGCAGCCCAGCCGGGATGGCGCAGGGCCACCTCCCAGGCGACCAGAACGAGCATCTCAGTCCCACGAGTCACCTTGGTCTCTGACTCCGTGTTAGGTCAGGACCTCTGAGAAAAGAGATGGGTTTGGGGCGCTTGCCTCTAAGAGCGAGCGGTGTCCCCCAGTTGGGGAAACCACGTCACCTGCTGGGCCCCTGACATGCTTTAGCAGAGACGCCCCTCTTGGCGGCCCGTCCGGAGGGTCCAGGGGGAGCAGGGACAGCACCCAGCTGATGCCAACTCAGCTCGTCCTGCTGCTAGAAGTGGAGGCTGAGGACGAAGGAGCACAGGAAAAAGAGTGAAAACACCGACCCTGTTCCCACCAGCACTGGGCGCTGGCAGGCGAGGAACCTTTCTGTGATCCGCTGTCACCTTTTTACAAGGTGGGGCAACTCCATAAGCTGAGCCTGTGGTGTGAGGCCCACACACCCAGCGCCCCCAGACAGCAGGGCCACAAGGCCTCGCACAGTGATGCGTCTTCCCAAGCGAAGTGTTCTATAGGAAAATGGGCCATCAAGGACAGTCTCAAGGTTACGTAGTGAAAAGAACGCGGACAGAAGCCCTAAGACTCTGGGCCTATCACGCCAGGCAAGTCACTTACTTCACGCTTGGTTTTCTCGCACGTCACAGGGTTTAGGGATCCTATCAGCGCATCTCTTGAAAGCGCTTTGTGATCTACAAAACGTTACTGCTATTACAAGGGATAATATTATTAGAGAAAACGCCTGGCTAATGCTGAGGAGATCACAGATCCATCACGATCACCGAGATACAACGTGATGATTCCACAGCCCGTTATCACTCTTAACACGAAAACACAGCATTTTTCAGAGCACTAATTCTTTTAAAAAAATGTGTTTTAGAATGGAAATCTGCAATTTCAACATTTCCATCCTTAAGAATTTCTGATTCCTTGCCCAAAGCAGGTCGGCTATATGCAAGTTTTGAAAGAGTATAAAAATCCTGGTAGGGATTTCCCTGGTGGCACAGTAGTTAAGAATCCGCCTGACAATGCAGGGGACAAGGGTTCAAGCCCTGGTCCAGGAAGATCCCACATGCCGCGGAGCAACTAAGCCCGTGCACCACAACTCCTGAGCCTGTGTGCCACAACTACTGAGCCTGCACTCTAGAGCCCGTGCTCCGCAACGAGCAGCCCGTGCACCGTGACGAAGAGTAGCCCCCTCTCACTGCAACTAGAGAAAGCCCATGTGCTATGAAGACCCAACGCAGCCCAAAATAAATAAATAAAATAAAACATTTTTTTAAATCCTGGTAATTTATATATTTGTCTTATGAGTGCGTTTCCGCTATTTCAGGAAAATAAATCCGTGCTATACAGGTAGATATTTCAGGGGAGCTTGAACTCATTTCTCCTAGTTAGCTTCATTCACTATTGTTCGCATTCCTTGGTGTTATACTGTTCCCAAATAGTCAACAGTTGTTGACAGAAAAACAGATGTTTTTCCAACATTTCTCAAGGAAGTAGAAAAGCCCATAAATAGAGCCTGAACTGAGGCGTGAGCAGAAGATTTCAACTAATGAAATCTTGAAACAAACAAACAAACCTTTTAAAACAAATCAGTTAACTGGAGAGTGTGCTGTTGGGGACCGGATTCCAACGTAAGTATAACAAGAAGTCTAATGCCATCTTTCATTCAACAGCATTGTCCTAATTATCTTGGTCTACATGTCTCCAAACTTTACTGTTTATTTCGGCGTAAGGAGCTCCCGCCTCCACCACCTCTCCTCCTGGGGGGCGGAGGTGTCACCAGGGTGGGAACAGAACCCATGGACAGGCAGCAGGAAGGCAGGGCTCTGAGAAACCCCTCCAACCAGAGACGAGGGCCCTGGACAGTGTGCCAGAGAGGGGGTCAAGGTGGGGGCCCAAGAAATGTTCATCGGCCATAGTTCTCATGGAAATAATCAGAAGGATTTCCCTAACGTTTCTTATAAAGCACATTAATTTCACCATCTTATTTTACGGATGGAGAAACTGAGAAGGGCTGGGGAATGACCTTCCAAAGGTCGCGGCTGCACAACAAGGAACAGAAGGCAGATTTCCTGACCCTGGGGCCGGTTTCCACCCGGTCCACCCCGTCTGCATGAAACGGCAGGAGCTGAGGCTTGATAAGCGGCTGCCTGAAGACACCCCCTGTACCAGCCTCTCCAGCCCCGTGACTGCACCCCCCAGGCACACGCCGGCCTAGGACACCGCCAGGACGCAAGGGGCTCGCGCAGTCACGTCCCAGGCTCAACGTGGGGCCCTCCTCCTTTCCCAGTTTCCAGCCTGAATGTCAAGGGGTCCTCCGAGATGCCCCCAGGGTCTCCTCTCTCCGGATGTCCAGCGCACACGTCCTCCGTCACAGCGGTCAGACCGGCCCACAGACTCGCTGCGCTTTATGAAGATGATGGAGATGGAGGCGGGGTGATTATCTGAAGGACCCTTGTCTTTACAAAGGGAACCTCTACACAGAACCTGAGGGTCTGTGACACACAGTCCCTCTGAGGGCAGCAACATGTTTGATTCCATGATTAATTCTGTTTGACAGAGACACTAGGTTAAGTTAGGAAACCTAAGCTACTATGTGTTGAATCATTGGAAACTGAAAAGTGGCAAAGATCACAGAACTTTCGAGAGTTGGGAAATTTGTTTCAGGTTTTGGAGGTAAGGAAACTGGGCTCCATCGAGACGTTCCAGACGGCGAGAGGCAGGCCTGGCGCTGGGGCCCGCGTCCACTTCCCAGGCCAGCCGCCTTTCCAGGCTGCCATGAGGAGACAAAGGGCCCTGAGAGTCACAGTGTAGGTCAATGAAGAAATGAGTGTAATATTTAAGTATCTGCTCTTACACAAAAAGCAGGAAGGACTTTCCGGTGAGCAAGGTACTTTACTTTGAAAAGTGATTTCTCTTTTTTAACATAGCACTGGAGAAAGAGTCCAAGACAGCTTCACAACTCCAGTGCCTTCAGGGGCCCCGGCTGGGTTCACCCCTGGTGGCTTGCAGAGGACATTCCCTTGCAGAAGGGTCTGTGAGCACTTGCGGGCAGAAGACGGTCCCCGTACGGGGATGTGGAAGGAGCCTCGCCGGGTCTTCTGGTTATATCAGAGAAGTCATACATCTGAAATGCTGAAAGCTGAGAGTTTTGTTTAAAAAAAAAAAAAAAAAACTCTCAAATTTTAACTGTTAGCTAAAAAAGAAAAGAAAATTTTAAATATTGCCTGGACTAAACAAAGCATAGCCGTGGCCCAGCTCTGATGCAGGCGGTAAGGACCCCAGTAGGAGGATCTGTTCTTGAGGGTCCCACTCGGGTGTCGGGTCGAGCAGGACCTTCAGACTCTCCTCACGTGGCCGCTGCCAGGCACGCCGAACTTCACTCACTTCACAGGAAAACAAGGGACGAGACAGGAAATGTGGCTTCTCGGTTTGTTTACAGTATAGGATACTCTCCTTTCCCACTTCTTCTGAAATCCTTCATATAGGAAACGTAAACCACAGAGAGGATATAATTTTAAAACCAGAAAGATATTTTCCAACGCCCCCTTGCCCCAAATTTCATTAAATGCACAAGAGAAAACATCCTTTGCACGATAGCTAATATCATTACAAAGCAATTAGTCGCAGAGGTCCTACAAAAAACCCACCACCTACCACCCTTCAATTTCGGTCACCGAAAATCAGGGAATTCGTTATTTGGGGACTAGGAATACCAATTCACCTAATTTAAATTGGCGGCTAGGAAAGAAGAAAAATAGACAAGCCAAATCGGGCCCTGCTTCCCCGGGCTCTTCCCGCCTTCGTGGACGTACTTCAGACGGCAAACGACAAAGACGGACAGTCCTGTCCTGGGCCTCCCCCGGCCCCCGGACTGGCCTTCCCGTGCAGCCAGACAGGCTGACAGAGATGTCAGGCAAGTGCTGAAAGGGGACTCGAGCATCTGGCGGCGAGTCTGGAGCAAGTTTCGCTGCAAACTCTCTGGGGGCTGCCGCACTCCAGTTTCTCAGGAATGCTTCGTGCCCCTCGTCCCTCTTGGAGAGGTCAGGGAAGCCTGTGACACCCCCGAGGGCACGGCCGGACTAAATTAGCATGAGATAACTTGGACTCTCTTCCAAACATGAAAATACAAGGGACGGAATTTCATTAAAAGCAGAAGACGACATGATCCAAGTTAATCCCGGCTCTAAGCTGCTGTAGAAACCGGTGTTTACGTTCCACGCTCCTCCCTGGGGCAGAGGTCACCGGCCACCACGCCGGCCACGCCAAGTGTCCAACGTGACCTCGGCCGATGGAACCTTCGTTTCACAATGATGCTAAAAAGTGGGTTTGGGGGCGTTAAAATGAGTATTCAGCCTATTTACGTGTGACTCTATGAAGCGGTAAGATCCCGAGGTCAAAAATAAACATTTCAGTACTTCAACCTTTCAATATCTTTTAAATCAGGAAACAGGAAACTTTAATAGGTAACATGAGCCATTAACCATATGTAAGTGTGTAAACATGGGAATATCTAGTGTCAATTTAGTAAGGCATATAATGTCAGAGACGTGCTTTCTATTACATCTACAAATATTTGAAAGAACACATTGTAAATATTTAGAATGATGGTATAATTAATGAGATATGTGCAAAAAGTGCAAGGATCACACTTCATCATTTGCTGCTAAAAAATTTAATTGGAAGGACAGCTCTTAAAAAAGTATCCATGCATCAGTGTATCCTGTCAATAGTATGTGACCAAAAAGTAGTAAAAAATTCAAACCTGGCTGCTTATTTTGGGGCCCTTCTACGTCAGCCAAGGAAGGGCAATGTTTGCTAATTCTTTGATGAGTAAATGATTCTCATTAGCTACTATACCATAACGTAAGGTATTTGCTTTGACTTAAAAACACTTCTGTTTCTTTCAAATAGTCATAATTTGTGAAAACTGGCACTTTATTATAAACTATTATTCCTCTGCTGACATTTTGCAGACTAAAAGTTATGCTGCGCACTTTTAAACATTTTTGTGCACTTTTAGACATTTTTCACTTCGCACTCCTTCTGACATTACTTGACTTTGTTGTAAAAGATGAGAGGTGTACAAGGATAAGCCCTGGATGAGGGACAGTGGCTTACTTTGTCCGATTCTACTACATGTTACGGCAAAGTACTCAGTGATAAAAATTATACTTTACATTAGCTTATGTACTGGTGTGAGTACGTCCTAGGAGAGTCCTCTGTTTTGACGTTGTGATTCTTTGTAACCTGCCCCCAATGACTTCACGACAGATGCTAACAGGACACACACAACAGTTACAGAGGCAGAGAGGAAGCAGCCAGTGTGGCAGCAGGTGGGGGTGTCACTTGTGAGAAAATAACACTCCTGGATGTAAAAGTTGGGTGGAGAAACTCTCTCCAAGCTGGAGGACACAAAATACTTTAACCTGTGAAGGAGGAGCTGTATTCAGACTGAAGTAGGAACAAACAGCACAGGGAACACAGTGATGGACCAAAGGACGCGCTAATTCCCTGCGGTTTTTCGCCCATCATGGGCCTTTTCAAGATGCCTGGTGGGGCTCAGCGAAATCCGCAGCCCCAGGACTGAGCTGTGATTTAGGAATCGGAAGACTGAAACCCAAGTGTCAAGCTCATTCGTTTTAAGCTCTAACAAACCAAATTTGATTAGCTCAGACCTGAAATGTTGATATCCTTCAGGTAACAGAGTTTGAGCCTAACTTTCTAAACGATTTCTACCTTCTGTTAAGAAGGCCAGATAAAAGCTTAAGATGTGGGGCTGTTTAATTTTTGAAGGCAGTGATTATTAACTTGATCGGGGTCATGAACCCCACCGAGGAGCTGATGAAAACTGAGGTGGACGCCTTCTTCCCTGAAAAGGACACACACGTGAGCCTGCACATGGCATGCTTTGCCCAAGGTTTTAAGGGATTCACAGACGTCCTGGAAAGGCTGTCTTTGGACACTGGGTTAGACATGTTTGATTCACGGAGGCAACACTGACATCCTCACTCGTCTCCCACGCGCTCGTGCTTCTGTGCAGGCCACGTTTGCGGAAGGCCAACTTAAGGCCTGTGCTAAAAGCTGAGCGGGACGCCAGGAAAGACAGGGTGCAGCCCCTGCAGCGGAGGCTCTGGTGCAAAGCAAAGCAGACCCAGGTGAGACCGTCCCACTGTCAGCACGGCCACCCACGGCTCTCCCAGGACCGCAGCCTGCTTGTCTGGGGCTCGAGCCCTCAGACCGTGACCCCAGTTCTGAGACAGAGACAATGGAGTGGACAGCGCTTTCTCTGTAAACGGCAAACACTGTACAAATGTTAGCTGTTCGTTTTATGAAGTCAAACTTGCCTTCCTGTTTTGAGAGGCAGCCACTGGGCAGGAAAGCACAAATTATTCCAGGAAAGTGAAAGTGAGGAGAAGACAATTAACCATAAGAAGTGTCCGTAATGGTCTTAATGAGAGGAGAGGGTCATTTAGCCAACGGCACGCAGTCAACGGTTTTGAAAAGTTTTTTAAATGATGATCCTTTAAAAAATAAAGCTGCCGGGCTTCGCTGGTGGCGCAGTGGTTGAGAGTCCGCCTGCCGATTCAGGGGACACGGGTTCGTGCCCCGGTCCGGGAAGATCCCACGTGCCGCGGAGCGGCTGGGCCCGTGAGCCATGGCCGCTGAGCCTGCGCGTCCGGAGCCTGTGCTCCGCAACGGGAGAGGCCACAGCAGCGAGAGGCCCGCGTACCGCAAAATAAATAAATAAATAAATAAAGCTGTCAAGATAATAGGAAGAAGTGCTGGCTAGAGCCTGTAGCATAGGCTTTTTTGACTGACTTAATGCATCCCTTACTGCTTCACAAGACACATAAATAAAGTACACTGAAATTAAATAAATATAATAAATAAAAGGTTTATAAGATAGTTACTTTTGAAACTCACTGATTTCTTATACCTTACGTGCTAAAACACCTGCCCTCCCCTGGGACTCAAACACTCTATGCTTTTGGAGCTAAGATATCTAAGCTTGAAAATACGATTGCTCTAGAGCCCGTCACAGCTGCAAGACAGTCAGACCCCATATCCCACGGAGGACGGCGCCTCTTTCTCCCAACTTAGGATGGAGACACGGTAAGGAGAGCCTGGACATTGGACAGACCCGGGCTAGAATCCCAGCTCTGCTACCCAATACCTGGGATCATGGGCAAGTCACTTCAACTGTAAAATGAGGGTAACAAGGCCTCTTTTGTAGGCTTTAAACAAATAAATGAGAAAATGAGTATAAAGTGCCTATAACAATGGCTGGCACAAAGGAGTAGGTCACTAAAATGGTAGCTGTCGTTAATTCGCACTAATGATGCCATTCACTAAGTAAATGAGGTGCGAATGTGCCCCAGTTACAGCACTACGTGCTTTGTAAACACCCTCACAATCTGTCACCTGATCCTCACGGTAAACCTGGAGTTAACCAGCGCGCACTACGGTTTCCCTTTCACCCACGAGAGCACAGGATGGAAGATGTTGACTGATTCGCCAGGCTTACAGTGGCAGACACGAAGTGGCCCAGTAGAGACTGTCCATCCTACAGCACCTGGTGTGTCCAGCCAGCAGGGCATCCTGTGTCACCAGCATCCACTGGTCCAGCACAAGCTATTAACACTGTAGATATTCAAGAAAGGAAAAAGAGAAGCGTTGTCTGGGGGGTGTGAACACATCATCAGGAGGCAACCAGTCTCAAGAGAGACTGGAGAGTGTAGGAAAGAAACGGGTGATAGGGTAAAGCCTGTGGTCCTCCTGAGGGTGGGTCACACGGACCAGAAGAGTGACGTCTGTGAAAACAGCACGACAGTGTGTCGAGGACACACAGTCTTTGGTAATCTCCAGCATCCCAGCTATTTTCAGTTACCGCTACAAAGAAAATGCAGTGGAAAATGACAACAAAGCAAAGACCACAACCAAAACCCATGCTCTTTTTTTTTTTTTACTCCTGAGGGCGGGGCAAGGAAGGACTAGGCTAAGGAAAGAGTGAAATCCGTTCTTCACAAGTGGGAAGCACTTAGTGTGTGCAGAGCAGTTCCGGTGGACACAACGCCCCAGTCCTTTCGTTCCACCTCCAGCAAGAAAACAAGGCCTCCAAGTTGAACTTCTGACTCTGCGTGTCAATAAGAGAAGACGCCTTTCCAATATGAAGAGGTCTTCGAAGAATTTCAGTGCACGAGTATTGGGACTGCATCCTCAGAGGCAAACACTTTACAGATTACATTTAGCTCTTAAATGAAAGCAGCTCGAGCACACACTCAGAGGACAGAGGCCTCACTGGGTGCAGGAGAACCTGCCAGCACGTGCACGGTCGCCCAGGCTGCCTTCCCGAAGGACCGTCCATCACTGGGACTTGTTTACAGCAACTTTGAATAGGGCGGTGACTGAGGGGAGAGGCTGATGGGGGAGAGTTGGCCGGGGATTATTATGCTGCCAGAGAGCAAACCGAAAATGCAAAGACGCAAAGATTCTTCATTTCTTCTCAACTTCTCTGCAGGGGGCAGCTTGTTAGCAACTGGTTTCCGGAAGGAGGCTTTCCTGGAAACATTACCCCTATGTTCTGTTGGATATTCCTCCTGTTTAAGCTGGGATGTATGTTTCAGAGCAAAATATAAGGTAAAGAGGTCACACAGGGACGCTTTGATCATCACCACCTGGGGCTTCTTGGTGAATGGCAGTGACTGCAAGCACCTATCTGCAAGCATGAGGCTCACGGGCAGGGTTAAAGCAGATGGCGGAGAGGATTTCGGCTGTCTCTCTGGGTGATGGAGAAATGCAGGGGAAGTTCAAGGGGAAAAACAGAGCATGGACTTGATAGTTTACATAGTCAGGGCAGTTAGAAAACACTGAGGGTCCACTCTTTCAGCTTCAAGGTAAGTATCCTGTTGGAGAGAAAATCTAAGTTATTTGGGTTAACCAAGGCCTTTCTCAACACTTACGGTGGTCCTTGGAAAGTAGTAGCGTCTACTGAACTAATAATTCCTCAGATGGAACGCTGTGCTTTTAACGAATGAGGAAGACAGGCCTGTCCGCGGCTCAGAATGGTTAGGGCTCCGCTGAGTCAGACGTGGGACGTCAAATACCAGCTGGCGCTAAACCATCTCACAAAAGGGTTCTGGGTGCCTCAGGACCACACAGGTGAAGACGGGGCTGCCGCCTGGCTGAGTGTGTGACCGCAGAGGCAAGTCTGAGTTACCTGACGTGACAGCTTCACGGCTTCGCAGGCAGGAGGCAAGCACCGCACTCGGGGTGGCCAGCCGTGGACGGGGAACTTGTGGTCAGCAGGTGACGCTGCTGGGGGCTGGCCCAGGTCTCAGCTCCTGATGTCTGATGTGTGAATTCTAAGTGGCCAATTCCTCTTGAGAGAGTGTGGGAAAGAAACTCCATTGAGGTAGTCACAGATTGTTCCAAACATGTCAAGATTTTAGTCTCCTTGGAATGGATTCAGAAGATTTTAACGTGTAAGGGTGCAGCTTGTTCTTATGAAATATCAAATCCATTAATAGCTTATCTGTATCTTACAGTTCAAATGTTTATGATTAGGTCAAAAGTTCAAACCACTCTACTACATGACGCGTGTCTGAAAAATGGGAACTAGGCTGTGTTTTCGAATAGTAGCTTCGATTTAAAGCACAGAAATGCCCACTGTTCAAAAATCAACATCAGAATGACGTAAAAATAAATGAAAGGAAATCTTGAAAGAAGAAAGTCACGGCCATTGTTGTTTCTTGCAGAATTCCCAAGGGGCACTGGATATATCGGAGGCAAGGCCTTATAAATGCATGAATCAAAAATGTAAGAATTGCACTTCCCTATCTCTCTCTGAGCTGCACTGTGAACACAGACATGGCTGCGGAATAAAGGACAGCGTATTATCTGGTGTGCAGAGATAGGCCGCCTCCTAACCGCCTTGTGCCTCACACTCCGGTGTCACAGCGTGCACCTCCCTGTCTCGGGGAAATCGCATCCTTGCTGTACAGCATCTGTCACGAGGGCTTTCTGGGTACGGGGAGGATACAGAGTAATGAGTTGATGTGAGATACGGCGTAGATCCCACAAGCCAGACAGGCAGGCTCGCAGATGAATTATGAGGCCGATTCCTTCACAGCTGCAGAGAGTTTTCAGATTTTGTGAAACAAAACATGATGCAGTCTCTCACTAGGCTCTTAAAGTGGATTAGGGCCCATCGGCATCCCCACGTGATGACTGTGTGTGAATGTGCAGACACAGAAAACACGGGCATGAGAACACACACACCCTGTCCTCCCGTCTCACCAAAAATCCAGGAGAGATGTCTCAAACTACGGCTCACATTGAAAACATATGTGCAGCGAGTTACCGTTCAGAAGGGCCTGGTAACTCACGTCAGGGTAGAAACCACTTGACCCAAACTAAGAAAAGAAAAGCTTCCGAAGTTTTCCTTTGTATAAAGGAAGCCCATTTTCCTATTTAATTATTGTAGTTATATCTTTACCAGCCACTCTGACTGAATCACAGACGTACAGAATTTTAGAGCTGCACAAGACCCTCGACGGCCTTCAACGACGGAAAGGGAACCAAGTTTCAGAGTTGAAGTTAGAGCCGCGAGTCAGAGACAAAGTCAGGACTTACTAAGGAGGGCTATCCGGAAGCCGGCAGGCGCCTGCCCATCCCTGGAGGCGGGAGCAGGGCCCTGGGGACGTCCACTCAGTGGCCTCTTGCCTTTGGCTTCTTTCCCAGGACACGTCCTGTGGAGACAGCTACTTAATTAAAACCCATAACACCTAATGTGATTATGAAAATAATAAGACAACTCAGGGACCCAAGCCTTCAAGAGACGAGGGGGAGAGTCTGCTCGCAGGCGGTGGGCGGGGGAGGGGTGTGCGGGCAGCCTTGGGAGGACCCCAGGGCCACGTTGGCGTCTGCATCTTCTCCTGTCACACAGGGGCCTCCTGCCCACCCAAGTTCACCTCTGGAGACCCTGGCAGGGCCGAGACTGTGTAAGTGTTGACAACGCAACACGAGAGTGACAGCACGACCTGGCCCTCTCCTGCCACCGCTAGATACCATCCTAACGCCTACGCGAATCAAAGCATCTATGAGCGCAGTGCCCACGCTGGACGGGAGGGACTCGAACCCGCCACGCTCCAAAGCCTCCTCCGTCTCCTGGCCCGCAGTCCCCAGACACACCCTTCTTTGAGGCCTGCAGCTACAGAGCCATTCACGGGCCAGCCCAACGCCCTGCCGGGAACCCAGGGACAGGAGAAGGGGGGCCTGGTCAGTAGTCTCCCTGTGGCCCAGGTCTCCTTCCTGTGTGTGTGTCACTCTTCTCCAGGATACAGAGATGCTCTGATGCTTGTTTCTAAGTGTCGGGTATTTTTTTCTTCAAATTTTCTCAATTTTCTAAAGTGGATGTTTACTCTTTTCTGTCTTTACAGTAAAATAGAAGAGGGGACCTGGGAGACTGGAGCGGGGTTTACAGTGGTCTTACTGCACGATGCAGCGTGTGTTTCACCACCTCCCTTGCCAGGAGTGTCAGGCCTTTGCGCTGCCACCGTCCTGGAACCACAGGGGCAGCCAGGAAAGCAAACAGCTGCACTCAGAGGCCAGAAGCTCCATCAGTCTGTGAACTGACAACCAGGCACAATCTGGACTTGACCACACAGCACGTTCAAGAAGATACAGTCACGGAGGGCAGTGAAGAGCACCGTTTCTCTATTTCCCCTGAGTTTTAAAGTCACGGGGCAGCCACTGCCCTTCTTTAAGCCAATTTTGTTAAAACAGGTAAATTCCCATGGAAACCTGAGGCGCTCCTGCAGGTACGGGGGCCGAACACCCCACAAGGCGCTGAGCAGTCTCAGGTCCTGACGCTCCCGTGTGACCCGTGGCCACGGCATCACCTGGGAGTCACCTGGCTCTCAGGCTCCAGCTCAGACCCACGATCACAGGCTGCATTGACCCAAATCCCCAGAGTGCCTCTCTAGCTCTTTTCTACCTGGGCACTCAACGCCCACCTCCCCCCAGCCGCCACCCTGGAGCCCGTCATGACGGGAAACCGTCCAGGAGAGGGTGAGGACAGGCACTCTGCTCCGTCAGGGCTCCCGGGCTCGGGGGTCGCGGCTCGAGCTCATCAGCTGAGGAAGCAGCAACACCGAGCACGTGCAGGTGGCCACTGGCAGGTGCCAGACAACCACCAGTGTGAAGACAGCGGTTGAGACACAGGATCTGGTCACCCTCACCCAGGACGGCCTGACGACAGCAAAGCCCAGCACTGGTGAGACCCCAGCAGGTGCCGGGCCCCGTGCGGTCCACAGCCGTCCCGGCCCGCACGGTGCTCTGCTCCTCTCTGACGGCAGGAGCGAGGTTGGACGCGCCCCTGTACCAGCACCGCACGACTCCCGAGGGCCCTGGGCGTCCGCCCGCGCTCCGCCCACCACTCCACACTGCCTCCTATGGCGCGGCGCATTCCTGTGGCGCAGAACGCTTTAGAAGCACCCCGATGCAGCAGTTCTAGGAAGAAAATCATCTGCGTGCTTTTCTAGTTTCTGTTATTTCTGTATTTCTTTGTGATGTAGTTCCAGACTTCCTGCTGAAGGCGGAGTCGCCTTGTTTGGGGAAATTTACACACACACACACACACACACACACACACACACACACACCCCTACATACACACACACACACACGCACACACACCCCTACACACACACACACATGCACACACACCTACATACACACACACACGCACACCTACACACACACACGTGCACACGTGCGCACACATACATATGCACACGCACAAATACACACAGTAGCAACTCCACGTGGGAGACCTTCCTTCAGCAGCGGGTGTTACACCATCAGTCTTAGGGATTTTCTAAGATCGCAATAACATGAATATTTCTAGGAAAGGGGCACGTACAGCAAGTATGTGCTCCCTAAATGCAGTGGGAGCTCCAGCAGCCCTGTGGAGGGGCAGGACTGGAGCTGAATGAGGTGTTCCCTGGGTGAAGGTCACAGTGTAGCACATTCTCTCTTTTGGGGGGGCAGGGGCCGGTGGCACGGACAGCAAGAAGGTATAAAATGCCTTCCTCACTTAAAACACAAACTGGTCTCTTCAGGCAGCTCACCGTGAATAACGAACCAGGGAATTAAAAGCTTTAAACCTGTTAAAGAAGCAATATTAAGTTTGGTATAAATATAGCTGAAATAATCCAGACAGTTTTATGACCTTACACCCCAAATAAAGGTGAAATGCTGAATTCTTTCCCTGGAAATAGAGGTAAACACAGCTAACAGATGGAAGAGCTGAATGGAAATTTCAATAAAGAAGGCCACAAAGAAGCATTTGTAAGCTCGGGGGTGCACGCTTTAAAAAAAGCAGCTGAAAAATGGAACTTTGTTTTATTTTGATAGAGTGCCAACACAGTACTGCATTCCTTAAAGAGCGAATAAAGGCTTGAGTTAGACTGGCCTTCTCAACACCTCTCGAAAAGCCCCCTTGGGTCTCATTTTGCTGGGATGACTATTTATATGACAGGTAAGGGAATAATTTTGCTGGATTCAGTTACACCCGGGCCTCTGTGACCCCCGGGTCAGAAGAGCAGAGGCAGAAGTGACAACGCAGATAATTGCCTGTTTAGGGTGATGGAGCAGTGACTGAAGCCCAGATTATAACACCTGAAAGATAAATGATCTGGCGTGAGGTGCAGGGGGGCAGAGGCGAGGGGCCGGGCAGCGCAGTGCCCAGTGGCTGGACTCTGGATTCCGTGGGGAGGGGCACGTTTCCTGACCTGGAACTCACTCCAGCCTGACCGATCCAGCATCTCAAATAGGTTAGTTTGTAAAACATGCCATAAAACAGAAACTCAGCCCAACGTCCCAAACTGCAGGATTAGAGTAACATTAGTTAACGTGGCCCTCCATTAATTTTCACCGTAACCTCTGAAGGCCAAGACCTGCCCCAGATCCATTATTTTTGTCTGTCACTGGAGGGAACTTTCCCTTCCTGCCAGCCAGGAAAAAGCCTGCTGACGTCCGCAGTTCAGACCTCAGCGCGCGGACCGCGGCCTGACCGCTGTGGGCCAGGCCTGCACCAGCTCCTCCGACAGGACTTGGCACCGTAGATTTTCTTTATTTTTTTTTTTTCCTCTAAGGCAGAAAAATGCCTGGAAATGTTTTCCAAGCCCGACAGCCCCTGCCCTCCTGGTTCAGGTTGCTATTGCCGCGCCTGCCCCTTCCTTCTCGAGGGGTTGCGGAGGCCGCCCAGGCTACTCCCTGGACCAGGCCTGGCCACCCCGCTCACAGGCCGGGCCAGCCCTTCTCCGGCCGGTCTCCCCGGTGGCCACCGCCGGGAGCCTTTCTGCCCTGGTCCCACGATGCCACCTGACGGGAAACTTCAGGATGGGTGTCTCCTGTCCAGGGCTCCCCTCCGACCCGGGGCCCCACTCCTCAGCCCCGGGGACTGTCTCCTGACCGATGGACCCGTGCTCCAGAGCTGGACAGCTACCTCTAGGTGAATCCACGTGTCTGGTGGGCTAGGGCCTGGGACTCTCCCCAGACCTTCTCCCTCCAAATCCCTCCAAAATCGACCGAAGAGCCATGAGCGACTTGAGAAGATTATGACTTGGAAGGAAACTTGGTGACCCAGGCCACAATTTTCCAGGAGAGACGGTGCACTCGACGCTCGCCATGGGGGCACCGTGCGATGACGTGCACCGTCTTGTGAAGAGTGTCCTGTGATCCGTCTCCTGAGGACCCTTCCCTCCGAAGGGCCCCTCTAGCCACACACAGACCCCCGCCCCTGCGGGACAGCTGGCGATGGGCTCTGAGGAGGGCGCGCTGAACACACCCCTCCACTTGCAGCCGACCGCTGACGTGGGGGAAAAGAGACATTCTCGGAACCGCACCTGAGGATAGAAGGCTTTGTTTTCTAAGCCATCACTTCCGACCCTCTGGGAAAGTGTGACACTGGGCGAATCCCTTCCTTCTCTGAGGCCCGGTTTCCTCGTCTGTCACATGAGGATGAGATGTGGGGTAGCACAGGGGTCTCATTAGGATTCAATGTCAGTACTCAGCCTGGCGGGACACACAGACTAGATCCCAACACCTGCTGCTCGTCGAATAGCTTCCACGGCGGGAAAGGTGGCCCTGCGGCTCCCTGGGGATGGTCGGCACTGGCCGGGCACGCGGCGCTCGAAGGCCTGTGCCCCTCTGCCTCCGAGCTCCTGTGACACTCAGCCCACCCACCTCCACCAGGCACCGGGAGCCTGATCCGTCACACAGACCATCCTGCTTTCCTTCCTGTTCCCCAGCCTGTGGGCCGGGGGCCTCTCCACCCGCCTGCTTGGCAAGACGGGGCACTGCTGGATGCCAGACCCAGGGAGTGGGCAGCCTCCCACCCCAGGAAGCTCTGCCCACTTCCTCTTCCGCGAGGATCAACACGCTCACCACCTCTCCCGGACACACGTCGCCCGTGTGTTACAACAGCTCCAGTGTCTGAGGGACGTCAGACCCAGAGAAGAACGTGCCTTTTCTTTCTGCCTTATTCTACACCAAGGGGACTTTCCTTTCAACTGGGGCGGCTGGAGTGCACCCCGAGATTTACAAGTCCAAGTCCACGCAGAGGTCGGACGTGGTACGGACGTGATGATGCAGCATCTTTTTTTTTTATGTATAAATTTAATACCATGATATGAAGCAACCAAGATTTTTCTTCTTCTTCTTTCAGATCTCATTACGCACACAACTGGAGTCTGAAGAATTACCTGCGGGAAGTGGGTTTTTCTCTGAATGCTGCACTTGGACAAACCTGCCCTGTGCCGTCAGATCTCTGAGTCTATAAGCATGGACCCAGACCGGGAGGCCCCCGCTTCGTGAAGGTGGCACAGGACACCTTGCTGGTCGGAGTACGCTCTTGGCTGTGCTTAGGGGACGCCCCTCACAAAGGACTCCGCCTGCCAGGTCCCTCCGCCGGCGTCCGAGCCAGCTCCGCCCCTGCTGTTAGTGGCCCTGGCCCTCTGCTGTCCCCTGTCCCCCTCATCCCAGCCCAGGTCATCCCGTGTGAGACCCGGCTGCACCGTCGGTTCGGGGAACACAGCGTGCTGTGGACGTCCTCTGGAATGGACCCTGCTGGCCCTAACTGCCTTTCCTTTCAACTTAGCCCTGAAAGATGAGTCACTGGCTTCTCCAATACTCTTAATGGCTTATGGAGCCTTTTACAATTTTATAGTATTGTAGGAATAATAATTTAGGAGTAGCATGATCCTCTCAAACCAGCAATTTTTTTTTTTTTTTTTGGCAAAAGTTGATTTTCAGAGAATCCCAGCTGTCCTGAAATACTGATGAGCAGGGTAGAAGGGGCCAACTTCAAACACGATCCCGTCCCCACCCCTTGCCGCCAAGGTCAACAGGCTGCACAGCACAGGCTGTTGTACTTGGATCAGAAGTCCCCAGAGCTGGAGGCCTGAAATGCAGCCGATTTTATTACAAGCAAAATTAATTCAATGGAATTCTATTGAAACTGCATGGGAGGGAAGGGAGTTTGGCCTGGTGTAGTCCAGACTCACAGAATTTGGTCCAACTCTCTAATTTATTTCCTTACTCCAGTCTAGCCCCAAAGAAATTTCTAGCAACAGACGTAGTTACATGTATTCAAACAGCAAGAAGGAAAAACAAAACACCCAAACCGAAGTCTGTTCTAAGGGTCACTGTTCCTCCACGCACAGAACCAGACTCAATCACCTCCAACTGAAGCTTCATTAACCTGAGTAAGGTCGACGAGATAACTTCTTCATCTCACTGGAGGTCACAGAATGCTCCCAAGCCTTAATCTTCTAATGATCTCTTTCAAAGTCTTTCTTAGGACCAATAAAAATCTGAATCTAAAGCAAATGGGACTGTCATGAAACGCCAGCACGGCGCCGCCCACAGGAGGAAGTGCCTCGTGGCCAGATGCCTGACTCTCAAAGCTCCTGATTTTAACTCAGTCTTGGCGAAGAGAAGTATTAGGAATTGCTAGGAAGTCAGGAATACGGGCAGAATTGCCCTGTCGATCAAAATGAAATAAAATATTTACAAGACAATGTCGTTAAATGCTTACACCGTGCCAGGCGCCACGGACGCCCACCCGCTTGCCTGATTCCCAGAACCCTGTGGCCTGCCCCTCAGAAAGCCGAGGTCAGAGAGGTGACGAGGCTGGGTCACGCGGCTCAGTCTCCCCGACGGCCTCTCCTGCTGGGAGGCTGGCCCGAGGCCAGACAGGCGCAGCCTCCCCAGACCCTGATGTTTTAAGTGGGGCCCGTGTGTGTCCCGAGGGCGAAGGGTGCCTCTCTCCCCACGCACCCCTGGGCTTGACTCCACTACACGCTGAGGTCAGGAACCACGCGTCTGAAATGACCCAGGAGAAGGGCACAAAATGAACACAAAATCCGAAGCCAGGTGTGAAATGGGAACAAGACGCATGTTGCATAAAGCTAACGTGTCCTCCTTCCTTGCAAAGCACCACGATGTTTCACGCTGGTGACGGCAACCCTGCTGGAAAATGCACAGCTTCGGCATCTTAAGAGGCAGCAGCTGTATTACTACCGAAGATACGCAGAAGACACAGATGTGAAAACATCAGTACGAGTGACGTGACAGTGCAGCTCACTCATTCGTATTACTGAGCTTCAAACACACACACTAAAAGGACACCAGGCTCTTGGTACTTAGTGGCAGAAAAGATGTTAACATGTTAAGGTTAGCTTGCGTGACTTACAAAGTCCTGCCCTTTCCCCCTGGGTCTCTGGCCAGCCCTGGATTTGTGATATCAGGTAGCTGGTCAGGCTGGATGGGCCAGTCTTTAAAAAACAAAAACCAAAAACACTTCTCAACCTTAGTCAGGGCCCTGACACCAGGAAAATATTCAGAGGTTCAATCAGCTGTGATAAAAGTTATATCTTGCATGTTACAGGTGGGCTATTTATGATTGCCAATTTTAAAAAATTCTAAGCATAATGATATGAAACAGAGACCAGAAAAGTTCATTTGTAAGTTTTCACAAACCTCCTCCCCGTCCCGGACCTGAGGATGTCCAGCATCTGTTTGACTTCAGGGCTGTCTGGTCCTGGAAGGAATACTGGCTACAGGAGATGGAGAGGCTGGGACAGAAGGAAAGGTGGGGGGCCAGAGGTGGTGGAAGTTTAGAGCAGAGTCTGGGGCCAAGAGGACGGAGACGTCAGAGGCCCTTGGGCAGAGGGGTACGAGGCACTTCCGGACGCACGGCTTCGCGTCATGTGACTGGTACCCTCTGCCACCTCTTCTAGAGGCTGCAGAGAAGAATAAAGCAACTTTTCAGTGCTTCTGTGGGGTTGGATTTTTCCTTCTTTTGGATGTAACTGACCATAGGGCAGCCTAGTTTCCTCCACATTACACGCAAAACAAACTGATTTCATTCTCTGGTCCATCACAGATATGGCTTTCAGATCTGAAAAACAGATCACGGCAACACGCAGATTAAAATGGTGCAACTCTATTTTAAACATCACTGCTCAGAAAACACGCAGAAAGAAAAAGACAGTTTTCCAGAGTAGTTTTTCTATAGACGTAATCTGTGTTACAGCATAAATTATTTTTCTAATAAAGCATAAACAATGACTTTTTAGTGTAACAAGGCAAGGATAAAAATGTGCCCCAAGAGTACCCCAAAGTCCTAAGAAGCTGACCCATTACCTTCTAGCAGAGACTTACGTTAGCCAAGCACGATTAGGAATGTAATTCACGAAGTCCTTTGGCCATAACAAATCCAGATGGTTTATAGTTGAAAAACAGGATTAGAAACATGTTTTTATTTGTACTCAATAAATCTTCAGCATGAAGTATAAAAGAATAAAAAAGCTATATATAGATGGATGCTATATATAGATGGTGGGTTAAGAAAAATTCTAACAAGTAGCAAGAAAAATTGTTTTATCCGATGAAAGTCATGATGCTATACAGTATACAATTGTAACAGGCTGCATCATTAGGCCTCATTTCCTGGAACGGAGTAATTTAACCATGACCATGGCAACTGAATGCCATGGTGGTATTTGGTAGACCTTTCTTATTTCTGAAGGACAGCACAGAAAAACTATACTATACTCAGAAACGCTTCATTTGAAGTTTTAACAATGTGGATAACACCTCATTCTGGAGACATCAATTTCTCAGAGAATGGCAGAGTACTACTGTAGGGACAGGGCCTGCGATGGGTCCGGAAGACCAGGCCACAGTGCCCAGTGATGGCTCCAGGGCCCGGGCTCAGGGGATGTACTGTAGACAAACGTGTGGTTGCAGTGTCTCAGGACAGCCCTGTGCGCCAAAGCAGCACACTGTCACCTCAAAGGTCCCCAAAAGCTTCTAGTAGCCGCAGTAAAAACAGAAGCAGGTGAAATGAACTTTAATAATATATTACTTAATCTAATACATCCAAAGTATTATTATCTTGACTTGTAATGTATATAAACAATTGTTGAGATATTTTACGTTCTGTTTTGTGCTGTTGGAAATCTCGCGTCCAGTTCACATCTACAACCACCTCGGGTCAGACCAGCCCTGCTCTGGGGGCTCAGCAGCCTCGGGTGGCGGGCGGCCGCAGCCCTGGAGGACAAAGTCCAGCACAGAAGAATCCCCTCTCATCCCTGCATTGATTCAGGGACCAAGACCCTTCCACCCCGCGGATCCTTCCATCCCAAGGGGCTCAGAGACCTTTGCTTCCAGTTGGCAGACAGGAAAGCCCGGAAGTGATGGGTCATTCTGCTCTGAAACAGGCTCCAGCCTCCTGGACGCACAGGGCACCCAGAGATGTCGTTTCGGCCCAAGCAGCCACCTCCGGGCAACAACTCAAGGAAGGACCTCAGATCTGCAGAAAGCTGGCAGGGTCTCCACCCGCATTGTTTTCTCACGGACAAAGCAAACCCCGTGTTCCCAACATTCCAGGACTGACTGGGGTCACCAGAGAGGAGACAAAGCACTCCTTGGTTTGGGGTCAGCGGCCGGGCGTGAGTGGCTGCAAAGCCAGCACCTTCCCTGCTGGCAGGCGGCCACAGGCTCCCAGCCTGATGGCCCTGGACGCGTCCCGAGCGAGGTATGAACCCCAGCTGAGCTCCACGCGGCCGCTGTGTCTGACCTAGGCCTCCGGTGGATGTATGGTCACTCTGGCTGAGTAACACGGGCCCCCAAATCTTAGTGGCCTAAACCCGCCACCTCTTATGCTCATGAGTTCTCTGGGTCAGCCATGCGGACAGAGCTGCTGTCTGGGGCCTGCGCTAGACGACGCCCAGGCTGGGGCTGGACCCTGTGTCCAGGGCAGGTGCTGATTCATCCCTGCGAGCACTCAGGCCAACTCAGGCTTCCTCCTCGGCGGACAGCTGGACCCCAGGGACAAGCAGGTCAGCTGGGACCTGTGTTCCATCTCAGCCACTCTGCTCACCGAGCTCTCACGAAGCCCACCTGGCTGGCGAGGAGGGTCTGGGGCAGCAAGCACGGCCATGACCTGCCACCCGGGTGACCTGCTCAGCACTCTGAGCTCCAGAAGGGCTGCTGTCTGCTCAAGACCCAGTCACTCCCACCAAGAGGTAACAACCCCCTTTTGTAAAACACGTTCCTAGAAATAAAGCCCGGAAGGGTGCCGATGAAGGCGGCGAAGGGGCCCAGCAGAGACGGTTCTCAGCCAGGACGCTGAGATACCCGATAAAGAGGGAGACGCTAACACGACAGTGCTCAAGGGGTAAATGCACCCAAACGAGCCACAATTTCAGTGTGACGTTACAGTGTGTCCCAGAGGTCGGTCTAAGGATGTTCAAGGTCGCACTCTGTACCCCACACAGGAGGGTATTTTAATAGCTCCACAGAAATGGTAAAATAGCAAAGCATCAGTACAGCTCAGCTCAGTTCACCGAAGTTCGTTAAATCAGAGCCCTCGACGAGGTTGGTGAGTACGATGCAGAAAGAGGGGAGTGGCGAGCACTTGGCCAGGAAGCGGGGTGAGGAGCAAGCGTGTGGGAAGGGGGGTCGGCTGGGGGAGGGGGGGCAGGGCTGGGCTCCAGGCCGGACTCTCAAGACAGCAGAGTCCAGAGGCTGAGGCTTCGGGGCAGGAGGTGAGCTCGGCACCCCAGGCTCGGGGTCCACGCACCAGGCTTCAGGCTACACAGCGAGCCCAGCCCTCGCTGGCAGGTGGGTGCACGAGGGCCCAGGTGCTGCCCACAGCCTGAGCCCGGGGGCCGAGAGCCCTCAGGGCAGTGCCACCCACCCTCCCAGGGGACTGGCTTTTGCTGTGAGTGCAGCAGGTCTGGCGCCTCCCAAACAAGCCAGCTGGAAATGACATGACTACAATTAAGGGAATCTGCCTGTAATTTGTGGCATTTTCGTCATTCCGAAAATCAGAATTCCTTCAGAAAGAAAGAACAAAAGAATGACTACCAATTACTCAAAAAAAAAGAAGAAAAAAGAAGAAAGAAAGAAATTGAGTAAATTGAGTGTCATGTAGGGTGACCAACTACAGATGCCCTGAGATGTCTCCAGCTCAGGGACCCACAGCCGTGGGCCCCAGCAAACACAATCCTGCAGTCGCTCAGGACTCTCCAAACTCATTTGTGTCAAAACAAAAGTTTCCCACTTAATAAAACGCAAGGCTGACAGCCTCAAGCATTTACGGCATGTTTCTTTGGGTACGCCTTAATCTCCCCCTTGGCTAAGTTGCCATCATATAAATCAGGCCCTTAAGTTATCATTGTTATAGTAGCAATAAAAATAATAATAAAAGTACTGTGAGGTCAGCAAATGTCAAGAACAGTCAGAAAACTGAGAGAGACATAAAACAAAGTACAAAAGACTACAGCTAGAATTCGAAAACTCAGGTACCGTACCTCAAGCGTACTCCAGCAGGAGGTGGCTGCCACTGCTGCTTTATTTAATGAGCCGCCACATAAACCCCAGCTGCTAACCATGTGATAAGCCCATCTCTGCACACAACGGGCCCCATTCTCCCTCCGCGCTCAGGCCTGGCTGCCGCTAATGGGAATTTCACTTCCAATAAGGGGAAAAACAGAACTCGACATGTTCTTTTGGATTTATGGTTTGGTTTTGTTTTTTTAATCTAAACATTAATTGGCTTAACTCTGTCTTGTACAACAAAATTAACATGTAAAATCTCTAGGCCCGAATATATAAAAAAGGCAGGAGAGGAGGCCCCAGATGCCTGAAACACTTTTAATGTGGAGAAGGTAGAAAGATTTTCCTGAGTTACCAAAGAGAGAACTTCGACTCTAAGGTAGCAATAAAGCATAAGTCCACTTCACAAGTTTGGAATATTTTCTGTAGGACACGCACTTCTGTAGACCTGGTGACTGAGGTTTCGGTGCTCATGCACTGCTGTAAAAGCGGGGTGTGCCCAGGGCCCCTGGGGAGTCCAGCCTGGCCGCGCTCGCCTGTGACCTTGGCGGGTCCTTACACTCTCCCAGGCTCAGCTGCCCAGATGTCAAACTGGAATATTAATGCCCAGAGGTTAGAACGGGCAACAAGAGAAGGCTGGGCCAGCCGGCCCAACACAGGCACAGAGGAACCATGAGTCACGAGGCGGGGGCCAGGTGGCCACCAGGGCCATGGTCCGGGGGAGGGGAGGCACACAGGTGCAGCGCGTGTCACTGTGGACACCCCCGGCCCTTCAAGGTCTTCACAACCAAAAAGCAGGGCGGGGGCGGGAGCACAGAAATGGGTTCCTTCCTGGGGCTTTTTTGTGGGTTCCTGAGAGGTGTGGGTCAGTTCATTCACAGACACGGGGTCAGCAGAAACGCCTAGAAAATCTGATGGACACGGTAGGAGAAGAAAGGCCGTTTCTGACACTCATCAGCAATGGCGAGGCCGGACAGCAGGGCTGCAGGGGACGGTACCACTTCTTCAGGGAGGGGGATTCCACAGACCCCTCCTCTCAGGCCACACGTCAGGGGTCTGGAAGCCCCACTTGGCTCCAAGCCTCCTGATGCAACTCAGCATCTGTATTTTAGGTCAAATCACGTTCAAAAACCGTCTGCCTGGTTTAATTCCTGCCACATCCCTGGATTCTCTTTGCCTCCCTCCCCAGTCTGTCAGTGCAACGTTATGACGTCATCCTGACACCACCCACCCGACTGCCCTCCCCTCGACACCAGCCACAGTGTGGGATCCCTCGGCCACTGTAATCCTGGCCAACCAGCTGCAAATTCAGGGGTTCCCATGACCCTCTCAGGTTTGATACTTCATTAGGATGACTCACAAAACTCAGGACAGCACCACAGTACGTGAAGGACACAAACCCGGACCAGGCAGGTGGGGGGACACATCAGGGGCCCCGGGAGAGTTCAAACAGGAAGCTTCCATGCCCTCAGGACACAAAAGCCTCCCGCACACGTGTACAGTCACCAACCAGGCATCTCCACTGAGCCTTGGTACCCAGAGTCATGACTAGGGGTTCGTTACACATTTGATTAACTGAATTCTTGGCAGTGTGGTTGAACTTGATCCCTAGCCCCCTCCTCCCTGAAGGCCAGGATGTGGGCTGCCCTTGTGTGGCTCAGAGCTCCAGCTCTCTAACCCGGCGGGTGGCCAGCCCCATCCTACTAGCTAGTAGCCCACCACGAATAACCAAGATGCCCCTGCACTGAGGAAATTCCAAGGGTTTAGAGCCTCGGTTCCAGCAGTGAGGGACAAAGGGCAGCCAAATTCGCTATTACACAAGAGTCAAATGTAACCGGATAACAAAATGTCCTTAATACAACTTGCTGTCGGTTACGCAGCTAAACCGTGCTTGCATATAATCTCACTGCCGTTTAAATAATAACACACTTTACATTTATTAGCTCCTACAATTAAAATGATTTTTGATTCACTCTGATATCTTTTATTATTTTTCCCCTTCTTGTGTCCATAAAGATACATTTTTTTGTCCCTAAATACATGACATTGCATTTACTGCTGTTGAAGTTCTTACTGTTTTTCATGAAATGTCCCCCCCTCTTTCCATGAACAACGTTACCAATCCTATTACTTGTTGACAAATCCAGACATAAACTGCAATCACTACAGCACGACAGCTCAGGAATAATCTCTCAGGGCTTAGGGGATGTCAGACAAGCCCCTTCGTCAAGGAGATGAACCATCGATTAATAATAACAGTAAGAGCCCCCACTCACGGTGTCCTCAGTGTGTCAGGCACAGCCTGGCAACAACCCATGGGGTGGAGACGCCGGTTTTCTCTGTTGCACAAATGCGGGAATCGAGATTTAGAGAGATTCCGTGACTGGTCCAAACTCATGAGCAAAGAGGTGGAAGTGGGTTTTAAACTCAGTTGTTTGACACAAGCATCCAACTCTTAACTGCCATTGACTTATTTACCTGTTTTAATGGAGACAAGGCAAATTATCCATGAAATTTCCAAAGTTTTCAAAATATCAAGGTTTTCAGTAGTTATAGTTAGAACTGAAATTAGATTTGAGTTTTCTTCTATATCTGAATATAACCAGGAACACGTACATGGTTTTAAACAAATGTCAATTCGCTGACAACCGTCCTGATGCTTGGGGATTAAGCGTGAGGAAGGCTGTTTGCTCACACCTGCTAGCTCCCTCACCTCTAGTGGTTGCTGAATAACGTCCCCAAAGATGTCCACACCCCGATCCCCTAACCTGTGAGCATGTGACCTGACACAGCTCAAGTGATGCAGATGTGCATAACGGTCCTGAGGAGGGGAGGCTGTGCTGGTTACCTGGGCAACCAGTGTGAGCGCGAGGTCCTCATAGGAAGCAGCGGGATCAGAGAAGGCACAGGATGCAGTGATGTGAGGTGACGTGGCAAAGGGGCACAAGGAATGCGGGGGCCTCCAGGAGCTGGAAAGGCAGGGCACAGCGCCTCCCAGAGCCCCCAGGAGGAACACTGCTCGGCGGGCTCCTTGATTTTAGCCTGTGAGACCCATCCAGACGCTTGACCTGAACTATCAGGTAAGTTTGTGCTTGTCTTAGTCTGCTTGGGCTGCCACGACAAAATAACGCAGACTCAGTGTTAAACAACAGACAGTGATTTTCGTACAGGTCTAGAGGCTAGAAGTCTGAGGTCAGAGCATGTTCAGCTCCTGGCCTGCAGACAGCCACCTTCTCACTTCTCATACTAACCCCATCATGAGGGGACCACCGCATGACCTTCTCTAAATCCAATTATCTCCCAAAGGCGCCACCTCTAAACGTCACTTTGCTGGCTGGGGGAGTGGGTCACAGTCCCGTCCAGAGCAGTGCCATTCTGAGCCCTGAAGTCTGGTAATTTTTATCAACAGCTGCAAGAAACTAATATACTTCTTTCCCTGATGAATGATACTGACATCTTACGGTACTAACTACAGTTAATAATACTGTATTGTCTATTTGAAAGTTAAGAGAGATCTTAAAAATTCTCATCGCAAGAAAAAAACTGTAACTATGTGTCATGATGGTCGCTAACTAGACTTAGTGTAATCATTCTGCAATATATGCAAATATCACATCATTATGTTGTACACCTGAAACGAATACAATGTTACATGTCGATCATATCGCAATTCAAAGCAAGAACAATGAAAGTCTTACTTCCTGTTTCTAGAACGCAGGGTGCAGTGGTATAGTTAGTAAAGATGAAAACTGAGTATGTTTTTTAACTTTAATGCTGTGTACGTCATATAATCAAATTATATTTATTTTAAAATTAGTTTTTAAACTAACCAAAATATTACATGTAGATAATATAAGAAATTAAAAAGTGCTAAAAGACTTATAATAAAAAACAGTGCCCTTGTTCCCTGCTCCTCCCAACTTGTCAGGCTCTAGGGCCCTTTTCAACACTTGTAACCATTTGGTAAATGATGTGTTTTATTCTTTTATCGCCTGATGAATCCATTTTAGGCCTTAACTATTGCCTAGTATAGTAATAGGGGATGTTTAGTACATTTACACACTTGTTTACCCTAATTTCCATCTATAATTACTTCTCAATTTTTGGTTAAGTCTATATTCATAGTAGCCATTATTAATTTCTAAATGAATTTTTCACTTCTGAATCAACTGGTGGATCGTGATTTCAGTTTAACAATCCCTTCCCTCCCTCTACCAGACTTAATAACTGCTGGGGTTTTTCATTTGATTAGTTTTCCTTATATATCTGAGTTCTCTCACACCCTTCAACTCTCTGTAAAAATGTAATTCTCCACACCCTCAAACCTGTCAGAGTACTTACTGGTCCCTTTTCATTTTCCTCCTGGAGACGCACCTCCTGAAACCTCCACCTTCAATCACTGACTGTTTGCTCTCGACCTTCCTCTGCTGTCACCCTGAGAATGTCCTTCTCCTCTCTTTGTGTTGCATCCCCTACCTCCTGAATCCTATGCCTTCCTCTTTCTTGGTTTACCCCCTTGTTTTGGTAGAGAATGTTCTCCAGTAGCTTTCTCAGGGCAGTACGTGGAAGATAATTTCTTTTAAAATGATGCATATTTGAAAATGTCTAGAATATTTTGTATAGGTTTAGAATTCCAGATTAAAAATCATTTCCACAATTTAGAAGGCATTGCTCCCTTGGCTTCTCATTTCTGTGCTGGAACATAATTCAGTGGCACATTTTCTCCTGCTTTCACTCTGGATCATTTGTAAGAAACCTGTTTGTACTCCTAGAAATTTTAGGATCTTCTCTTTAATCCCAATGTTGAAATTTCACAGGAATGGTCTTTGGTGTGGGTCTTTGTTCATTCACTGAGCTGGACACTCATAAAGCTTTTGCAATTTCAAGATTCATATGCTTCAGTTCTGGGAAATTTTCTTCAAATAGTCCTCTGATAATTTCCCTCTACTTCCATAATGAAATTCTTATTAGAGGGTTTCACTTCTCAGTGCCTTCTCTAGTGCTCGTATATTTCATCTTCACGTGGCTCCAGGGCTAAGTTCTTGATCCCCTTTCCCTGTCTACACTTACCCACCAACAGTGATCTTTTCCAGACTCAACAAATGACTTCCTAAGGTTTCCTCGGGGGGGCGGGGCACATTTTCCGGGGTCATTTTAAATTCCCTGACGTCCCACGGTTCAATGGTAGTCTCAGAACCCATGATAACATGACTTTGCATTTGGGATGCACTTCTCTACTCTAGAACAGTTTTAGGAATTTATGAGGCTGTCCCAGGTGTATAGATATGGGTTAAGGAGAGCCTAAGAGTTCCAGCTGCCTTCAGAACAGTTACAAGAAATTCAGATACACATAAATTACTATGCTCCTTTAAAGTAGGTCTGAATCAGCATGGGAAATTATGAATGACCTCTTCCCAGAAGTTCATGAAATGAAAACTTGATGTATGCCCTTAAGACGTCCCAGAACTTGGAGTCTGCTCTTGTGTTAACAAGTGAATGGAGGCAAGTCCAGGAGACCTGGCTACTCCTGAACTAACCTAGGTGAAGGCTGCAGATGCGTCACATGCACAGGTGATAGACAGAGAATATCGTGAAGGCAGCTCATCTCACTTTAAAATGCCAAAGGGAGTTCACAGACCCCTGGGGGATAATTACTATCCTTTCCCTTCCCGCTCTGCAGTTACACCGTCACCTGGAACTCTGGGTCTCTCATTCGGCTTAGTGTTCCTAAACGCACAAAAACTCTCTGCCTCAAGTCTCAGCACTTCTCCCAGATACTCCAGACTTAAAAGAACAGAAAATGTGACAGTTCAGGGCCACAGATGAAGAAACGTCTGTACCCAGCGTGAGGTATAACATGCTCGGGTCTGGCAGGACGAGGGATCCCCAAGGACAGCAGGAGTGAGATGATGGAAAGTGCTTGACTGCCTATGTGGGAGTGACCTTGTTTTAAATGGACAGGAGGTGGAAACGGACCCTTCGAAATAAAGGGTGGGCAAGTGAACGGTTATCCCAGGTGGACATGTTTTAATGGGAAGGAAAATGAAAGAAAACAACAAAACCGACAAAATACGGCATTTAGATCTTTATGAGAAATTTATCGACACCTTTTGAAGTGAATTTACAAAGCCACTTTTTCAATACCATAACCAACACCTAGTGAGTTCTTTCTTCTTTTACGATAAACCCATGGAGATTCCCACAGTTCAATAATTACATTCCAAATCCTTTTTCTTCATATTTATTTCAACTCTACCTCGAACACTTCTCCACCTAAGATATTCCCTAAAATATCAGCTCACTGAGACAAAACTTGGGAAAGTGCAACATCGTGTAAACTGCTGAGGTCGTGCGACACCGTGCAAACCGCTGAGGTCGTGCGACACCGTGCAAACCGCTGAGGTCGTGCGACACCGTGCAAACCGCTGAGGTCGTGCGACACCGTGCAAACCGCTGAGGTCGTGCGGCACCGTGCAAACCGCTGAGGTCGTGCGGCACCGTGCAAACCGCTGAGGTCGTGCGGCACCGTGCAAACCGCTGAGGTCGTGCGGCACCGTGTAAACCGCTGAGGTCGTGCGGCACCGTGTAAACCGCTGAGGTCGTGCGACACCGTGCAAACCGCTGAGGTCGTGCGGCACCGTGCAAACCGCTGAGGTCGTGCGGCACCGTGCAAACCGCTGAGGTCGTGCGACACCGTGTAAACCGCTGAGGTCGTGCGACACCGTGCAAACCGCTGAGGTCGTGCGGCACCGTGTAAACCGCTGAGGTCGTGCGACACCGTGCAAACCGCTGAGGTCGTGCGGCACCGTGCAAACCGCTGAGGTCGTGCGGCACCGTGCAAACCGCTGAGGCCGTGCGGCACCGTGCAAACCGCTGAGGTCGTGCGGCACCGTGTAAACCGCTGAGGTCGTGCGACACCGTGCAAACCGCTGAGGTCGTGCGGCACCGTGCAAACCGCTGAGGTCGTGCGGCACCGTGCAAACCGCTGAGGTCGTGCGACACCGTGCAAACCGCTGAGGTCGTGCGACACCGTGCAAACCGCTGAGGTCGTGCGGCACCGTGTAAACCGCTGAGGTCGTGCGACACCGTGCAAACCGCTGAGGTCGTGCGGCACCGTGTAAACCGCTGAGGTCGTGCGGCACCGTGCAAACCGCTGAGGTCGTGCGAACACTGGGGAGACAGACACCCAGCTGTCGCAAAACTCACGGAGACGGAATCGTGGTGTTTTGTGGAGGCACGTTGTGCGACGTGAGCGCTCGGAGTCTGCTGGTTGAAAGCCTGGGGGGCAGCTGTGGTGCCGAGGGCAGAAGCAGAGTCAGCTGCTGGGAGCACGGCAGCCCCGGCAGAGTGTGGCCTCGGCCTGACCTCAGGAAGAACAGGGTCGATACGCTGTCTGAAGATGATGGAATGAGTGATATCGCCTTCCAAAGTCTATCACCTCTGAATACTAATAGTGGTGCCCAAATCACTTTATAGATTGATCAAAAGCTACATGTATGTAGTGAAAGGACCCTCGTATGTGTAGATACTGGACATATTTGTTATTCTTACCCCAAGGACATAAAATTCATTTGGAACCTCTGAAAAGGAGAGAGACATGTCCTATTCCAGACTAAATGTAGTTAGATGTTAATAATATCCTAAATGTTCTAAATGAATGCATTTTTATATGCTGCTGAAGACTCCAGGGTAGTGACTTCTTTGTTTTTTAGGGAACTCTCAGTTACACCGAAAACCCGTGGGCTCCAAGTTACACAAATGCACACAATGCTGGTCTCACTGCTTTCATGACTGTGTGGAATCTACCCTTCCAAATGGCCCAATCTCTTTCTTCTGTATTTATCTTTTAAGTCAGCTATTAGAAAGAGGATCTATATTTCCTCACTGGAGAACAATTAATAACTGCAGGAAACTTTCAGCCTTAAAAATAATAACCATGAAGTAACAAATGGGAAAATTACTAGGAACCAAGCCTTGAATTCAAATAAGAGTTGAAGATGATTACATGCAGACGTGAAGTCCACGTGGACTCCTTCAAGAACAGAATGAGCCTTGCAATACAAGGACCCTGTAAACAGATGTTCATCCACGTTAACAGTCACTCACAGTGTATTACACCCAATTGAAACAGCTCTTTGCTCTAAAGATATGTAGGACACACTTGCAATGTGACCCTAAAGAAACACTCAGATGAGTGTTGATAATTCATCATAAGTACATCACGTGCATTTACGGTGGCCAGTGAAGCCAGGGCCCGGCCAGGTCCCTTCTTTCCACCAGAAGTTAGCAGGAAGTCTACAGGCGAAGAGAAAGTGTAACCAGTGCTGTGACCTCAGATGGGAGGTGTTCTTCCAGTGCAAGCACAGGGTGTGTGCGCACGTCTCCTAGAGAGGGCTCGGCGGCCGTGCATGGGGGGCCCCTGCCACGTGGGGGCGGGAAGTCCACCCAGCCTCAAAACTTCTCCCTGAGGCTTACAGAGAACTGGGGTCCCTGGTCATTTTATCTCAAGTATAACATTTGTTATTTTTCATTAAGATAGTGCCCCAAAAAAGAGGACGAAAAAATGAGGATGGTCCAGGTTAGAAACTATACTTTTTTTTTTATCATGTGTATTTTGAATCACTTGGGGTGCTTTAAAAAAGTACAAATTCTCAAGCCTGACTTTTACAGATTGCAATTAGGTAAGCTGGTGAGGGGCCTGGGAGCTTCTAATTTTATGAAGCTCCCTGAGTGCCCTTAACGATCAAGCCATGTTTAGGATTTCAGATTTGATGCTATTTTGGAAGGTTTCCTTGGGATACTAACTTCTCAAATCATAACATTCAAATTTCATGTAAATCTGGAATACTGAACTATGTGTATTTGCTCTTTCAGCAACATAAAAATCCACCGATCTGCATCCTCATTTCAATTAAAGATAACAAACACAAAATATTAATTTGCTGCATTTTCCATCCAAACACTTACTTTGTTTTAGTAGCAAAAAACTCGAGGGAGCAGAGAATAAGGCTTTCCCTTCCTTGGCACTGAGTAAAACTCTCATTCCTCAAACCACAGTGATTTTCACTCATTTGATATGTTTGTAGGGGTCCTTTTCCCATTCACTAATAAGAAGTCGGGGAAATGTTATTTCACTTTCGATGAGAAATGTTTACTCAAAAGGCTCAAGAAAGCAGGAAGAATGGTGTCACTATACCCACATCAAATGGTCTAAGATTTTAAATCTTAGAGCTGACAGGATAAAAGTACAGGTGGACCTGGTAAAAAGAATCCTCTCACATCTCTCTTTAGTTTAGGTAATGGATGTCGTAATAGACTTGTTTCTATCTATGCGACTTTCTATCAGATTATTTTGCGATGTTCCGATTTGGGTGATGACGCAAAGCAGGCTGGCAAGTACCTGTCAACACCATCACCACCACCGTCATCATCAGAGTTGCCAACATCTAAACATATTCACAGTCTGGAGAACTGTAGGTACACTGTGTTTAATCCCCCCGCTGGAGTCCTATGAGGTAAGTACTATCACGACGTTCACTTCACAACTGGAGATACTGCAGCACAAAGGAGCTGAGACGGTCCCAGGAAGTGGCAGAGCCAGGATCTGAACCCAGGGCTCTGGCTCCCGTGCTGATGCCCTGACACCACGTGTGCATCGTGGACACGGCTCCTGTGGACCACAAGGAAAGCTGTGCCCCAAGCCTCCGTGTGATGAGGACAGGCTTGGTCACGTGTCAGACCCCTGCTCTTTGATGACAGGCAGGGCACTCTAGCTTTGTTCCAACTCTGTTTCTGACTCATTGCAGGGTATTAACGCTATGAATGTCATAGAGTTATTTCCTGGTTTTACACACATTCAGCAGTACTCCTGGAAAACGCCCTCTTGCAATTCTTTTACAAAGAAGTCAAAGGACATGAGGTTTTCACACTTTCCCAGTTTTGGTTTCAATCCATTTGTACCAGCTTCAGAAGAACACTCATCCTGTAATTCTAGAAATTTCAACTGTGGCTGTATACGGAAGGGGCCAATCATGCCCAAATTCTGATTTGAGTTTACTTCTAATTATACAGCCATCAGGCACACACACACACACACACACACACACACACGCCTTAAGAAAAAATTTTTAAGGTTTTAGAAGCTATTATTGAAAAATGCAACCCCACACCACTGTGTTATCATTTTCAAATAAGTGACTGTAACGGGCAACTCTGAAAGAAACCAGATTTTTAAGGATGTATTAAGTCAACTTTCCTGTACTCAGTTCTTCTCAGGAAAGAGCAGAACCTGTAGAACCACTGGGCCTTGTGCAAGCCCATGTGGGAGATTCTGGAACAGCGCCGGCTTTCTGGAAGCTGCTCTGTGCGGGAGGAGCGGGGCTGGGGGAGCGCGAGTCTCCTTCTGATCAGAAGGGCCTCAGGCTCTCCCCCCAGCCAAGCAGCCCACTGATTCCCCAGGAGCAAGCAGCCCTCCTGGCGGGTACGTGTCTGGGAGCCGTCCAAGCGCCGGTCCCCGAGACGCCAAACAGAGCCAACACTCTGAGCCCCAGCGCCCGCCTTGCCATCAGGTCCCCTTTCTGGTCGGGCCCTGCACTGCTTAGAGAGTAAGAGCTGGCCCTGCTGACACCCACGATGGGGTGTGAGCTGCAGGCCGCAACACAGACCTGCTGGCTTGAAGACAGGCTCCTGGCTCGTGGGAAGCAGTCTCAGGAATCCAGCGAGGCAGCAGCTGGACGTAAACAGATCAGAAAGCCCCGATCTGACTTCTGTCCCATGGATGGTGTGCTGGACCTAGTGAGCACTTCCCAAGCCAGTAAAGAGGCATTTCAATCACCACTGCTTATTTTTATTTTTTTACTTTTATTTTTTTCTTTGTGGTATGTGGGCCCCTCACTGTTGTGGCCTCTCCCGCTGCGGAGCACAGGCTCTGGACGTGCAGGCTTAGCGGCCATGGCTCACGGGCCCAGCCGCTCTGCGGCATGTGGGATCCTCCCAGACCGGGGCACGAACCCGTGTCCCCTGCATCGGCAGGCGGACTCTCAACCACTGCGCCACCAGGGAAGCCCCCCACTGCCTATTTTTAAATATGAACTTTCAAAACCTTTACTCCCAACAATTCCTAGGACATTGTTTAGTTCAAAGATGAGCAAGGGAAGGAGCCTGGAGCCAGAGGACGAGGGAGAGGGAGAGGGGAGGGGAGGGGAGGGGAGGGGAGGGAGAGGGGAGGGGAGGGAGAGGGGAGGGAGGGGAGGGAGAGGGGAGGGAGGGGAGGGGAGGGAGGGAGAGGGGAGGGAGGGGACGGGAAGGGGGAGGGAGAGGGGAGGGGAGGGGAGGGGGAGACGGAGTGGGGGAGGAGAGGGAGACGGAGTGGGGGAGGAGGGGGAGACGGAGTGGGAAACAGGGAGTGGGGAGGGAGGGGTACCCCTCACCGGGTCCAGGCCCAGAGCCTCCTGGCAGGAGAGTCGAGTCGCTTCCTTCTTGCCCTCAATGTTCAGATAATAAAACAGAGGTTCCCTTTCAAGTGCTGAGTTTCCCAGGATTTAATCCC